>NC_048223.1:118186360-118396331 GCF_002007445.2 Ailuropoda melanoleuca
CTCCTCTGCTGTGAGCCTGCTTCTTCCTCTCCCACTCCCCCTGCTTGTGTTCCTCTCTCGCTGTCTCTATCTCTGTCGAATAAATAAAAAATCTTTAAACAAAACAAAAAAAAGAAAAAAACTAAAAACACTATTGCTGAAAGAAATGATACAAATTGCCATGCTCCTGAATTGGGAGACTCCAAACTGTCAAGATAGCCATTTCCCCCATTTTAACTACAGATGCCAGGCAATTCTAATCAAGACCCCCACAGGATTAGCGTTGCCATTCTTTCTAGCCAAACACATCTCTGAGCATCATTTTCTCGTACAAAAGAATCTCTGACCTCTCTTTGCTAAGGCAGCCCCCTTGTGCAGATTGGGCCGCCGTATTTGGAGCACTCATGTCCACACTGGGAGTGCGGACTCCTGACGAGTGTCTGTGTAAGCTAAGTACACACAGGTGTGGACTGAAGTTAATTCCCACATGTTTTTTTTTTTTNGGGGCTTTCCAGGGTCTTCTCTAAGTCCGCAAGGGGAAGGGTCGCTTTTTGCTGTTTTCCCAGAACACAAAATGGCGAGGAGCACTCCTTTAACCGTCTCTGTTCTCCAGGAGCACAGGACTCGAGTAAAATTCAACATTGTCACATTTAGAAAGGTCTAGAGAACAGGTTATTTTGAAAACTGTGAAGGCATCAAGTCCCATTTGTCACCCAAAGAATTAATGGGTTTGATGCCAGGAATACAAGTTTAACATTCAAGAACCTATCTGTGTAACAACACATTACCAGAACAATCATGATCACCTCAAAACATGCAGAAAAAGCATTTGAGGGAAAAAACAAACCTGAGCCTCATTGGTGATTTAAAACGCTCAGTAAATTTTAGATGGAGTTTCCTTAACCTGGTAGAGCATCTACAAAACCCCTACAGCTGACATCGTATTTGAGAGTGAAATTCTGAACACATTCTCCCTAAAAGCAGGCAAAAAGGAAGGACTTCTAATTAACACCATATTAGAGGTTCTAACCAATGTATTAAGGGGAAAAGAGTTTGAAAGATTAGGAGAAAATAAGTGGTCTCTTTAGAAATAACATAATTGTGTATAAAAATCCAAAGGGATCTAGCAAAAACAAAAACCAACACGTGCACACAGGAAATCTGATAAATTCGGCAAGGTCTCAGGACACAAAGTCAATATACAAAAAATCAGTTTCCACCTTTATATTAGCAACAAAGACGAAATGAAATTTAAAAATAGCATCAAAAACCATAAGATACCTAGGGATAAACTTAACAAAAAATGTAAAGTACCTCTATGCTAAAACTAAAAACACAGGGGCGCCTGGGTGGCACAGCAGTTAAGCCTCTGCCTTCGGCTCAGGGCGTGATCCNTTCGGCTCAGGGCGTGATCCTGGCGTTCTGGGATCGAGCCCCACATCAGGTTCCTCTGCTGTGAGCCTGCTTCTTCCTCTCCCACTCCCCCTGCTTGTGTTCCTCTCTCGCTGTCTCTATCTCTGTCGAATAAATAAAAAATCTTTAAACAAAACAAAAAAAAGAAAAAAACTAAAAACACTATTGCTGAAAGAAATGATACAAATTGCCATGCTCCTGAATTGGGAGACTCCAAACTGTCAAGATAGCCATTTCCCCCATTTTAACTACAGATGCCAGGCAATTCTAATCAAGACCCCCACAGGATTAGCGTTGCCATTCTTTCTAGCCAAACACATCTCTGAGCATCATTTTCTCGTACAAAAGAATCTCTGACCTCTCTTTGCTAAGGCAGCCCCCTTGTGCAGATTGGGCCGCCGTATTTGGAGCACTCATGTCCACACTGGGAGTGCGGACTCCTGACGAGGGTCTGTGTAAGCTAAGTACACACAGGTGTGGACTGAAGTTAATTCCCACATGTTTTTTTTTTTTCCACTGTTGATGCCATAAGGTATTTCAAAGTAAACTACACACAACAATGGGGGCGGGGGAGGCCAAACCTCAGACCCCCAATATTATGGAGCTCCTCTAAGTCTGGAAAAAACTGAACTTGACTTTTGCCCAAACTTGAAAATAGAGGTCTTCAAAGCGAATAGATTTTTCGGATACTGGGAGAAAATACACTCAGCAAGCCTGGGGAAACTATTTTATATTTAAAATGGGTTTCTTGTGGGCCACCTAGAGTTGGGTCTTGCTTTTTTTTTTTTTTTTTTAATCCAATCAGGTAATCTCTCAACTGGTATATTTGGACAAATCACATTTAAAATATACAGAAATTGCACTAAATATTTACCCAAAGGATACAAAATCGTTAATTCAAAGGGGCACACGCACCCCGATGTTCATGGCAGCATTATCAACAACAGCCGAGTTGTGGAAACAGCTCGCATGTCCAGCCGCTGACGAACGGATAGTGGATTATGCTGAAATAAGTCAGAAAGACAAATCTATGACCTCACTCATGTGGAATTTAAGAAAGAAAATAAAGGGGGGGAAGAGAAAGGTAAACCAAGAAACAGACTCTTAACTATAGAGAGCAAATATACTAGTGGCGACCAGAGGGGAGTGGGGGGGAAGGGTGAAATGGGTGATGGAGATTAAGGAGGGAACGTGTTGTGATGAGTACCAGGTGTTGAATGGACGTGTTGAATCACTATCATACACCCGAAAGTAATATTCCACTGTATGTTAACTGGGATTTAAATAAAAGCTTTAAAAAATTATAAATACAGGTGGATTAAAATCTACCATCTTAGCTCTTCTATCTGTTCCCTTTGTTCCTTGTTTCTCTTTCCCTCTTCTGCCTCCTGTGGGTTTAAGTGAACATGTTTTATGATTTCATGTAAGTCCTCTATTGGACTATTTATGCCTCTTTTCAAAGATGGGTGCGGCCCGGGTGTGTCTGACCGAGGGGGAGAGGGGCCCCTTCCACTAGATGCGCCAGGAGGAGGGGAAACGAACTTCCTCTCCCCAAACCTGCCTCCTTGTAATTCATTTTCAAAAAGGCAGCCAAGACAGATAACTCACCCCTCTTTGGTCTTTTCCCCATAATGTGGCATGAATAAGCATTTCCCCCACCCCGAGGGTTTGCCCCCAGGTGGAGGATGATCTCCAACGGAGTGACAGGGAGAGGGGATACTGCAGACAAATTAACTAGCAAATTAATAAATGAATGAAGCAGAGACAAGCTCCCTCCTTTGTGCCAGTCCGCGTAACCAGCGGGGCCGGGGGAAGAGCAGCTCGGCGTCCTTACGTGAGCGCCCCGTCAGGAGCAGGGGGTCCAGGTGGATGATTGATTCTGCCTTCGCCAAAGGTCCCCTTCCCAGATAGAGATTCGGGTTGCCCTGGCTCTGAGGCTCGTTCTCTGGGGTGTGGGGGTGGTCACCGACCCATTACTAGTCACGCCCCTGAAGTCTGGGAGAAGTTCTAGAAGCTACCATGGAGGGGATCTGGTGAAAACCCACTGGTGCTGAAGGTACCCCACCCCCCAGGCAGAGAATGTTCTGAGAAACTCAGGACCCTGTCTAGGTGCTGGGTTCTTGAACAGCACTAGAGGGTAAAAATCGCCAGTTGGAAAACAAGACCAATCTTCTGTGTGACTAAATGTTCAGGAAGTGGGTGGGAGACATGGGTTGGCTCCGGAGCTGCTCCCGGCAAAGGGTCAACCTTGAGACAAGGCTTGGGCTTGGGGTGTGTCCCCGGGGAAACCCCCGGGAAAGGCTGACTGCATCTTTGGGTCACTGGCACATGCTAGGTCCAGCTTCCAGCTGTGTCCTCCCACCTGTGACGTTCCCCCCATGTCCCACCTTCACGAGGGTCTGTTATAGATGCAGGGCCTCCTGTTGGGGAGGAGGGGAGACCGAAGGACTGGGGTCCTCCTCACCAGGCCCCTCTGCAGCGTTAGGGCGGTTCTGGAGGACAGGCAGGAGGCCGCGGCAGAGGGACACGGGCCCAGACAAGGACGAGCGAGCCGGGGAGGGGTCTCACGCGTGAAGCAGCCGCTCTCTGGATGACCACCCCCAGGCTTTTCTCGTAGGATCTGGGAAGGAGGCGAGCTGCCAAGAGGGGCTGAGGGCTACAGACAGAATGCTCATTCCAGAGCACAAGCTGATCACGTCTCCCCCTGTGCAAAACCCTCTGTAGCTCCCTATTACCACTTCTCGCCACTCACTTCCAGGCCTTTGCACGTGCTGTGCCCCTGCCTGCACCACCCTCTGACCAACTCCTATTTGTCCTTCGGGTCCTCAGTCGGCCACCTGTCTCCGGGGAGCAATACCCTGCCTGCCTGGGTCGGCTGCCCTCCCTCCATGCTCTTACCCATGCTGTGTTGAACGCAGCTGTTGCTAAGACTCTCTCCCTCCTTAGACCATGAGCTCCTTGAGGGAGTGTGGCGGGCAGGACATCGGCCCCTGGAACCTACATATGTTCCATGTGGCCAGGGGGGATTAAGGCTGAGGTGGAATAAGGTTGCCCATCAGCTAACCTTAAAATAGGGAAATGTTCTGAATTACCGGGGGTGAGGAGGTAGGCAATGTAAGCTCAAGGGTCCTTAAGAGTGGAAGAGGAGGGGCGCCTGGGTGGCTCAGTCGGTGAAGCATCTGCCTTCGGCCCCGGTCCTGATCCTGGGGTCCTGGGGTGGAGCCCTACATTGCACTCCCTGCTCAGCGGGGAGCCTGCTTCTCGGGCTCCCTCTGCTGCCCCCTGCTTGTGCTCTCACTCTCAAAGAAATGAATTAAATCTCTTTTAAAAAGAAAAAGCAGAGGAGGAGAGGGGCACCTGGGCAGCTCAGTCCGTGGAGCGTCCGACTCTTGGTTTCAGCTCAGGTCACAATTTCAGGGTCATGGGATCAAGCCCTGCATTGGGCTCTGAGCTCAGCGGGGAGTCTGCTCCAGATTCTCGCTTTCCCTCTGCCCTGCCCCACCCCCACCCACGCCATGTGTTTTCTCTCTCAAATATTGGAAAAAAAAAATAGAAGAGAAGGCAGAACAGTCAGGGTGGTGTGAGGAGAACTGGACTGGCCATCGCTGGCCTTGGAGAGGAGGAAGGCGTCCCAAGTCCAGGAATACAGGTGGCCTTTAGAAGCTAGAAGAGGCCCAAAAACCGATTCTCCTCTAGGAACCCCAGAAGGAACATAACTGGGCCGACACCTTGGTTTTAGCCCAGTGACACCCATGCCGGCTTCTGATCTCCAGAACCAAATGTGTATTGTTTCAAGCCGCTAAGCTTGTGTAAGGAGCGGTACGAAGCTAATACAGGGATCAGCTTGTCCACAGTACCCCCAGAGCACAGTGGGGTCAAAGAATGATGCAGGAGGACGGCAGAGCCGCCATCCCATGGACCATCTTTATCCTCTGTGCCACCAGCCCCAACCTTTATACCCGACTGCCCCAGGGGGAGCAGTGCTGGGGGCCATCAGCGTGGCCGGGTCACCAGGCTCTGCGTGAGGTCAGACCGCCCCTGGCTGGCACTCTCCAGTTCCCCGGGCTGTAGCCCACTCGGTCCCCTGACCAGCTGTCATGGCATCGCCACAGCTGCACCTGGGTCTCAAGACTGTCCCTGGGGGTGCCTGGCAGAGGCGGCTCCCTGGGTACCTTAGCGACCCCTGGGTTGGGCCTCCTGGCCTCAGGGCTCCCGAAGGCTGCCAGTTGCATGACGAAATAGCCCAGCAGGTTCCATCTGAAAATCTCTATTCATCTTTGCACAACTCCCTGTGAGAGGAGCTTCTGGCGTCTTGGGCTCACTTTGGACCAGTTCCTTTTTCTAAACACCTGGGGATTTGGGTGCATTCCCAGAGCCCTAGAGGTCCATCCTACAGTGACAGGAAGTAGGAGGAGGAGAACTAACTAGAACTGGAGGGAGAGGTCTACGGTGCTACTGAGCCCTACCCAAAACTTCAGCGCAGACCAGAGAGGGCAGCAAGGGCGTCAAGGTCAGGCTGTTGAACAAGCCCTCCTGAGAATGACTTTCATTGGCCTGATTATCACATAATTACATACGATGAAATTCAATGATTGCAAGTGTACAATGCAGTGAGTTTTAACAAACGTATACAGTCCCACATCTACCGGTCAAGATATAGGACATCTCCTTTACCCTGACAAGTTCTGACATCTCCTTCATCCTGACAAGTTCCCCCATGTTGCATTGCCGTCAAGGGCCTCCCGTCCCCCCATGCTTCCTACCTGCTATCTGGGAGCTGGGAGGGTGGACGTGGTGTAGCCGAGAAAAAGGACCGGAGTCCAGTGGGGTGTCCTAATACGAAGCTTATTTTCCATTATGGTTTTTATTTCCTATCTTTAAAAAATGTTATCAATGTGCTCTAGGCCAGTACAGGTCACAGAGCACTGTCAGCAGCTTCCCCGCCTGCCAGGACACCCGACCGCCCTGCCCAACAGCTCGCACCTTCTGCCCTCCAGAATGAGCGATCATACACGTGTGTTTTAAGCTCCTAAATTTGTGGTAATTTGTTACAAACGAAATAGAAACCAATGCAGATTGAGATTAATATATTCCTTATATTAATAGTGTCTTACACTCCTATGATGCTTCACTCTACACCAAGCCTGTTCCCTCCTTGTCTCCCCAGTTAGATTACAATTCCTTGAGGCTATGAATTGCCTTTTATACTGAGCTCCCCAATAGCGTCTAACACTGCTCCAGAAACTTAGGAGATGAGAAGAAAGGGAAGGAAAAGAGTAGCGTTTATTCAGTACATGTTATGTCCCAGGCACTATCCAAAACATTTTCTGTGCTTTCTCATTAAATCTTCACACTCCTTTTAAAAAGAAGAAAAAATCTATTTCACAAGTTCAACACTTTAAAGTCCTCACGTTTCCCTTGCTTATTTCTCTTTGGCTTTGCGGGTCGTCAGTAAAGTTACATTTTGAAAACCCCTGCCGCTGTCCTTTAAGCCAAGGGAAACACAGGGACGGGAACCACTTTGCCCAAACCCTTGGCCAGAGAGGAGAAGGAGCGGGGCTGGCGTGGGGCTGAGCCTGGGGCTCTGAGCCAAGGGAGCTGGTGTGAGACCCAGCCCTGCAACCCACTGGCTCCGGGACATTGGGCAGGTCACTTACGGTCCCTACATCTAAATCTCTTCCTCTGTAAAACCCATGCAACATTCCCTCTGCAAGCGTTTACTGAGCTCCTACTGCAGGCCCGGCCCGGCAGGGGGGCCCTAGAGATTTGACAATAAGCAAAAGAGGCAAATGTCCCAGCATTAAGGGGGCTTACCTTCCAGATGGGGTATGGAAACTAAGGCACAGAAATAAATACAAAGTCTGTTTGTCAAAAATGCTCAGGAGGAAACAATAAAACAGGGGAACAAGTGTCGTTTGATAAGTGAATGGTTACATTGTCCTGCGTCTGATATCATGGACCACTCAGCAATACAAAGGAAGGAGAATTGAGGCTCACAACCTGGACGGACCTCAAGCGAATTATGCATCATTCTCAAATGATAGAGACGGGGACAGGTTAGGGGTTTCCAGAGCTTGGGCCAGGGGTGACCGGAGCCCAAGAGATCTCTGTACACCTTGGTAGCCGCGGTGGTTACAGAAAACTACACCCACACATTGCACCAACGTCCGTTTCCTGGCTTTGCTGATGTGCTATCATGACCCGAGATGCAGCCATTGGGGGAAACTGAGTAAAGGCTGCAGGACACCCATCCGTACAGTCTCTGCCACTCGCTGTGAATCTGTAATTATTTCCAAACTCAAAGTTATTATTTAACCTGTAGGAAAATGTAAAGGCGGGAGGAAGTGTGGAAATCTGGGGGCGGGCATACCACACATAACTAACCCTGAGGGCAGGGGGTGGTTTCCGTGACCCAGAACGTGAACCCAGAAGGCTGCAAATAGTAAATGTTAGATTATTTTTATTAGCGAATGTAGTGTTATATTTTAAAAACTCGGTTCTTGGGGCGCCTGGGTGGCTGTCGGTGAAGCATCTGCCTTCAGCTCCGGGCATGATCCCAGGGTCCTAGGATTGAGCCCCGTGTCGGGCTCCCTGCTCAGCGGGGTGCCTGCTTCTCCCTCTGCCTGTTGCTCCCCCTGCTTGGGCTCTCTTAAATAAAATTAAAAAAAAATAAAAATGTTAAAACTCTGTTCTCGTGTGTGTATGTGAAATATTGCTGTGGTCATGTTTCTTTTAAAAGTCCCTAACTTTTGGAGATGCACACTGAACTATTTACAGATGACATGGTATGTGACCTGTGATTGCAAAATAAAGACAGAAGTGGATGGAGGGTGGATACGCAGGGCTGGCGAGGCTTTGGGGTTGGGCTGTGCTGTGAAGACAGTGGTGATGTCCCTTGAATTCTGCCACAAGGTCGCAGCGGCCTCCATTCCCAAACAGAATCCAAGCACAGTGGGAGCCATTTCTCCTGCACGTCCCCGAGGTGGAGGACACACTCCTATCTCTGGCTCCCGGTTGTTACAGAGGTGTGGCGCCTTGCTATCCCAGTGGACCCACATCTTTGGGGGGGGTCTGTAGGAGTAGATCGGAAAGGGACCCTCTTTCTCCCTTTCCAGCTGAGGCCATTTCCTGTTTGGCTGTTTGGAACTCGTAGGTTTCATCCCTGCTCTCAGTTTTAATGATCTGTTCCCTAGGAAGCCGGGGTGCAAGGGTAGGCAGTTGAGCAGAACGTGCGTTTTCCCCAAACTTGTTCTAGCAACAGAGCTTTTCTCCCCCAAAACAANTCTGTAGGAGTAGATCGGAAAGGGACCCTCTTTCTCCCTTTCCAGCTGAGGCCATTTCCTGTTTGGCTGTTTGGAACTCGTAGGTTTCATCCCTGCTCTCAGTTTTAATGATCTGTTCCCTAGGAAGCCGGGGTGCAAGGGTAGGCAGTTGAGCAGAACGTGCGTTTTCCCCAAACTTGTTCTAGCAACAGAGCTTTTCTCCCCCAAAACAAATCCAAAGGCCTGAAACAGACAACCTTTCGCTACTTGTGCTGTGTGAGCTTGGGGAAAGTGCTTCCTCTGGGCTTCGGTGTCTTGCAAATTACAGTTTGGCTCCAGCTCTGAAGAACTGCTCAGCTCCAAGGGGTGGGCAGAGTAGGAGGTCTTCTCTGTCCTGGAGCCAGGAAACTGGGCACAGAGTCTATGATGAGGGAAAGAATGGCTCGATTGATTAGTGATGTCTGCAGTGGGCACAGGAGGGGAAACTAAGGCAGCATATTTGCTCCTGAACCTGAGAGCCAGCCCTTTCCAGCTCACTTTCTCTAGAATTCTAGAACCAGCCACTCGTTCACTCACCACATAGTCGTGAGGAACTACTGAGTGTGAAGTACTTTGCTGGCCTTGCAGGAGCTTGCTGTCCAGGAGAGAAGAGGGAAAGTGCCGAATCACACGCAAGTGAGGGCACGGGGATAAGACTGAAACCACTCCATCCCCAACAGCCATTCGCTAAGGTCGGTCAGGAAGAGCTGTGTTTTCCAGCAATACAAACCCTTCTCAAATCTAAACCTAAACAATCAAGTCCTTTGGGTTTTGTCATTTCCTCTGAATATATGTTCAACTCCTTGGGACTCTATTGTTCTCCAGATGGTGTGTCACATGTTTGGCAGAGATCCTGCTTTGGATGCAGAGAGAGATGGGATTGGGGGGCTGCCGCTTACTAGCTGTGTGACCTTGGGCGAGTTACTTAACCTCTCTGAGTCTGTTCCTCGTCTGTTAAGTTGGTCCAACAACAGCTCCTGCCCCATACGGCCAGTGTCACGTGTGCTGAGGTAGGAATCATCCAGCCCTGAGGACCATGCTTGGCAAGGAGGGTGTGTCCCGAATGGAAGAAGTGTTTCAGCAGCAGTGGGTACCTCCCAGCTCACTAAGGAGAGTACAGGAGGAAGAGAGGCAGGTGGGATGGCCCCCTGGGCCTGGGAAAGGAGGGGGCCACCTCGGCTTGTCCTTCCCTTTGCTGGCAGTCACATGCCCACTAGTGAGCGCCCCGGGGATTTAAGAGCCCAGCCTCCAGCAGGCCACGGTCTTCATCAGTCAGCAGTCAGGTGGGTCTCGATGCCTATTTCCTCTGTGCTGACAGGGCTCCTGAACCCCGAGGGAGGTTCTCTGTGCAGACCCAGACCTGCAGGAGGTTTCAAGAACCGGGCAGATCCTGGAGGGTTGTGCCCCCCTGCTAACCCAGTGAGAGGGATTAGGGTGGCCCAGATTTGCTTCCCTCTGGAAGCACCAAGGAGTGGGGGAGAGGAAGTGATTATGGTGGGGGGGGCGTGCAGCTGGGCTGGAGGTGACCTGGGCACCCCTGGGGCTCTAAGTGGCCTACACGTTTCCCCGTGGCCCCTGGGGAGGAGAAGGGGGTAGCTTCGTTCATTCTCCAAACTGCCTCCAGCCCCCAGGGGACATTCTAGGTTCAATGACTCCAGAGACCCCACCTGCCCCCCTGCCAGCTGCTGGGAGGGCCACTGTTGAGAGGGGCAGGACCAGTCTGAGAAAGACCTCAGCACCTCCCTCCTTCTCCATCCCACAGTCTGTCTGTCCTGTTCTCCTTGACTCTGTGTGTCCATCTCTGTCTTTGCTCCTTTCTCTCGTGTCCGGGTAGTTCTGCTGTGTCACTTCTGTGCCAGCTTTCATCCATCTCTGTCACTTCCTGTCTCTGAACCCATCTCCCGGGGTCCCTGTGTGTCTTTCTCGCCCATGCTCTCCTCTGCCCCACCTCCCCTCAGCCCTCCCCTCCTAGGTTTTTCTTTCTCTGAAAGGAAGCCCATTCCCAGTGTGCCAAAACCCCAACCCTCTAAGGCTTTGGGAAGGTGGGGTTTGTGGACTCAGGCCAGGCCCCCAGGAGCCAAGCACGGAAGCAATCAGCAGCTCGCCCAGAGCAGTGGCTTGGCCACCCCTTCATCTGGTCTACTGAACGTATTTCTTTCTAACGCATCCCACGTGCAGTAACAGCCAGTGTGTGTCCCCCCGCCTCCCCACCCCCCGGGGCCCCCTCCTTCCAAGGCACTTTGTCATCCAAGAGCTTCTTGTTGCCAGAGCAGCGAGGGGTAAGGCGGCCTGATCCCAGCCAGCAGGGTCTGAGGGCAGCTAGCCGGGTTTTCTGTGTGTTTCCCACAGTCCGTCCAGCCCGGCTCGGTTTGGAATTGGCTGACTCTGCTGCACGCTGTGCTAGAATGGCGTAATGTGTGCTGAGAATGCCCAGGGGCAGGGAGGCCGAGTTGTTAGGAGACCGTCGTCGTCTGCAGGGACATAGCTGCCACCCTGGCTCTCCCCGGGAAAGGGCACAGGGGTGGCCCAGCAGGACGTGCTGCTGGGCCCTTGGGCCCCGGCTGACAGTGCAGCTGGCCTCCAATTCAGTGGGCAGGATCGGGTCACGTCCATGCCTCCCTGTGGTGTCTGGCGCCACCTGGCACCGTGGCCCCGTGCCCCAGGCACCTCTCAGCAGCTGGCCAAGATCTCCCAAGCTCAGTCCTTTGCAATTTCCAGGCCTCCAGCTGTCCAGCCCCATTTTAACTGGAAGGAGGTTGGCACAGAGCTAACCGAGGGCCCTCTGCCGACCTCCTCACCACCTCGCTTTTGATCCTACAGCCTTCCTCGGCCGGGCGCACAAAAGGGAGCCCAGACCCACAACAACGAAGAGGATAAAAAGCAGTAAAAGTGTGATGGACTCAGTGGATTATTACACCAGGTTTCTGGGGGTTCAGAGACGTCCTTCTGTGCAGCCCGGCCGGGGCCCAAGATGAGGCCTGAGCATCTGGGCCGAGTCACTGGCCAAGCTACAAAGGCCACCCTTCCCAGTGGCCTGGGCTTCCCTAAGGGTGCCAAAGACAAGTGGGTTTGAGGTTGGAAAGTGTAGTTCAGGGATTTTGCTCGTGTGTTTGTAAATGATCCATGAGTATTCAGCCGAGTGGAAGGGAGAAGCTTAGGTGAATTAAACATCATGTAGCAAGCGAGGGCAAGGCAGTGGTGAGGCGGGTGGGTCCATCCCTCTCGGGGCCCAGGCTGTGGGTGGTGTTTTCAGAAAAGGCTTTGTCCTCCCTGTGGCTGGCCTGGGCGTTGGGTGTTAGGGCCGTTCCTGGAGGACTGGAAGGGGTCTGTGACATCACACCTCTCTGCAACCTAACTTGTGGAAATTCTGAAAAGCTGGAGAAGGAATGCATTTTAAGAATCTATTCTCTAAAGAAGAACCCGTCTTGGGGCGCCTGGGGGGCTCAGTCGTTAAGCGTCTGCCTTCGACGCAGGTCATGATCCCAGGGTCCTGGGATCGAGCCCCACATCGGGCTCCCTGCTTGGCGGGAAGCCTGCTTCTCCCTCTCCCACTCCCCCTGCTTGTGTTTCCTCTCTCGCTGTCTCTCTGTCAAATAAATAAAATATTTTTATTTTTATTTTTAAAGAAGAATCCGTCTGAACTTGATCTCTGTCCTCCTAGATCTGCTTCATAGGTGTTCCTCTGTTCATTTCCTCCTAGGTTCACGTCACCCACTACTGGTCCTACAGATGAACCCCCACGGGCCCCAGGAATTAGATAGACAGGTAGATAGAGCAATGTCACTGTGATGATGACCACCTGTGCCCGGAACACTCAGTGGTGTGTTGACAAAGGTTTAACAACGGCCTCTTAGGACAGGGGCGTCCTGCTTGCGGCACTGGCCATTCCTGGGGTTAAGTCCTCCCACCGTGGCTGATGCCCTCTGCTGATGTGATGTTACTGAATGCGGCCTTCAGAAGAGATGCATGTGGTTGGCTCTCCCAAGGCCAGTTTTACTCTTTGTTGCGTCCAGACACCACATGGGAGATGGTTGTGGGGTGGACACACATGGCCTCTTGGGCCAGAAGTCCCCCTGATTCCCTTTTCTGTCCACTCCAGCCCCCAGGGGTTTGGAGACCCTTTCCCCTCAACCAGTTTTACCCTTTCCCCTCGATTCCTGTTCCACCTTTTGCCCCCTCCCCTCCTCCCCCCGCGAGGACAGAGCAGAGGGTCAACAAGCCTTATCAGTCTGGGGATGGCAGCCAGCCAGAATAACATGCCTTTATTTGTTTAAAAACGGAACTATAAACCAAACCGATAAATGTATGGGTTTTCTCCAGATACACAAAAGAAAATACCCCTTGTTACTGCAAGTGAAGAGTGAGGGAGAGGAAATGTGTGGTGGTCACTGAGGGAGCAGACCCCCACTGAAGAGTCCAGGGTGGTGTTGGTGCAAGGGGCCCCAGCCCCAGAAGGTCACGGCCTCTCACTGTGCAGTTTGTGGTTCATGGGGGTGAGGACGGCCTCGGGAAAGGAGGAGGGAGGCATATCTGGGCTGAAGCACGTCAACTCAGAGCCCTAGGAGGTGGTAGAGGGAAAGGGAGTAGATATATGCAGGGTCAGGGCTCAGGGACAGGGACGCACATGATTTAATGCAGAGATTCAACTCTACCAACAGAGAGTGAGAAATGACCGTTTTAATCGTTGAGGCAATCCCGCACCGCATGCCGTGCAGGGAGCCTATCCCCCTTGAGTAAGCATGAGGGGGATGCGTGGGTCTGATCAGCTGGTCCTCCTGCCCCACTCGGCGAGGTCCTCTTGCCCCTACACGTAATTCCAGTGTTTAAGGATGCCTATTTTTCACCAGGCCTGGGCCCCCCTTCAAGGCCGACCGCTGGGCTAGGGGCTTGTCCTCAGACCTGGGAATCTGTCCCACCCTGGCGGGAAGTGTGACGTGTTGTTGTGCCATCTCAGGGGGTTGCCACGGGCAATTCTAATCAAGCAATATTTTCACCTGATGCAAAGGAGTGGGGAGATGGGGCAATGAGGCTCATGGAAATGGAGGAGGGTGGACTTAGGGGTCTGCTGGTCTTGGGAACTTGAGAAAATAAAGCTCCATCCCCACTGACCCAAAGTGGCCTTGATAGACCTCGCCGTGTCCGTAGGAGGCTGGGCAACTCTGGCTGCCAGAAGGCCCCCAGGGATTCTGGGATGAACCTTGAGCATTTCCAGGGGTGGCCCCCCTACCCCACCTCACCCTCACTGAGGCCTTAGCCCCTTCCCACTTTATGGCCTTAATTAAGCCTCTGGTGAAATGGGAATAAAGATCCCCCCTAGAAAATTTGGGGATCCCTGAATTAGCTGTCCACTCCCCCAACAGATGAGATCCTTTGGGGTGGTGTTCAGACCCAGAGTTAAATAATGTACATTGGTGTCCTAGAAAAAATTTCCTTGCCATTCATTTTTAAGTTTTTCTGGTTACAAGGAAAGCCTGTCTGCAAGGGCGGCTTCGAAGTCCCACGGAGCAGCGGCCTAAACAACAGAGATTTCTTTTCTCATAGTCCTGGAGGCCAGAAGGCCCAGATTAAGTGTTACTGGGGCTGGTTTCTTCTGAGGCCTCTTCCTGACTTGAAGATGGTCGACTCCCCCCTCTGTCCTCACTGTGGTTCCGTGTCTTCATCTCCTCTTTTCAGAGGGACACAGGTCAGATTGGATTAGGTCACCCTCATGACCTCATTTTCACTGAATCACTCTTTAAAGGCCCTGTCTCCAAATACGGTCACAAGCTGAGGCACAGGGGGTGGGACTTCATCCTCTGAATTTTCGGGGGAGACACACACAGACCATAGCATTTGGAGAGCAGGGTCTAACGAGTCTGGGCCCCACCACGTCCAGGCTGCGACACACCGGGCACGTTTCTTGAATTCCATGTGCCTGTGTCTGCATCTCCCAGGAGTGCTAAGGACCAACCAGGCTAGGGCACGCGCAGTGCTTAGCTTAGTAGTGGGTCCCCAGTGAGTCCTCGATTCGTATGAGCTATTGTAACGACCAGAGAAGGAATCCCGAAAGAGCCGCATCCCAGGCATGTGTATTTATTTATTGTGTGTGTGGGCTTGCGTGCACATGTGGGTGTATACTTATTTTTAAAAAATAAATATAAAGACCTAGAAACCAATAACCCATACAGCTCCAGCACAGGTAAGCACTCGCTCTGGGGAATGAAAGGAACGAGGGAACAGTCGATGAGCCTCCATGGGTTCCTCCTGGGGCCATGTTTAGACGCAGGTTCCCCGGGCCCAGCCCAGCCCGGGGCCTCTTTAGGATGAGGGCTTGGGAATCTGCTTTAACAAGTGCTGGCTGACTCTGATGTGCTCTCCAAGTTAGAACCACTGACCCAGAGCCAAGCTTGTCTCCCTGAAGGGCCTGTGGGCCGGTCAGCCTTTAGACAGGCCCATCATGGCTGTCCGCTGGCTTGTAGGTGAAACAGCCTTTCTCAGGAATCTACGTTGTTAGAAGTAACCCCCTATAACCAACTGTAGTATGGAAATGAAGGGGGTTTTCTTGCTGCTTTGTTGGTTTTTTTTTTTTTCAAGATTTTTATTTATTTATTCAACAGAGATAGAGACAGCCAGCGAGAGAGGGAACACAAGCAGGGGGAGTNCAGGGGGTTTTCTTGCTGCTTTGTTGGTTTTTTTTTTTTTTTTAAGATTTTTATTTATTTATTCAACAGAGATAGAGACAGCCAGCGAGAGAGGGAACACAAGCAGGGGGAGTGGGAGAGGAAGAGGCAGGCTCATAGCGGAGGAGCCTGATGTGGGGCTTGAACCCACAACGCCGGGATCACGCCCTGAGCCGAAGGCAGACGCTCAACTGCTGTGCCACCCAGGCGCCCCTCGGTTTGTTTTTTAAGTCAACTTCTTTTAAATTTTGAGATGATTTCAGGTTCATATGCAGTGGTAAGATACCCTAGAGTGAGGTCCCATGTACCCCCCGCCCCCGTTTTCCCCAACAGTGGCATCTGTGACACCCTCATCCAGCAGCACAACCGGGATGTTGTCGGGACTCCAGCCCACGGGGCACATCCACAGGGGCCCTCGTGCTGCTGTCCAGGAACCACCGCCTTCCTCCTGCCCCACGGCCTCCTTACCCCCTCACGCAGCCACCACAGAAGCGACAGACAGGGAGGCCAGAGCGCACACGCTCTAAACAGACCTACCAGCCCAGTGGGAGAGGGGCCTGAGGGCTTGGCCGCCTGAGCCCAAGGGAAATAAGTACTCCAGAGACGAATCTGTTCCGCAGCCCGGGTTCCGCAGCCTGGCACGGACTCAGGGAAGCCCTGAGCGCGGTGAGCGGGAACTTGAAGTCTGCCAGGACCCAGACGTAGAGGGGAGAGGATGCAGGCCTGGACATCGGGGCCCCACGCTCTCTGCCAGCCTGGGGGGGTCGGGGTCACAGCTGCGGGAGGTCACGGGATTCCTGCCTCTTGGCGTCCGACCTGGAGGAGTCAAGACACCGGTGGCCCCTCCCGCTCCAGGCCTCGGTGACACTCAAAGTGAGTTTCGTAGTGTTAGCAGCATCTTAGAATCTGTTTCTCCTCCATGAAAACCAGGCCAGTGAACTGGCTCCACCTCTAAGGAAACTGTGTGGTCTCTACAGCCTGAACTTGACCAATGCTGGAACTTCGGGGAAGTCTTTCCTTCTGTGGCATCTCGTAAAATCTTCTGAGGTGGTCCCTGCTCTAGGACTTGCCCCTTCTATTTCACGTAGAGGCTGGGCAAACGAGCTGACTCAAAAAATGCATTTTATCGTCCCTGTTTCTGGCCCGTCTGCCCCCTTCCAGCACCCTCCGCTCCTTGGGGACCCAGCGAAGGAGGCTCTGGGGGAGGAGTGGTGGCAGGGTCCTCGAGAGGGGCTGCCAAGGGCTTTGTTTGCTTTTCTCTTTCATCCAAACTCCAAAAGCCTCAGATCCAGCACCTGCCATTTTCCCTGACGTATCCTCTGAACTTGCTGCAAGCGGAACTTGGTCGGTTTCATCTCTCAGTGGCCATGCGTGAGGCCTCCCCCACCCCGTTTGTGTTGGGGAGACCCCCTGCTCCCCCTTCCCTACCCCACCGCCCAACAGCAACAACAAAATGGAAACGAGAACCTCAATGGCACGCTTGGCTCTCTGTAAACACCCGGGAGAGAGAAAGCCCCCGGCTCCCTCGGCCCCCTCCCTTTCACGGCTGAGCTGAGAACGCCACCAACAGTCACCGTGCTGAGGGGCACATCCAGGCAGGACCAATGTGGTTAGCATCATTTCTTTGCGCGTGCAGGATGGAGAGCAAAATGCCACCACCCACATAATGCTCTGGCAAACGTACTGTCACTCATTTTCACAAACAATTCGATGGGTTTTTAAAACAGTGCCTACAAACAGCAAAGAAAGGCGGGGGGGGGAGTGACAATTCAGCCTGGCATTCCAAAGTTACTTGAGAGTTGTTCTGGGAACAGAGAAGCCAAACCAACTTGGTGACTCTTCAGGCCAAAGTTTGGAGAGAGAGAGAGAGAGAAACGGAGCCTGGGGCTCAAAGCGCAGGCCATGGGAGAAGCGCCAGACCCACAGTGAGAAAAAGGAAGCTTAACTACCCAGGTTTTCCTTGCAGCTGTGATACATGCCTCTGAGTCTTACCTTTGCCATCTGCTTAATGGGCACAGTGATACCTTCGTGTTCTCTCCAGACTTGCAATGAGGCTCAAAGGAGACCAGCTGGAGGAGTGAGTGCTTTGTGACTTATGGGGTGAGGGTTGTTTAGGGAACTCAAAAGACAGTACCTTTGCTAAGGTGAATCAGGTGACCAGAGCCTTCCTAACCACACCGCAGGACACCGAGCGCTAACCCCTCCACAGTGGCAGTCCCAACCGCCTCTCCCGGTGAAGCCCAAGGATTAATAAAGTAACCCTTATAGGACCCAGAACCTACATGGCCCCGTCTCAGAGCACCGAAGAAGCACAGTCCAACGTGTTTTCGCTTTGTTCCCCCCAAATCCTGAAGGAGAGCAAATGCCGAGTTCCAGGAACTTTTTAAAATCCCTGTTTGTCTCCCACTCCCTTTCCTTCACCCCCTCCCCCGGTCGCCTGGCACCTTCCTCTGCCTCTCCCTCCCTCCCTCTCCAACTTTCTGGGTTATGTGGCTCAATCTAAACTCTTTGGGCCGGAAAGAACCCTTCCTGTTTGCGCCTGGGATGGTGGCCCAGCTGGCAAGGACGGGATTCCGGCGGGCAGCTGGTCACAGAGGAAGGCTCCCGGATAATATTTATTATCCCACTGAAATTGTTTCGTTTGATGGTGTCCTCCAAGCTCTCCGGGGCCCAGACTTAAGAGCTTGTCGAAATGTTGAAACAAATCTTGCCCCTCGGGATATTCTTTTTGTCCTAAATCTCCTTTAAGCTCACTTCCTGCTTTCCCTCAGGGTGAAAATGAAGATGTGAGTTCCTGTCTGGGTGGGGAAGCCTCTTCCAGAACATAAACCTGTGGCCTCTCAGAGTTGGAAGAGGCTTCAAGGGTCAGCTAGTGTCGTCTTCACGTCCCTGGGATGCCACATCCCGCCGGTGAGGGCCTAGGCCTCTGCCTGAATGTCTCCAGAGAGCGGGGACTCTCCTCCTTCTTCCCGAGGCCGAGCAGATGACGCTTGGCTTCTTCCCGAGCAAACCCTCCTGAAGGGCAGCCTGGCCTTCGCTGCCCGGGCTCTGCACCTTCCTGCCCCGTGTTCCCGGCTCCTGTGGGGGATTGGAGGAAGTCGAAAGAGACGACCCAGAAGTATCCACGCAGTGCCTAGTGTCAAAGATGTGCCCAAAATGTTTGAGCAGATGAATGTTTTCAAGGCACATGATGGAACCTTGATTAATGAGAATTCCGATGGTTCCCATGACTTCTTGTCGGCTCCACAGCAGCAACTGTTCCTGCGCAGGGGACGGGGAAGTCACAGTGAAGAGGGTGAGGGAGCAGCCCCAGCCAGCCACTTACCCCAGGGCCACGGGGCTCCTCACCTGTAGGATGGGGTTAACCCTCGCTGCTCTGCCGGCCTTCTAGGCTGCTTTTAATTTCAGTGGAGATGATGTAGGTGTGAGCTGGAAAGAACTGTATAAACTTACGGGATATAAACTTTTTAAGGAATGAGGGAAGAAACCCTAGAAAGACCCCCCCCCACGTTTCCATTTAGAATTTTAAATAATTCACTCTGGCAATGTTGATGATTGCATAGAGAAAGAGCCCCAATCCCCCTCTCCCCCCCCAAGGAGATTTGGGGGGAAAAGGCCTTATTTGCTATGGAATGGGAAGGAGAAGATATGAGGTGGCATCAGTCAATAGCCCTGGAAAACTGTGCCAACACCATTAAGTTAAATCTGCCCTGACCCTAAGTGGTGCCTTGAAGACTCATTATTTGCACCCCTCTCCACTTACCCCGCTGGGGGAACTCAAGAGCTGCGCCGGGCTCCCTGGTCTCTGGGTCCCACACGCTGCAGGGCTTGGGGACTGTCGCACGAGAAGTGCTTACCCTAGTGTGGAGCTCGAGAGAACACGGGAGTGAGGGGCATTCACAAGGCCACCAAACTCACGCTAGCGGCTGGAGCAAGACCCAGGCTCTGTCGGCAGAGACTTGACTTTCTTGTCTTTTCCCATTTTCTTCTCTGAGAGTGGAGTCTGTCAGAGATGAACCAGAAGTCTTGCCTGACACAAAGGTCTTTGGATTATGTGGGGGGATGGGGGGGCTCAGGAGTGTTCATTTTAATACGCTCCTCAGATGTTTCTGAAGGAAAGCAGACTTGGAAGTGCCGCTCTAGGTTAGAAGAAAGTGTTTCTGTTCACTGAGTTGAGGCACACCTGTCCTTGTTCACGTGGCCTTCAAACAACTGGTAATCCTTGCAGAGGAAGTTACCAGAGACCGTATCCATCCCAGAGTCCCCAGCTGCCGTCGGAGGCACCCAGATGCCACGGCAAACCAACAGGAGTACCCTAGAATGTTCTAAATTTTCAAGGGAGCTACAGTGACAGCAGACACTGCGAATTAGCTCAGGTTAGTTCGTGATTTCAACATTAGATCATGGTACATTCCTTTCGATGGAGTCCTATCTTTGCAAACCTGGGTTTTTGGTGGTTGCTGTGACGAAAAGTAGGTCCCACACGAAAACCACTGTGGGACAGGACATTAGGCTGGTGGCGTCAATCTGATTCCAAGGTCTGAGAAGCTGTGTGGGGCCCACAGGTGCAAACATTCCAGTAGTAAGTATTCTTGGTTATTTTTGAATGAAACAGAAATATTCTTGTAAACATTCAATTCGTGTCAGGGTTTCTTTTCTGGTTTTGTTTGTTTGTTTGTTTTTCCAATCAGCTGCTAAGTTGTTAGACAAAAATACTTATGAAGTTATTTGGACCTGTTTAAATGGAATAGTTAAATTTTTGTTTGTTTAACCTAGCGACACTGTAAAATTTCCTGAGACACCAGTGGCATCATGAACTGAGAAAATTCCGGAACCCCTAGACTTATAGGAAAGGTCAGGAGAGGCCATGTTATCTCCTCCTCAGAAGTAAAGGATATAAAAGTTAGATGACACCAGGAAGAGACCAGAAATGAAACAAAAATGTGGGGCATTTTACACTACACTTACAAAAAAACTTAAAAAGATGGGGAGACCAGTCTTAAAAAGATGGGGAGACCAGGCATTACAATGCCTGCTACTCGATCGGATCCTGGTTTGGAAAAAGGACATTTCCAAGCGCACTCTAACTTGGGAAGTTTGCATACGGAGTAGGTATCAGATGATATCAGGGATAATTGTTCATTTTATTAGGTGTCATAAATGTTCTTTTAGGTGAACCATCTTGTCTAATTTTTTAAATCATTTGGAGGAAAACGAACAGATAGAGGAAATGTGGCAGAGTGTCAATTATTAAGTACAGGCAATTTTATTATAATCCTAATTAAACCTTTATAAATATTTTGAAAGTATTCCTCTAAAAAAATTTTAAGTCATGGTCTAGTGGTGAGCTGAGCAAAACAATTTGTCAGCGCTGAAGAAGCAGGGATATAGAGACATGGATAAGTCCCCCGAAAATCCCAGATTTGCCACAAAGTTGTACAAAGGCAAAATGGAGCCTTGGCTGCCAGATTTTGCCACGTGACTAATTTCCCTAATGGCAAAAAATCAGAAGAAAGTCTGAAAGAGCTCTGTGCATGGTGGAGAGGCCACTTTGTTCTCACTCTGCACAGCTGGACAAGGTGTTGGGGACAGGGCATAGACACTCTCCCTCTGCTGAGAGACATAAAATACGGAAGGTAGGAGGGATGAGTAGCACAGCGGGAAGCATGGCTTCCTCGACGTCCCCCTGGTCCCAGGGCTCAGGTCAGCACTCCTGTGGGATGGACTTCTTGAGAAGACGCCCCTTAAAAACTATCCCCCAGATGCCAAAGGTGCTTCCATACTCACTGAGCTGTCCACTCAGCATTGTTCTACTTTACCAAACATTAGTTTCATCTCAATTAAAAAAAAAAAAAAGCCCCCTCCCCCAAATCATCCCAGATAACAGGGGAAGAAAGAGTAAAATTTTAGCCTCTTATCTTGGAAGCTTCAGAAATAATAACTACATTTCAGAACAAACACCAGAGCTAAAAGATGGGGATTTGGAGATATATTTGAAAATCCAGCCATGGGAGAGGGAGAGGCTTACTATCTCCACTGTTTTAAACCTTTAAGCCTCTGTGCATACAGCCAGTCATTTCTTGATCTCATTGTTAATACAACTTTTAGCAGCGGCAGTTTATTGCACGAAGTCCTAGAGTTCTTTAACAAACTTGCATCAAAACATTGTTACCAAGGGTTTAAAAAAAAATTAGCAGTGACTTTAGAAATGAATGAAATGAAGAAAACAGTCTCCCATGGATGGCCCAGGGCGGGGGGGGTATCTGGGGTCAGCTGAGGCCAAGGTGGGGGCGAGGGGGACAGGTGGGGAGTCAAGAACCAGTAGAAGGAGAAAGAAAACCTCAGAGCAAAGCCCCAAAAGTGCCTTGTCCCCCTGCCGGAACAGCCATGGGACTGTGGGAGTGAGGAAGGGTAGAGCAGCTGCCCCAGCTTCCTGCCCAGTCCCAGCCTCAGTGCCACCCACCCCTGGATGCCAAGGTGGTGGCCTTGGTCAGCTGGCACAGACCCGGTAGTTCCAGGGCTGCCCCATCCCCGGGCCTGTGCTCTCAGAAGCTGATTGGCACAGAAACCCCTTTACAGCTGGACCTGGGGAGGAAGGACTGCAATGCTACCTGTGGGGGTGGGGGGTGCCCAGGACCTCAGAGGGTCTTGCGCTGCAAGGACCCAGCACGCTCACTCCCTCCACAGCTCACCAGCTCCCCCGTGAGCCCAAGCCAGGAACTTCAGGAAGGCTGCGCTGCCGGGTTCCTCCTCCTTCTGCCATCCTTCGAGACACCAGGGCAGCTCCTCCCTGACGTGCCTGCCAGGGGAAAGTCACCGAGGATACAAGAGGCTTCCCAAAGGACATCTGGACTCCCTTGCCCATCCTCCTGATGCAAAATGCCTCCAGAGGAGAGTACTGGCTCCCTATCTTCACTGTGTCTCCTTTGCGGGATGCTAAACCCCGCTGTCAGCGACCCTCTCTCTGACTTCCATCCCTTTCACTTGGCTGCTTGGCTGGACTAGGAACCTGGCTCCAGGCTGGCAATGGAGTTCTCTCCCAGCCGTGTTACTGAATCCCAGGCGCACTCAGGTCTCTCCTCACCCCTGGCTGCCCTCTGCTGGGGTTTCGCCCTGGAGCTTCACCCTCTCCTGCTTGGAGAGCCACTTGCTTTCAACTTCTGTCGTTTGAGGGCATGAAGATCCAGCTCCCTGGCCCTGGGTCTTTTCCTGCCAAAAAACAGGGACGAGCCCCAGCCAAGGAGTCAGAAATCAGCCCAGACCAGGAATCTGGTAAATCTTCCCTGTGTGACCTCGGACAGACCACACAACCTCTCTGGATAGCTAATATTTACTGACCTGCTAAGGGCCAGGCACTGCACTATGCATATTACAAGTATTATCTCTTTGAATCTTACACAGGGACCAATGTTATCGCCATCAAAAAGGTACAGACACAGGCTTGGAAAGAGATGTGACTTTCCCAAGATCACACAGCTAAGAAGTGATGGACCTGGGCTGGAATTTAGGCAGTCGAACTCCATGATATGATCTTAACCAAAATTCTCATGGTAACCTATTGTAAAATAATAGTAATAATAATATAATAATAGAGATAATTGAGAGAGTTTCTCTCACTGCTAAGATTCTGGAGAAAGCTACAAATTTAGTAAAAATGGACCCCCGTTTTCATGTCTCCAGATCATGGACAGTGACCTCACCCACCTAGAAAAATTCAGAGAAATACTCCCTCTGGGAGGGGCAGGGTCGACGTTCCTGGGGGACCAGGGTCTCCCCTCTATCATCACCAGGATCTGTGAATACAGATATTTACCAAGTAGCCCGCAGCACTGTATTTCTTCCCCCCTCTTTTTAGGAGAGTGGGGGGGGGTATGTGGACCAAAAGCCACATACTTGCAAAGGCATCCTTCCTCTGGAGACCAAGAAGCAGCAAATTCTTTTCCTGGGAACATCTCTATCAAGCAGACATCTGTTACTCTTAGGCGATCTGTATGCCATAACAGTTTAAAAAACAGCATTTAAATGCTTAAATAAGAAGAAAACAGTTTGCCCATGTTGCAAAACAGCATATAAACTGTCCTGGAATTAGCACAAGGGAAACATTTATCTTCCCTAGATAATCTTGAAACTGGACTTTTGGGGGGATGGTGTATAATTGTGTTTACTGGCATAGAAAGATGGTCATGATGTATCACTAAAGGAAAAAAAAAGCTGGTGGCAAATACAAAACCGGTCTGTTTAAAGGAGCATTTGACTCGACCCCCCCCCCAGCTGAGGCGAAGCCGCTTCTTCACATCCTGCAGAAGGAAAGGACTAATAGGCCAAGAGCGGCTGGGTGGTGGCCTTGTCCCTGGGAGAACAGAGAGCAAATTCTCTTTTCTCTAGTGGGAATGGCCACAGATTGGCCTGAGCTGAAATCTGGTCCCTGGGGGGGGGGGCCTGGGGGCAGTGACAGGTGGTGCCCTGCAGGGTCTGAAAGACCTGAATTCTAATCCTGCCACTATCGGCCATGAGCTGTGGTCCAGGTCGATGCCTCGAGGAGCATTTCCCCCAGGATACAGTGGAAGTCTCCTACCATCTGCAGTGGGCCTCCCCCAATGCCCAACCTATGGGAGGCACCCAGGAAATGGTGGGCCTCTCCCATCCTCCCAATTCTGCATTTTTATGACAATCCCAAGAGTTGGCCACTAGCAAGGGGCAACACCAAGCTGCCCGACTATGCAGGAAATCAACCCAAATTCAAGATGCTGATCCATTTGATGTGCGTCCACTCCCCCGAGAAGCATTTACAGAGGGCCTGCTGCCATGTGTCTGCTCTGGGCCGGGCACTGGGCTCACGACCGAGGACACAGTGAAACCCACTGGGTCCTGGTCCTCAGGGAGAGAGGTCACAAACCTGTCACAGATAGTCATGTGCCAGGGCTCTGAAGGGTCTGGGAACAGGCCTACGGGTGGAGGACGGCTTAGTGGGGTCCTCAGGAAAGACCCCTCCCAGGAGCTAATGTGCGGCCTGACACCAGGAAAGGAGCCAGCCACACCGAGGTCACAAGGGCACAGCCCATGAGAGGCCGTGGAAAGCAGCCTCTGTGCCTGGCTCTCAGATCTGAAAGTAGGTCCAGGAGCTGCGGAGGGGCAGAAGGTGAGGGGGGCTGGGCTCGGCTCTCCTGGCGTCTGAATTTTTCTTCTCGAACAAGGAAAGGTACAGCAGGGGCTTGTGCCAGGGAGCAGCACGCTGAGGCTCGTCCTTTCACTGGGTGCTGACAGGGAGCCGGAGTGCCGTGCGGAGGACGGACCATCAGAGAGGCTGTCACGGGCCTCGGGACTGGCAAGGAGGGAGGCAGCTCGGCCTGGTTGGGGCCAGGCCATGGACATGGGGAGGCGTGGGCACATTTGGGCTGGATTCTGGAGAGAGTCTAGAGGACCAACTGATGAATCAGACCTAGAAGTACAGGAAAGGGGAGGCTCTCGGGCTGCTGCCAGGTGTCCCTACCCGGGGGCATTGTGGGAATTGGCAAAGCCCCCCTCCCCCCCTGCAGACAGATGCAGCACCATGAACGCCCTCCCCCTAAGCATCCAGGGAGGGCATGACCCACAGGCCCCTCACTCAAGACCCCAAGAGGGTGGCCCCCAGGTTTCTGCTTGTGCAAGTTTGGACTCGCAAAGCGTGCGGAGCCTGTGGGAATCCAAGGAAAGCCCACCTGCTCTGCGCAGGGTTTGGGAGCCCCTTGGGCAGTGATCCGGCCCCCGTACGTGAGGTTTCTGCCTTCCTCACCCCGGTGCCGGCCCTTTCACAGCACCCCTGCCTTGGATGCAACCAACCTGGAGAAGAAATACACATTTAAAAAACCTGAACGCTAATGGTACAAGACCATTTAGCACTTGAATAAATGCACGTTCTAGAACATCTTCAGCCAGAATGAAGGTAAATAATGAGAGACTATGAGTCATCACTGTGCTTGCCTAGCAGTTTACAAAGCTCGTAAACAAAGCGTGCTCCCAAATTCAGAGCCGGGACCTGGCAGTTGGTACCGATTCATCAGGCCTCGACACTGTAACACAGGAAGGGGCCTATGTCCTTGCGAGCAAAACCACAACGGGAAACATGGCCAAACTAATTCTTCATTTCCCAGAACTCACCTGAGACTGGAAGGAAAAGCTTATGCTCCCAAGAACAGAGCACCCATTCTCGTGTTTTTGGAAGCAATCATTTCACCAGTGTCAACATAAAGCCCGACATCCTGATATTTAGGGGAAAGACAGAACGACTGGGCTTGCAAACTGGAGAGATGGGCACAAACAGCCAGTCGAGTCCAGCGGCCCCTCCCCCGGGGGGCTGGTGGCTCCCGTGTCTTGTATTCGGCCTGGGATAGAGCAGGTGGTCATTCAGCTTCTGTCCAGGCAGAGCGTGGGCTGAAAGGGAGCTGGGGTCAGGGCAGAAGGCTTGGTTCCAGCCCCTGACTCTACGGCTCACAGGCATGCTCCTGTTTAAGTCAGGTCACTGGTTCTGGTTTTCCCTTCTCCAAAATGGGGGGGAACAGCTCTTCCCCCGCCCCCACACACACCCTTTTTTAGAAAGTAGCCTCCACGCCCAGCACGTTGTCCAATGCGGGGCTCAAACTCATGACTCTGAGATCAAGACCTGAGCGGAGATCGAGTCAGGTACTTAACCAACTGAGCCACCCAGGTGCCCTGAGTTCCCCTACTTTTTAAGCTTTGGTATAAGAGGCAGTGGGAGAGAAGCACTGGGAGGGGAGCTCTGTGTGTAGGTGAGCCCCCCCACCCATGCTAAGAGGGAGAGCTGCCATTGAGAAGGCAGGGTAGTGAGGACCGGGCAGAGGACCGGGACCACAGCCCACTCCTAGAAAGCCAGGCAGGTCAGAGTGGATCTGCAGGTGTCATTAAGGACTGCGAGGTCACAGAGGAAAATGCCACCCAGGCCATGCTCTCTGCACAAGGGAAGGGGAGCTCAGGACACAAACTCTGCAGTGGGCAGAGCGTGTAAGTATGTGAGTGGCCTGTCATAGGCAATGGGGAGTGACGGGGCCTGCAGCCACTTGGAGGGGACCCTCATGCTCTGCCCAGGCATGTGCATAGAAAGACTGTTAACACCTGCCCTGTCACACACACATCTACGGCCTGCAGGTTTGGAGTGGGAGACCCCGCAGGCTGCTGTACTAAGCATTTTTGTTCTGTTTTATTTTTTTAAATTTTTTTTCTGATGCTTTGACATCAGGGCCCTTGCAGATCCTGGAGTGATGCCCCTCCCAGGGCTCGCCCATTCCTAGAGCTAGCAAACCACTGGGGCTAACTAACCAATCCAGAGCTCATCTCCTAACCACATCCTTTCTCAGGTTCTCACCAGGCTGTCACCCTCCGGGCCACCTGCCCTCGTCACCTAGGCGCAGGTCGCGGACAGCTCGGGACCTCCCCGGGGCCCCAGAGCCTGTGGGGGTTATTCAAACCAGCCAGTCCCACGGCTGCTTGCCTCGCTCTGCCTTTCCCAAGGAAAGCACCACAGACGCCCTTGCGCACAGCTTCCCATCCTCCCTCTGCCTCCTGACTGGCCCTGGGTTCCCCAGGCAGCTCGGCGTGGCACGGCCTGCCCCTCCTCTTAGGACCCGTAGCAAACTCCCTTTGCCATGGTCATCATCTCTCGATCTCCGCCCCACACCTGAGTAAGAACAAAACCTCCATTTGGTAACACCTGTGAATGCCATGAGTGTGTGACTCCTCGCACCTGCTTTATCCACCCCCCAACCCCGTGGAAACTTGGCACCCAACTTAGTGGCTGGCTCATTGCAGACACGACAGAGACCCTCACCAACGCGTAGAGGGAAGGTCAGACCGACGGGGTGAGGGCAAAAAGCTGGGGAGAAGTTTCTATCTGGCTGCCCAGATTCCCCACGCTTCTAGCTTGCTTTCGCAGTGGCTTCAGGAAGCTGAATTCCGTCTAGGCCTCAGCTTTGCATGAGGCGGAGATGCAGGCAGCCAGACAGGAGCAAGGCGGAGGAAGGGGCCCAAGGGCATGCGGGTGGGAGCCCTGCAGTGAAACGTCCATGGCTCGCATCCCACTGGCGCCCAGCTTTTCAGGCAGCATCTACGTGACAGGCCTTCCTTTGCTACACCATCCTCTGGCTGACTCTGGCTGTTGCCTTTATTCGAGCACTCACAAAGCGACCACCACTCTGAAGGGTCTCTGAGCCCAGCGGAAAGAGGGTAAAAGCCAGAAACAGCGTTCCTGGCCCAGCTGCAGCGCCCGGGACCTGCCCGGTACAAGGCTCTCCAAAGGGAGCACTGAGCTGCTTGCTCAACTCCCTGGTGACCCCAAGTTACCCTCTCTCGGATAGGGTGGTGAGGTCGGGTGTGCAGCCCTGCACTTCTCTGGTTAGGAAACTGCAAATTAAGGATGGCATGTCCCTTGGTTGTCTGTCTCAGCGTCACCACATCGTCCCAGACAGAAGGCCTGTCTGGGATGTCCTAGGGAAGGCAGAGCACCCCGGTAAGGGGATCAAATGTTTGCCGTTTCTGATGAATGCTCCATGGGGTGACTTGGTTCTCAGCAGTAAACAGCTCTCTAAAGGCCGTCCCTTCCCCAGGCCCGAGATGGAAGGCAGGAAACCTTCGGCCACAGTGAGGGGACAATGACGCTGGGGAGTCAGGGGCATGGCAGAGAGGTCACGTGAGGGGAAGGTCATCATCGCAAAGGGGCTCACTCAGAACAGAACCAGTCTCTGCCTGTTATCCACCCCGCCCCCCGCCCCTCGTAATGACTAAACTCAGTTCCCTTCTCTCTCAAAACCATCCTGTGTGATTAATAAACTACACAGTCACCCTCGGCATCAGGGAATTTTGCAAATGGAAAAGTCTGAGTGGGAAGGCTCACAAGTAACAGTCTGGTTGTTTTGTTTGTACAAACAGGAGTTGAAGGTTTGGCAAACATGCTGGAGAGGTCTGGCAGCAGCGGGAGGCGGGAGCAAGCGGCAAAAGGGAACCGTGCCTGACCTTGGGCTCGGCTGGGCTCTGCTCGCAAAGGAAGGGAGGGGGTACCTGGGCTGGCTGGGATAGCCCGGGCCTAGCAGAGTTTCATTCACAGCCTCTTCACCCCAGAAGAGACTTTCAAAGAGCGTTTTCTTTCCCCTCATTGAAGTGTCCGGCCCAGAGTTAACAAGTCCAGCAAAGGGTAGGGCCGAAGAGAAAGGATTCTGATAGGTCCCCAGACGGGCTATGGGAGAACAGAATATCCCACCAACTCCATCATCAGCACGGGCCATGGGCCACGAGCCCATTCAACACGGCCTTGCGTTGTCACGGGGACCCTGAGCAATTCTGCATTTGTTTCTTCCTGGTTGAGATCTTGTTTCTGGCAAGATGAACTATTTATCTGTGTTGCGTGAAATGTCACAGACTGTACGCAAAACCAGGACAAACCCACACACAAGAAATCAGAACCCTCTGAGGGTGCTCCCCGAATCTGTAGAGGCTGTCCGCGATGACTTTCCTCTTCCCAGCCCTGAACTTATTCTCGACAAGTACTTAACCCAAAAGGTGCCTGATGACACCCCCAGGGGCCTGAGTCTGTCAGATCAACTCACTCTCGAGCTGATTTGCTGAGTGACTCCGAGGACATGCCTGACCCCTCCCCCAGAGGCCGGGCAAAGACTTAAAAGGTAACAGGTGGCTGTAAGTTTCACCCGGTGGCCTCAGCGGATGTTCAGTCAAGCTACCAAACACCCAAAGTATCCAGTGTTTAAGGACTCTCCTGCTTGTGTGTGCTTGTGGGTGTGTATGTATGTGAACTAAAGCTTCAAAGCTATTTGTTTTTTTATGTAAGATTAGCCATCATGCAAAACGCACTGGTCAAGCAGTTAATAAAATACACATATCCCGTGGGAGGGTTTTGTACATTTCAGTCCTTACAGATAACAAAGCAATTCTAAACCCTGCACGGTCCTGAGAGGGAGTTCCTTCGCTTCCGAAAGCCGCCAGTCCTGCCAGCTCTTTGGTGGCTCATGTGTTATAAATTCTCGAAGCCCTTTTAGCTGCAGTTTGGGCATTGGGGGGATCTCCTTCTTCTTCCTCGGTTTGCTTGTGTTTTAAAAACAAGTCAGACTTCAAGAAGCGGCTGTAGCTGTCATACTTCATAAGGTTGAAGATCTAAGGAGAAAAGGAAAAAGAGTCTGGAGGTTGAGGCCAATCGGACCATGAGTCATTTTATCAAATGTTTGTTAAATACCTATCGTGTGCCAAAGAAGGCAACTACATGCAAAACACACAAAGCAAGTAAGTCATGTGCTGGGCAAGGAAGATTTCCTGGATGGTTTTGGTCATCATGAGACAGTCTCTATGGAATATAATAGCCACACGGACGAATCTACCTTTATCTTCCACGAAGTATAAATGCACATAGCACTGACTCGTAACCTTCTATCAAGAGGTTCGTTAGAATCTCCGGTTTATTTGGAGAGATAACACGGGGACATATTTCTCCAGAAACTTGAGATGGCAGAACAGAAACCATTCCTGTAGAGAGGGTGGTTATTGGAAAGGCCACTGTCATCTCAGATGATGCCAGTAGTGTTAAGACCCCCCTCCCCCAGAAGTCCGGCATCCAAGATCTCAAATAAACCTGTTATTATGCCAAGAAACAAAATGGGGCTTCTTTAATGCAGGCAGGGGAGTGAAAGTACCGCGTTAGCAAGGAGAGGCTCTGGGAACAGGCTCTAATTAAAGAAAGCAGCAGTTGGATGCAGCATGGGGACACATGCGTGCTCACACAGCCCAGGAGCGTGGCTCTGGGAAAGCAATGCCTCTTGGCAATGCTCGGCAGGTACGAGGGGAAGACCCCGGATGGAGCCTACGTCTCCTGGCTTACAGGGCTGCCTCCTGCACCGCAGTCCTCAGAGAGTTAGCCACAGTCCCTCTTCCCAGCATCCCCTCTTCCCAGCATCCCCTCTTCCCCACTCCCACCCGATCCTTTGCCGCCCTCCTCCCTTGGCCTATAAAAGCCATGGAGAAAAGAGAAGCATTTTCTGGCTGTCGAGGAGTCCAGTCTCTTGAGAAATCTCCCTCCTCATCTCTCTCTCAAAACTTTTAACTGAATTTTCAGGACCTCTGCAGATGAAAAGTCCACACCGTGTACCCTGGTGTCTTCGCTTCCTGCACAATGATGGGCTCAACAAGTGGAAAGTTCCAGAGGTGTCTAGAATGTTGCTCACTTCCAGGCGGGGTTATCAAGTGGGTGGTAAAACCCTGACATCTTTTTAATTCGACCTCTCCCAACACACACGCAAACTATTTTGAAAACTGAATGACTGATGGAGTCTAAGGACTCAGAACATCTGCCTGGGGGATGGGAGGCCTAGAACCTTCTGCCTTTATACTTTCCTTCTCCCGAGACAGCTTCACCCACTGGAGAAGCGCCTAAATCACTCAGCTATCCTCAGAGTCCACCGCTCAGGGAAAGACTTAGGACTTTGTGTTTTCCTTAGACTCTTACACCGTTGCCTGACCTTCCCTGGGTGTCCCTCCCGTCCTGCCTCTGATCCGCAGCTGTTCAGGAAGAACACGCCTCCGTAAGTCCCCACCTTGTGCCTCCCCATGGCCGTCACCTCTTTTAGGGCAATCTTGCAATCCTAGACTGAGAAATTATTCATTTTAAAACAACAATAAAAAAAAAAAACCCTCCCAGAAAACGCAAAAATCAGAGCCAAGGGCAAGGCAGGGGATGAGGAATGCCATTATCGTTCCGCAGCCTCCCACAAATGTGCCGTGCAGGTGGGACCATCCCTCACCACCGGCATTATTCAGCTTTTCCAGGCACAGAGCTCCCAGAGGGAACTCTGACATGCCCACCTAGTTGGAAGTCTGGAACGAGTCTCAGAGTGACTCATGAAAGCTGCCTCGTGAGGACCCCTCCTGGCACTCAGCCCTGCGCCCCCTCCCACGGCAGGTCCGCAGCAGATGGGACCCACCACTGCCAGCAGGATGCGGTTCGACCCGAGCGTCTCGTCTGCAGTCTGTGCGTGTGGGAGGAGAGCATCCTGTTTGCCTGCCACAGCTCTGAGGCTCGCACTTCAAAGAGGAGAAGAAAAAGACACCCAGGGACGGAGGAGGCGGGGGACAGAGGGCAGGGGGTTGCTTCGGCTGAGGGGAACGCTCAGGGGCTGGCAGGACTTGGCCTCCAGGAGCTCCCCCGAGGCCTCAGGCTCTCAGCACTCCACGGGTGCCAGCAAGCTCGAGGGGACGGGACGGGGCCGCAAACTGTTTAACAGGAGCGTAAGGGCCACTCCCTGCCATGGGCAGGTGTGAGATCCCCGTGAAGGCTTTCAGGCTAGGGCTCCCACCGCCAGGAGCCTTTGCCCGCCTCCTGGAGCCGTGGAGTCACTAGGTGGTGGCCGCAGCCATCAGACCCCTACAGGAAAAGGAAAAAGGAAAGGGATATCGCTCCAATGGCCACATTTTCTGGGGCTGCGAGTTGCCTAATAGCTCATCACTGTCACCAGCAAAGGGTCTCCTGGGCACTGGCCTTGGAGCATACGGCAACAGGGTGCTCCCATCCCAGGGCCCTCCATGGGGGGTGCTCGATGAAAACTGCTTGGAGGATAGAGAATGCTCCTAAAAAAAAAAAAAAAAAAAACCTCCCAAGAAAGTGGCCAAAGGCAGTGAACCCAGCTGCTGACCACAGGCCACAGCCTTATGTGTCAGGGGGCAAATGGCCGCGATTGGGGTCCAGTAAATACTCGCCCAGTGGATGAACAGAAATCACCCAATGTGCAACGGCAGAGAGCTGATGAAAGGGGGTACCAACAGGGGCGTGCCGAGAGCACCTTCCAGCCCAGCCCGTGCCAGGCCGCGCATGGAGCATTCTCTCATTTAATCCTTACTGAGACCCTATGACATCTGATTGCAGAGAGAAGAAACTAGGCCTTGGAGGTTCCGTGTTTTACACCAGTAGGCAGCGTATCCACCTGCTGGGGCTGCCATAAGAAATAACACAGACTGGGGGCCTCAAACCACAGAAAGTTCTTTTCTCACCGTTCTAGAGGCTGAGAGTCTAAAACGAAGGGGTTGGCAGGGTGGGTTTCTTCCGAGGCCTCTCTCCTTGGCTTATTTAGATGGCCCCCAACTTACGATGGTTCAACTTACGATTTTTTGACTTTGTACTAGTGCAAAAATGACACGCATTCAGTAGAAACCGTACTTTGAATGTTGAATTTTGGTCTTTTCCAGGGCCAGGGATACGCGGTCCGATGCTCTCTGGGGATGCTCCCCTCACGATCACGGCGCAAACAGCTCCTGCGGACAACCATCCTATGTCCATACGGCCATTCTGTGTGCACTTTCAGCACGGTATTCCATAAACGATGTGAGAGATCCAACACTTCATTGTAAAATAGGCTTTGCGTTGGATGATTTCACCCAGCTGTAAGCTAATGTAAGTGTCTGGAGCACGTTCAAGGGGCCCAGGCTAAGCTGTGAGATTCGGTGGGTTTGATGTATAAAATATCATCTTCGACTTGCAGTAGTTTCCACGTATTGCCAACTGTACCTCCATATTGAGTCAAGGAAGGTCTGTACTTGGCGTCTTCCCTCTGTGTCTGTGTCCTAAATGCCTCTTCTCAGAAGGACAACGTCCTACTGGATTAAGGGCCACCCCAATGACTTCATTTTACATTAATTATCTCCTTAAAGTACCTATCTTTAAACGCAGTCACATTCTGAGGTACTGGGCCTTAGGACTCCAGCATCGGATTTGGGAGGGGACACAGCCCATAGCAGCCCAAGAGAGATGGGCGGGATGCGAATGCCAGCCACCTCACTCCCGAGCCCGTACTCTAAACCGCTAGGCTGTCCTGCCACGCACCTGGCAGACCAGGAGGCAGTCACTGGAAATGAAGTCTGCAAAAGTTAGTTAGACGTAGAAAGAATGCAACACGTGAATGTTACACTTGTAAACACTAAATTTTAGAAATGTGCTAAAATGAACAGCAATGTTCCCAAGTATGTTCAAGACTGTATCTGTGGGGGCGCCGGGCTGGCTCAGTTGGAAGAGCGTGTGACTCTTGATCTCAGGGTTGTGAGCTTGAGCCCCATGTTGGGTGTAGAGATTACTTAAAAAAATTTTTAAAAAAAAGTATTTGTGTGTATAAATGGGAAACAAATATCCCTAAAAGTCAGTGTGGCGGGTTGAATGGGGGACCCACAAAGCATACGTCCACCTGGAACCTCAGAATGTGACCTTATTTGGAATAGGGTTAGTTGAGGCTCTCACAATGACACCATCTTCCAAGGAGCGGTGTCTTCCTGAGAAGAGGAGAGGACACACGGAGGGACACAGAAGAGGCCATGTGAAGACAGAAGCAGAGATCAGAGTGACGCAGCCACAAGCCAGGGAACACCAGGAATGCCAGCCCACCAGAAACCAGGAGGAGGCAGGGAAAGATTCTTCCACAGCACTTCCCAGAGGAGCACAGCCCTGCCGGCACCTTGATTCCAGACTTCTGGCCTCCTGAACGGAGAGAATAGATTTCTGTTCTTTTAAGCAACTCAGTTTGAGATCATTTAAGACAGCCCTTGAAAACTAACAGTCGGCTTCTTGTTTTCAGCTCACTCCTACTCGAGCACAGAAAATGAGATGGCCCTAGGTGTTCCAGAAGGTTCTACAAAGCGAGGACTCTCTGATCGGGCCTGAACTGAGAGCATCACCCTTCCAACGCACCTCAAGTTGTCTCCTCGGGGAAGAGAAAGCAGAAGGTGGAGACAAATCTGGGGTGGGGGTGGGAATCCAGGTGGGCAGACGGCGTCCGAGCAGAGCGATACGGCAGACAGAGAGTCCTTCTGAGAGACAGGCAGAAGACTCCAGTTGGCAGCTTAAAGGCATTCCATACACCTTTTCTTTTTCTTTTTTTTTTTTTTGGCCAAGACAGCTGTGGCTCAGCAGGTTGCAGGTTTCGGCAGCCCTACGTCTGTCAGCAGCATGCCTCGACTATAAACTGTCCAGCATCGTTGCCTTGGGCACCACTCCCGCAGGCAGCCAGCTGGAGGGGGCACTTTCGGTGACACAGGCAAAGGGAGCCTTCCTGCCCATGGGCATCGATGCACCAGGCCCCATCGCACCACCGGGGCCCCTCCCTCTCCAGATCCCAGGGCGAGGATTGATTAGGATCTGCCTTTCTACGAGGGAAAATACCCACACGGTGCTCCAACTGGAGGTTTCCGCACCTGCTCCAAGAAAGGACACCCTCCCAGACGCACCCCGTCCGTGGAGAAGACCGGACGCTTAACCAAGATTTCATCACTGTCTCCATCAAGTGCATTTCAAGCCTACCCTTTAATGCCTCTCGGACAGCAGGAACATGAAAAGACCTAAATGAGCCTCCTCCCTCCTTTCCAAACCCTGTGCCATGTGATTTCAACTGGGTGCAACGAGAAAAATAAATCCTTTAATGCAGCAGACAGTTTTAGTAGTGAGATTTCATATTTGCTTCAAGAACTGGGTTCTTTTTTTTTTTTTTTTAAAGATTTTATTTATTTATTTGACAGAGATAGAGACAGTCAGCGAGAGAGGGGACACAAGCAGGGGGAGTGGGAGAGGAAGAAGCAGGCTCACAACAGAGGAGCCCGACGTGGGGCTCGATCCCATAACGCCGGGATCACGCCCTGAGCCGAAGGCAGACGCTTAACCGCTGTGCCACCCAGGCGCCCCAAGAACTGGGTTCTTGAAAGAAGACGGCAAGTGCCACCATTTCTGAGCTGCACCTTCTAGAACATGCTCTCTTCCCACGCACCCAGACCATAGACATGCTTGCATACCCACATGCACAGAAAGTGCGAAGATAGCAAGCTCCCTCTTTCCAGCCCTGAGGCCGTGAAATGATCAGAGGCCATGGGGCAGGGCACGCACAGGGATGACCCCACTGAGCAAGTTCAAGACCCCCTCCCCAGCTTCTGAGTGGGGTGCATCCAGAAGAAGGTCTGAGGGTGGCCAGCAGACAGCAGCTCAGCTCAGCCCTTGTCCCAACCTGCCAGGCCAAGCCGTGGAAGTTTCTGTGGTCCTTGACAGGCTGCCAGAGACGGACGCCATGCCAGGTGGGATCAAAACTCCAGAAGGAAGGTGGCCATGGACAGAGAAGGAGAGATCCCTGCTCGAGGGTGATAGACCCTCACAGACCCATGGATCGGGTGCTGTGGCATGGAGCAGGGGGCACTTGGTCCACTTTTCCTGGAGTCCATCACCCTCAAATCCAAGGCCCAAATGACACGCTTTCTACATGGAGTGAAGGTATTTTATTTTTGCCTTTGCCATCAGGAGGAGAGTTAAAAGCTATTCTAGCACCCACCCGCCCTTCTTCCCCTAAATACCTTTTTAAAGGGGAAAAAAAAAAACTCAAAGTATTTCAAATACTATCCTTCCTGCCCTGCCCCATCCCTCATAAGGCAAACGGCTGTGGTAGACGCAGGGAGCCAACTTTTCTTCCATTTGAATGAAAACCCACGACCTGCCCTTTCTGGCTTTGCACACTGGAAAATGCCAATTTCAGGACTGGACTTAATCTTCAGGGGCAGATGTCAGCTTGCACCCACACGATGGAAGTGCCCAGAATCCCCGGGCCCAACCACCACTGCAGACTCAGAGATACAGGGAGTGGGGGCGGGAGTGGACCCCCCACCTGACCCTGGAAGCATGGCAGCCCCCCCCCACTTCTGGGTCCTCACCCACTGGCCCACCCCCTCTTCTTGATGTCGAAAAAGGAAGTGTTTCTCGCCTCTTGGGTTCTGGGGAAATTCAAAGTAAAGACACTGCCGACAAGGGGCCGGACGCATGGTTCCTTTCTCTGTCAAGGATGTGGCTGGGAGCACTGACATCTCACTGAAGTCTTTTCTACATTTTTTTTTTTTCTAAGCATCCGAGGTTGAGGGCTTCCTTTTCCGTGGAGAAGGCCGCCTCCATTCTGCCTTCCCCAGACCAGACTTAGCACCAAGCCTGGGTAAGAGTGTCCCAGTAGCACTTGAAACCTGCTTTAAGTGTAGGCACGGGCGTCCCTCAAGGTTAAGGAAGAAGAATGAGCAGCCCTGCTCCCCCTCAAACCTTCTCTTTCATGGTCCCAGAAAGCATGATTTCAAGTTGCCATGTGCAATGACCTCGACCCTCCTATCGCCTCCAATCTCCTCGTTGTCCCAGAGGGAACCAATCTGGCTATTCTGTGGAATTCCAACCAGAGGCTTCAGAGCAAGAAAGGAGTGTAAAATGGTGCCGAGAAACTCTAGGAGCACAGTTGTGTTTTAAATCATTGACATGGCACAATCTCAACTCACTGAGCAGATTTCAAAGCATTCCCTTCTTAACATCTTCAGGGAAGGGTCTGGAAGGATACGAAACATGGGCATTAGTGCTAGGGAAGGAGAGGGAAGGCACAGCCTGAGGGGTTTTAATGTTTTACTTCAGACCCTCCTCCGTTATGTGAATTTTCTTCTCAACTATGAACATGCAGTTGTTTAACAATTAAAAATAATTGGGGCGCCTGGGTGGCACAGCGGTTAAGCGTCTGCCTTCAGCTCAGGGCGTGATCCCGGTGTTATGGGATCGAGCCCCACATCAGGCTCCTCTGCTATGAGCCTGCTTCTTCCTCTCCCGCTCCCCCTGCTTGTGTTCCCTCTCTCGCTGGCTGTCTCTATCTCTGTCAAATAAATAAATAAATAAATCTTTAAAAAAAAATAAAAATAATTTTCGGGGCGCCTGGGTGGCTCAGTCGGTTAAATGTCCGATTCTTGGTTTCAGCTCAGGTCGTGATCTCAGAGTCGTGAGATCAAGACCCACATCAGGCTCTGTGCTCAGTGTGGATTCTCGCTCAGCTCAGATCCTCTCTCTCCCTCTGCCCACCTCCCCACCTGTTGTGCTCTCTCTAAATAAATAAAATCTTAAAAAAATTTAATTCTAAAAATTAACCTGCTCAGAATCTTAGGTGACAGAGTAACAGGATGTGCTCATGGCTCGTGCTGGCCTTGTGGGTCCCTGGGCTGGCCCTCGTCCCTGGAGCTCCGAGCCATGTGGCGGAGCGGGACAGGTGCGTTCAGCGCGCTGAGCTGACAAGGCCGGCGGGGAGGGACGTGGTCATCTCTCGTACAAGGAACAGCACGTTAGGCTGCCATGACCGATTTGACCCCTTCCTGTTGTAGCTGACTCAGTGCCCGAGAGACTGACAGGGATGTTCTAGAATCAGCCAGGCTGGCGGTACAGAAAAGCCAGGGGGGCAAGGGAGACGGATGTGGGAAAGGAGGAGAGAGCCCTGGCGGGTCTTCCAGGGCCAAAGACAGGGCTGCTGGGAAGCATGAGTGAAAGGAAAGTGGGGGCTCAGAGCAGGAGGACGACGGCAAGGCTGGTCCCGCAGGGCTGCAGCGCCCACGCAGGATTCCCTCTGTCCCAGCGCGGCGACCTTGGGCCAGTTGGGTCACCCACCTTCCGCTGGGGTGAACTTTCTCGCTTGTAAGCCAAGGTGCCAGGTCCCACCTTCCCCAAGATGCCCCCTGAGTCACATGAGCTGCACAATGAAAGCATTGTGGGGACAGTGAAGGGGCTCAGCCCTCAAGTTTTCCAGAAGTCACGATGGTGCAGAAAGCCACACATTATTGGCTGTTCTCAGGTGGGGACCTGAGGCTCGGCCACTCTGCTACGGCTTTGGAAGTCACAATAACCCGGGGTTTCTCAACCTCTGCTCCGTTGACATTTTGGGCCAGATAATTCTGTGTCGTGCAGGGCTGTCCCCTGTGCTATACTCAGCAGCATCCTGGCCGCCACCCACGAGGTGCCGGTGGCACCCCCACCCCCGTTGTGACAGCCAGAAAGAACTCTCCAGACATTGCCCAGGATCCCCTGGCAGGGAGGAGAGGGGGCAAAATCGTCCCCAGATAAGAACTGCATGAAGTTAAAGTTTATCTTCATGGGACATTCTAAAGGACACGTGCAGTGAACGCTCACGGAGGGCACTGAGTAAGCATGCATCACAGAGACGACTGCATTTCTCCTCCCAAGTGTCTTATCATAACTTCCATTTCACAAAAGAGGAAGCTGAGGACAGAGAGGGACTGCATCTTGCCCAACGTTTCACAGCTACTAAATTCTAAAGTCAAAGGAAAGGGGGAAACGTCGGGTCTAAGGAAATAAGGGTGTGGCTAGCAGGGAGCGGCTTTCTAACACCAGGCCACGGAAGGTTTGTAGACGGCGTCACCGGGCAGCTCCGAGGGGAAGCAGGGTTGGCCAAGAGCCCCATGTTACAGAAGGGGACACAGAGGCCACAGGTCCCTAAGAAAAGGGACTCACCTGGGGAGGCCGGACTGGAACGAGAGCCCCCACTTACCCCTCCCAGCTAACCCAACGCACAGTGAAAATGACAGTAAGTCTGAGCTCAGCATCCAGGAAGTGATGGGCAGTGCGGGAGAGGAAGAGGGCAGGTGTCAGGCCATTAGGGTACAAATGCTGAGCCATGGTCAGGAGGCTGTGGGTTCACAGCTCGTATAGAGATGGCTTTGCCCTGAGCCATCGTCATCCTCTTGCACAGCTCAGGAGGGACAGGCGTCGCTGGAGCTGGGGATCAGAGCCAAGGCGCCCAGCTTTTAAGAGGCCCAAACCTTATTCACCCAACTGGCACATTCTATAAATAATTACCATTCAAAATCCTCGAGAGTAAACTGGTTACCACAGCTTCGGGGCCTAACCGCAGCCAGTCCCTCCTGACTTAATTTCTACCATCTTCCTCATTGACTATATACTCCAGCCATACTGACCTCCTCCAACACACCAAGCAGATCCCCACCCCAGGGCCTTTGCACTTGCTGCTGCCGCTCCCTGGAAGGTCCTGCCCCCTTCTCACCTGGCTTCCCCTTGCCACTCAGGTCTCTGTCACCTCTTCAAGGAGCCCTCCTTGACCCCTCCCAGTCACTCTTAGCCCACCACCTGCTGTATTTCCTTCATAGCATTTATCTTTTTCTGCCTTTGTGGTTGGACGGGGCTGATTTCCTCGCCGCACACACAGTTCCTAGCATGGTCCCTGGCACATAGTACATTCTCCATCAAGATCACAGCATAAGGGAGTGAATGAAAGAACAAATACCAGCAAACCAACCAGAGCTGAAATAGACCTGCTAGTAGAGGATTTTTAAAAGAAAAAAAGACACTGCAGGAAATTGCAATTCATTGAAAAAAACTAACTCTTTGTTAAGGTCGCCTCCTCCTTCCTGCTTCCCACAACTTAAATTTGTCCTTTGATTCTAGGCTACCATTCCAAGGAAACAGCCACAGTCCCCCCCCCCCCCCCCCCCCCCCCCCCGCCACCTCTCCTGGCCTTCCAGCATGTGCTGAGCGCACACCCAGGCCATGTTTGCAGAACTGAGTTAAATCAGAGCATGATCTCTGCCCTTGCGTAAGTTTTCAAAGTGACGAAGTGTTAAGCCCCCGAACTTCTCTTAAGATATCAGAACGTCTCACACATCCTTCACGGAACACGCCGACCACAATGTCAGCTCTGGGTACCAGGATCCCTGATGGCGTCACCATCCCATGGCACGGGGATGCCCCCGGTGCGGTGCGTGGGGCTGGGGGCCCCCACACCCGGTGGCTCCAGATATCGCTGGGCTGTGGTTTGATGCTTAGTTTCGTTTTTCTGTCTCCGCTCTGTCAGTTGTTGCTTCTCGCTAAGCATCCCTGCCCAGCGTCCGGCAGCGTTTCCAACCTGCAGCGCCCGAGCCGCCGTGCCCGCTAGAGCTGGGTGAAAACCAAGACTCGACAGGACTGGAATGAAGACCCGAGAAGCCCTGCTTTAAACCGGAGGCACGGACGTGGGGTCATCTAATTTAATGCTCACGGAGGATTTTCCCACCCTTCTGGGCTCCCGCTGTGCCCTCAAGTCCTGCCCCGCTGAGGATGGGCTGAGGCTCCCTGAAGTCTCCCTGGGGAACGGGGTGCAGGGGGGAGCACGAAGCAGCGGCTCAGACCGCTCAGACTGCTCAGACCCCGCGGAGCTCAACAAAGCCAGAGCCACGAAGGGGGGCGGGCTTCGAGTGAGGTGAGCTCTTGTTGTTCCAAAGCCGCTTCTCTCGGCTTCAAACTCCTGCACTTAGAAAAACAGGGCCCTCCAGGGGGGCCTTTTGGGGGCAGAGAACCACAGACCATGCTGAGCACACATGTTGAGGGTTACCAGCAAGGCTTTTGACAGGCAGAGTTTTCCGAACTGAGACAGAGCGCAGAAGCCCTTCCCAGGGGCTCGCTGCGGAATCAGCCCTTGTTTCCACCCTGTTGTGCCTTTGGAAGATAGTGCCTCTTTCTCCCTCTCCAGTAAGTGAATTTTTAGCAACAGGATACACAAGTGCTTTCTTCACATTAAATACTTTGAACGGCACTGTGGCACATGTGTACTTACAGGAAAGAGAAGGATGGAAAATCTAGAAATCAAATGTTATTTGTGGGTATTTTTCCAGGTATGGAATTATGAATTTTTTCATCTTGATGTTTTGATTTCCCAAGCTGCTTTTGTTACGCATGTATGACTTCTATAGTTAGGTAAATAAAGGTAATTTCAAAAATATTTTTCTTTGGGGGGGCACCTGGGTGGCTCAGTCGGTGAAGCATCTGCCTTTGGCTCAGGTCATGACGTCAGGGTCCTGGGATTGAGACCGCATCAGGCTCCCTGCTCAGCAGGGTGTCTCTTTCTCCCTCTCCCTCTGCCCCTCCCCCCTACTCGATTTCGATCTCTCTCTCTCTCTCTCTCAAATAAATAAATCTTTAAAAGAAAAAAAAAGACTCAGAGGTCCAGGTGGGGCAGATATCCTCACGCAGCTACGGCCACAAGAAGGGCCTTTTCACCATACATTCTACTTCCTTTCCGGCCACAACTCCTTGTCCATGGCGTCCTTCCCATTGGCTGAAAGCCACCACCTCCAGGGAGCCCTCAGAAAGTCACCCACACCCACTGGCATTCCTTCAACACCTAAATTTGGTTCTGGATTCACGTGCAGTTTGCACTTGCCACCATGAAACATTCTCGAACTACTTCTCATCTTTGTATTTGCTACCTGTGTACTTGTTTCCTGGTCAGACACTGAGCAAAGATGGGGCATTGTGGATGCTGGGACAGGCTCTGGGCTCTGCGCCCACTCCAGATGATCCAGAAAAGGCCAACCGAGGCACTGCACCAGCTCCCAGAGTGCGGTGCCAAGACCCAAAGCATCAGTGTCACCTGGGAACTTGTTAGGAAGGCAAAGTCTCAGGCCATCTGGGAACCATCACATTCGAAGGTTAACTCTGGGGGTGAGGCCCAGCGTCTGTTTGAACAAGCCCTCCAGATGGGTCTGGGCTCGCTCACCTTGGAGGGCCGCTGAATGAAGCTAAAAGCTCATCTTCACCTGTGAGCGAAGGAAGGCCTTTGCTCCCTCGGTAAGGATGGAGCCAGCAGAAGTCTGACACTGGTCTGTGTTCCACCATCAAGTGTATAGATAACATTTCACAAGCACATTCTGGGTAGTCACACCTGCCAATTCATGTCTAAGAAATCTCTGGAGTGCAGTTCCACCCCTTTTCCTATTACCACTGGCATATCTCATAAAAAAGCTTGCCAGAAAACTACCCCTCATGGGTCCATTTTTTAAAACTCATTTTTTTCCTGCTTTAAGTGGAATAAAGTGCCAAATGTTAACCTTTTCCTTATAACTCAGGAGCCTCACTGGGAACCAGCTTACAGTCTCGGGCCGCCAGAAACGGGTGGTCATGATTAGATATCTGCACAAAAACAACCCCAGCTTCCCTACCACTGTGAGTCCTTGTGCTTGCTTTCTAGATTTTTCTCTCTGTTCCTACCTTCAGCAGTTACATGTTGCTTCCTCAGTGTGGGTTCCTTGAATAGCTCCAGCCTCCCTTCTAATCTGGGTTGAGAAGACAGATAACCCTACTGGTTCAAACTGTGTGTAGACCAAAAGTAGGCAGGCCTGAGGGAGCCTCCTATGGGTCAGATCCTGAGCCTGGCATTTCAGTCCCCTCTCGTTCACCAACCATGGCCCCTCAGTGTGCCTCAACTTGCCCAGCCAGAGGGGACGGCTTCTGGGGTGTCTAACATTCTTCCAGCCAGGGAATAAGTGTCACATCCAGGGGCAGGTAGGGAAGTCAGGTTACCTGGTCCTGGAGTTTCTGGAACATCAATGGGTGTGGTTCTTCCAGTATCTTCTCATTGAGCCGGGACTGCCCCTCGACGTTGACTTGGGACGAGGCCTTACTGGACAGAAAGGTCATGTAGATCTCTTTTGCCTTTTCTTGCATCTGGAGGAGACACAGGGAGCCAGTTATCTGGGAGCCCAGCCTTTCCCTCCTGAGCCCAGTTCTCCACTCCAGCCAGACCCAGAAGCAGCTCTGTAGCCCTTGAGGGCTCTGGCTACCGCCCTGGGGCTAAGCTCTACCCAGGAGGGCTCATGATGGGCCTAGCCCCTACCCCTGCCGCATCTCCTGTCACGAAATTGCTACACCATCCACTCAGAAATGAAGACAGAAGGAATCCTGGCCCACAGCAGGTAATAGTCTGCACCATTCAGGGCCATCCTGTGAGGTCTCCAAATGAAGGACTCGAGGGAATATTGTTCAGTCATAAAAACAAGCAAAGCATGGACACGCGCTACAACAGGAAGGAACCTTGGGAACGTGTGCTGAGGACAAAAGCCAGGCCCTAAAGGCCACATACCGCACGGTTCCATTCACGTGAACTATCCAGAAGAGACAGAAAGCTGAGTGGTGGCTCAGGGCTGGGGGAAGGGGGAGATGGGGAGCAGCCACACACAGGGAAGGGGTTTCTCTTTAGGGCAATGAAGGATTTCTGGAACTGGATAGTGTGAATGCATTTAATGCCGCTAAACTGTATACTTTAAAATGATTAAAACAGTAAAAATGAAAGCCCTGAGAAATGGTTAAAAGATTTGCGCTACGAGTGTTTTACCACAATTTGAAAAATCAAGTTTGGGGCGCCTGGGTGGCTCAGCCAGTTAAGCATCCGACTCCCGATTTCAGCCCAGGTCATGATCTCAGGGTCCTTGAGATGGAGCCCCAAGCTGGGCTCTGTCCTGGGTGTGGAGCCTTCTTAAGATTCTCTCTCTCCCTCTCCCTGTGCCCCTCCCCCCTCTAAAAAAGAAAAAAAGAAAAAGAAAACAGATAAAAAATCAAGTTAGACCATGCACACATATCCCAACCAGTCATCAAGCACCCACTATGCCCAGGACACATGCTAGGGGTTTTACAGCCATGATCCCGTTTCCTTAATCCCCTGAGCATCCAGCAAAGGGCCATTTCCTGCTGGCGCCACTTCCCCGATGAGGTCACAGAAGAGAGGTGATGTGGCTTATTCAAGGAGTCTGCAGGGAAACTGAGGGTTGTTTGGCTCCAAAGCCTTTCATCTCCCCGCCACCCTTCCCCCCGTGTCCCCGTTCCACGCCCGTGAGATACATCACCCCCTCTAGGGGGTCCACATTCCAGGACAAGGATATTTTTGGTACCAGGATATGAGTCTAGGGAAAGGGGAGAAGGTTCGCTGCCCACCCTGAGTCCCAAGCGCCGTCCTGCTGGAAAGCATCAGTCCTAAGTAGGTACAGGCCTTAAAATGCTTCTAAGCACAGTTGGAAAAGATACGCCCACGTGTACTCAGGTTGCAGCGAAAACCTGGAGCAAAAGCACTTTGGGTAAGTGCTCTGTCTTAAAAACAGCATGTCTCCTTGCTGGGGCTGCAGAGGGCAGCCTGGTCCTCCAGAGCCTCCCTGAGGGTTCTATTTTCTCCTAGAGAAAGGAGGCACCTCACTGATGGCAAAGATGGGGGTCGGTTCTCTGAACATTACAGCCTCACCCAGTACCTCACCCCACAGCAAGTTGGGGGACAAATTTTCTGACCTGCAACCATGAAGCTGTGATGTGGGCGGAGCGGGGGTGCTTCATGGGGCCTAGAAAACTGCCATTGTCTCCAGAGAGCCCACGTGGGACCCCACACAGGCTGCAGAGCTCGGCTCAGGAAAGCCCAGGCTCTGGAAACATTCGGCCTCCTAGAAACCACGAGAAGGCTTCAATACTTGGTGCTTGAAAGGAGGGGAATTTAACTGACTTTGGTCCCAGGGACTAGTTGACAAAAGACGCCATGAGGCCAAGGCTTAACCATCCTATCCCCCAGAAAGAAGTTTTGACAGTACACGCAGGAAGACTACCCAGGTGGGGGGGGAAGGAGTCAACACCCCAGGCCACGGTGTCATTTCTTCATCAGCTGTTACCGTAAACCATTCACTGATGTCAAACTCAACAACACGGGAGCGTCTTAGGATAAATATGGCTGCTCCAACGGACAAGTCTGGAGGCCATCACGAGATCCAGGTAGGGCAGCACTTCGGAGCTTCTTGCTTTTCAAAGACCCACCGCTCCATGAAGTCATGAGCCTCATTCCCACAACCCCTTCTGTCAGTGAAGAACAATTTTGGAAAACCACTTCCTGTTTTAACAATACTTCATGAAAATACAATTTCGTCTAGTCTGATCAGCAAACTCCATGCAGAGCTCTGGAAATAGAAATCACTTGGGTCTCCCCTCCCCCTTGAACATTCACTCACACACACACACACACACACACACACACACACACACACATGTTTTCCAGATGAATCCAGGCTGTCTTGGGTAGTTCTGCAAAGGAGAAGTGTAATGAGTAGCTTAAGCTTGGAGGTGGGGGCTGGAGGGGCCAGGAGGAGAGGAAGCAGGCTGGGGGTGGTTGAAGGTATGCTAGCCTCTGGGTGGCTCAGCCCCACCCTGAGGTCCCCCAGCCACCCCTCCTGAGTCTGTCTGGGAAGAGAGTGGGGTCCCCGAGGCACCCAGTCCAGGGCCGACCTGGTCCATGGCTGGCCCCACCTCTGGCTGAACACACACAGGGGAATGGCTTCAGCCACAGAGCTTATCTGGGCCGGGATAGGAAGCGTGACTGAAAAGGGAAACCCTTAGACTGCAGACCACAAGCCAGTCACGGGAAGGCCTGGTGCCCATGCTGAGAGAACTCTTAACAAAAAAGAAGAACCGGGTGTCTCGAGTTATTTTGGTTGATTTTCCATAGCTTCGTTAACCCTATTCTAGCTCCCGTCAGGACAGGGACAGAACGAGCACTGGTGGGAGCTGCCTGGGTCTGTGGTTCTGGGTGTGAACTGGAAGGATGGCCAGCTTCTCTCCCCCAACCCTGCCAGCATCCACCAGCACACCTGCCCCGTGGAGAGCAAACAGGCCCAACATCCGACCCTGCCCATCCAGAAGGTGCTGGAAAAGGATCCCCCCTGGGCCCATGTGATGACTCCTGGCACCAACCTGAGGACTGCCTGTGGGAGCGTTTGCACCCAGAGAAGCTTCTCCCAGACACTCCACGAGTCTGGGGCCTAACTTCCAGCCTCGCAATGCGTCAGCCATAACAACACTCAGGCAGAAGTCAGCACTGAACCGCTGCTCCCTCAGCAAATGCGTGTTGAGGAGAAGCAAATTCGCTCTAATATCAGCCCTAGACACAGCAGTCTACTCAGAGGAACACACAAGCATCAGCATTCCAGAGCTCAGAAGTGTTGCTTTCACGGCCCTGGCTCCCCTCCCCCATCCATTAAGGGTGCTGAAACTTTTTCCATTGGGAACATAAAAGCTCCTTCCATGTCACATGCCCTTATCGCTAATGACCTCGAGCACCTCTGACTTCTTCCTGAAACATCTCAAAGGAAAAGTGTGCACTTTGCGTCTCCATCGTCTCTGTGCCCTCCTCCTCAGCCCGGCTTCCGCCCACCTGCCAGCTCGGCCTCCCAGCAGCTCACCCACATGGGCTGGTGCCTCAGTCCCTTGGACCTTCTTCTGGTCCACTCTCTGGCCCCTGGCTACCCTCTCAGGATCCTCCAACACCTTCCTATTTCTATCTGTCTCCTTTGTAGTTTCCTGTCTCTCTGTTCCCCCACAAATTCTGGGGTTCCCAGACTTCTGCCCTAGTGGGGATACTTTCCTAACCACGGGCTCTCCCAATATCTCAGCCCAGCCCTCTCCCCCAAGCTACTGACCACGGAGCCAACTGATTTCTAGAAATGTGGGCTTGGATGTCCCACAGACACCACCAACTTGACACCAAAACGTGAAGTGGCCCCTCCTGGCCAGTGGGTCCTGGCATCTCTACTCCAGGAAGCTGGGAGCCACAGTCCCCAACACCTGCTTCACCCCACACTGCACCTGTCACTGAGATCTGTTCACTTGGTTCACTCGGTCTCCCGCGTGGGCCTGCACAGCCGGTCCTTTTCCACTCCCACCCCTCGGCCAGAGATAGACTGTGGGAGAGGACCCATGAGAAAAGTTAAGAATCGAGCCACTACCTTTATTCATATCAGCTTCAGAAAAAGAATGAGGCAAAGGAAATATCAAGCAGACGATGTGAGAATATTTCTGAGAATGGCTCAGGAAATGGAAAGCAGTTGGAGGGACAGCAGATGACTCTTCAGAGAGCAGTGACAGCAAACGTGCACCTGCACGGGTGGGGAGGGAGTGTCAACAAGGAACGTTCAGAAATGGCAGGAACTCGGGGGCATCAGGTGCCCCAGACAGAAGGGACAAGGAGGGCAGCAGAAAGAAGCTGTTAGAACCCCAGGGCCCCCCAGTGCCCCCCAACCTGAGCAGATATTCCCCTCCCTTCTCCATGGGAGACTAGAGTTTTCTCCTCTAAGAAACGGACTCGGGAAAGCTGCAGAACAGAGGCACGAGGAGGGCAAGGGTGATATACCAAGCAGTTAAGCGGAACTCTACTAGGGACCCCCAGCAAAATCCTCCCAGCCCAGCGCACGGGACGTACATGTGTTTATGAGAGTATCAGCTTTGTGGCTGCCAGGAAGAGACTACAGGGCCCCAGTCTAGAGAAAACAAAAGCAGAAAGAAATTCCACAGAAGGATGTGGAAATAAAGTTGAAATCTCCAAAAGAGAAGTAGGAACCAAAAGCCAAAGAGACCAAAAAAAAAAAAAAAAAAAAAAAATAGGAGGGAAAAGAGGTAAAGTGAAGGGCTTGTTCTATCCCGGGGGGGAGGGCCGTCACTGGGAAAGAGGCCAGAGAAAAGGGAAGGAAAGGAGTTACCAAAAGTCACAACAATCCTAACAACTGAACATTGCCCAGAACTATACATTTCCAGATTAAAAGGTTCCACAAAACGCCCACATGGTGGATGAACCCCAACCCCCCAAAGCCTCTGACTATACAGCTGTAGAATATTCGTGACGTGAAGAAGAGCGTACGCTATTCCGAAAGGAAAAGAGGAAAGGAAACCAGTTTACATATAAAATACTAATTCTTAACAAAAATGGAAGACAATGGGGCAGCGTGTTCAAAGGTCTAAGACAATCAACCTAGAATTCAATTCTATGTTCCATCACAGTATCAGTGAAGTGGGAGAATAGGGGGGAAAAATAACATTTTCACTCAACGGATCTTTAAATGTCCACCTGCCACGTCCCCTTCCTCAGGAATCTACTGCTGGCCGTGCCGCACAGTAGGAGGGGGCCACTCGAGACAGAGGAGGTCCCGGGTCCCGGAAACAGTCGAGAGGCTGAGGGAATGCCCGTGGTGGCAAAGGAAGGCCTGGGGACACCCCAATGGGAGCTGTGGTCAGAGGGCCCCAGGGGGATGGTCCCGGGTGAACCCCAGCTGCGGAGAACCGAGAGGCCTGAATCCACGCAACACCGTGTCGAGAGGCATTTGAGGGCTGCTGGAGGTTATAAAAATAAGACAAACAATGGTCCAAGAAAAAAAAAGAAAAGTCATGAAAGCATCACTTTTGGCTCAGCAGCAAATGAGAAAGAAGAGACCTCGTCATGAAAATACAGTAGACAGGGATGTCCGTAAGTGAAAGCTCACGTATAGCAAGAGGAAGCTGATAGATAACATCTGAAAGTGATGAGTTAGCTCGGAAGGAACGGGGGCGCAGGGCCGGCCGGTGCTGGGTCTACACCACGCCAGGAGCAGCTGAGCTCCGCTCGGGCCAGCGTGGACCCAGCCAAACCCATGCCGAAGGCACAGCACGAACCAGAGACGGGGATGAAATCTGGAAGGTCCTGCGGGGTGAAGGGAACCGGCCCATCTTACTCCAGAAGGAGCATGGGTCGTTTGGGGATTTTTGAATACATTTTTTTTTTAAATAAAGAAGATGGTGTTTTAGCTTTTTAGGAAAACCTTTACTTTGGTACTTTTTTTTTTTAAGATTTTATTTATTTATTTGAGAGAGAGCACGAGAGAGCGAGCGAGCACACTGAGCCACCCAGACGCCCCTGCTTTAGCACTTTAAATAAGAGCCTCAAACGCTTTAAATCCTGGATCAAGTTGTAGCATTAAATACGTAATAAAAATCACAAACACCATAGGCCCCTCCCCCTATAACTCTGTTAACTCTGAAACACTATAAAAAGGCAAGGCACCATTATATTTAAATTCCAGTGCAAGTCCCTCTCAGAGCTGTGAATTTAGAAACCTGCACTGTAGGACACCTGGGTGGCTTTGCTGGTTAAGGGTCTCTTCATTTCAGCTGGGGTCATGATCTCAGGGTCGTGAGATCGAGCCCCAAGTCGGGTTCCCCTCTCAGCTCAGAGTCTGCTCGAGATTCCCTCCCTGTCCCTCTGCCCACCCCCCACACTCACATGCATGCTCTCTCTCTCAAATAAATAATAAATCTTTTAAAAAGAAAAAGAAAGAAAGAAACCGGTACTGCCCCACCACTTCCCCACCCCCACTCTCGGCTTGGTTTTTACAAATCTGCACAAATTGCCATGTCCTTCTCCACTTTGTCACAGAGGGAACAAACCCAGTACGCACATGCTGCTGAATGAATGAATGAATGAACGAATGAATTCGGGGATACCCAACACGTCACTGAAGCTTTTCTTGAGGTCTTATCACTCACAGATGCTGTTCGGGAGACATTCCTGGGTGGCTCCATCAGTTAAGTGTCTGCCTTTGGCTCAGGTCATGATCTCAGTGTCCTGGGATCAAGCCCCGCATCGGGCTCCCTGCTCAGCGGGGAGCTTCCTTCTCCCTTTCCCTCTGCCTGCCACTCCCCCTGCTTGTGCTCTCTCTTTCTCTCTCTGTCAAATAAATAAATAAAATCTTTTAAAAAATGCTGCTCGGTTTTAGAAGCTAGATCCGTCTCTCGTGCGAATGCATGGGAGAGAGGAACTTTACGGAAGAATTTCAAGCCATAAATTGGGAAGGGAGAGCAGTGCTTTGAAAGCTGCTTGCTGAGTGAACTCCCTGAAAGGTACAACCACCCTAGGAACCCCAAGGAGGGCGGGGGTGCAGGCTGTCACCCTCCCAACTTCTTAAAACCCAGCATCCCTGCCACACACGCAGCATCAAGACTCTCCCAACGTAAGGGCCGCTTGCCTGCCAGCCAGGAGGCGAACCACAGGCCAGGGAAGACAGTGGCGGCACCGCACTGGTCCACCGTTTGGAGCTTCTGAGAAAACACCTCTGTCCCCAGGGCCGTCACCGCAGCAGGAGTGGGAGGGGCTGGGACCCCGCCCCCGGTGGGTCCTCAGGTGCCCGCTGACCTGAGTGGGGAGAATGGGAAGTAGATGGCACCAGGCTGGATACAGTGGGGAGAAGACAGACAAGGATCTCAGACCCACGAAGCCTGCACGATAGAGGGAAGACAAGACAGCATAGAAAGGAAAGAAAGACATTCTACACACAAGAGGCCAGGTGGGTTGGTCTGGTAAGGGCTCTGGAGAGATCCAGCTGAATAATCCTATCAAAAGAATGAAAGAAACCAAGCCACTCAGGGCCTATTTAAAACAATGGAGGGGCCCCTGCGTGGCTCAGCCAGTGAAGGGCCCGGCTCTGGGTTGTGATGTCAGGGTCGTGGGATGGAGCCCCATGTCAGGTTCCACGCTCGGCATGGAGTCTGCTTGAGATTCTCTCTCCCTCTCCTTCTGCCCCTCCCACTCGTGCTTCCTCGCTTTCTAAAATAAATAAATCTTTAAAAAATAAATAAAATAATGGAGGCAAAGTAAGAGTCGCACCGACCCCACCACTGCCGTCGTTCACTGCAGACTCCCCGCTGGACAAGACACGACAAGTGTTATTGTGAAACTCGGTTGGGCTCACTTCTCCCCCTGTCTCTGTCCTCCTTCACTTTTTAAGATTAGTGCTTTAGAACTTAATCCTGGTTTTACTTCCCCTGTAGCCAGACCCACTGGAGAATACACAGGCCTTGCGGTCGGAGACCTGGGTCTGCACTCTGGCCCCGTCTGCACCAAGCCGGGCAGTGTAGGCAAGCCGCCGCGTATCCTCCCAAACCACAGCCCACACATCTGGAAGGATGCGGGCAGTCATGAGGCTCAGTGTGATAACCCAGACCAAGCCGGGCACCACGGGCCTCACGGAGGCTTGCTTCCTTCCCAGCACCGTCTTCCTTCACAGGCGGCTGGCGGGTGAGGGCTCCCCGCATGTTCTAGGCTTCAGGACACCAACCTTCAAAGGGTCCTATGCTGGGTGTTGTGGGTGTGCAGCAAGGGCCTGCCAGATTCTGGAAACTCTGTCTATAGGATGCAACCCAACCCCGTGGTGTTCCAGTGTTCACCTGTACTCCCAGGCTCTCCAGGTGTGACCACCCCTCCCTCCCTCCCAGCCTCAAGCCCAGCAGAGCCGGCCTACCCCTCAAGGACCGCTCTCCCACCACCTGGCCTTCCTTCGGCTCCTCTCTCCAGGCCGTCCTCCCCACAGGCTACCCCCACCCCCAAACTCCACTTCAGGTGTCAGCTTCCCCACCGACCCCCGCCTGGGCTCCCACAGAACCCACGCTTCCCATTTCTCTGCTCAGCACACTTGCAAAGGCTTGTTTAACAAGTTGCTTTCCTTCTCGATGCCTGTTCCCTAAACAGGCTCATCTCTCTCGTCCCCGTGTGTCTCCCACGCACTTTACAAGGCCTGGCCCTGAGCAGGCCCTCACAAAGCTCTGGAGGACTCACCCGAATCTAAGAACGCACAAGCATGGTGTGCAGGGAGAGGGTCCAGGTGACCTCGGAATGCTGGTTCAAGTCCCAGCTCAGCCGTCGGGGGGGGCTCAGCTTCCCGATTAGTAAAATGTGGTGGCGGAGTGCTGTGGGGAGGGACGGCCCCTCTCACCACCAACACATAAAGAATATGGCAGAAGAATGGACATCTGTTTGCCTGCTTGGCTCTTGCCTAGGGTTTTAGCCTGAGGCTGGACCAATCAAATTGCACAGTCCAGCATTTATAGACAGTGGCCCCTGGGCCCTGGGTGCTGGGCCAAAAGAAAACAATGAGTCCTCCTGTCCCCAGGGTGGCATCCCAGCTTTCCAGGGCAGGCAGACCCACCTGCTCACTTTTCCCCGGAGACCATTCACCGCCTAGGAGGCTCAGACAAAGTCATCCAGGGAAGAGAAGAAGCCTGAAGGAAGCAAATGCCAAGAGTCCTGCCTGGGAAGGCTTTCTAGGCCAACCTAGGAAATTCGAGCTAAAAGGAACCTATCTTAGCATCCACCCTTGCCCCCACAGAGAGGAAGGCGGTAGAGGGAAGGCCCCACTGCTCCATCTTGGGAGAAGTGTGTCTGAGTCAGGAAAAGGCTTTGAACAGACCAATGATGAACATTTTCCAAGATGTTGTCTACAAACACGTAATGGGCGCTGGCTTCGCGGAGTCTAGCTTTTGGAGACAGAGGCTCAAACCCTGGCAGCCCACGAGCGGCATCTGCCCATGGACGTGTTTTGTTTGGCAGGCAAGGTTTTACATTTTTTACAAATTAGTTCCAACATTTATAAAATCAGATGATTTCCTAAGAATCCAAATGTCCAACTTCTCTGGAAAACCAGGCAGTGCTGGGCTGTCTTCCTAAGGTGTCTTAGGAAGAAACACCCGCCCCTTAGGGTTCTGGGGGCAAGGATGGGCAAGCAAAGACCTAGAAGGGCAGAACTCAAAGCACGGAAAGCCCAGACAGCCACAGGCCCCAAAGTGTTCACTGCCAAAGTCAGCTGAAGAATCAGCCACAGCTCCTGGAGGCGGGGCCAGTGACCCACAGTGGCCCAGTCCCCACCGCTCCCTATAGCCTCACACCAAAGCTTCACAGATTCATATTCACTCACTGGTCCCTGTAGACACGTAGCTGGTAGCCTCTTAAAAATACACAGGCATAGACCTCATAAACACACCCGATCCACAGGCCTTCTTCCCCATAATCTCTTCCACGTCCCCTCGCACCCAACCTTCAAGGACAGAAAATCTGCTGACATCAGAATGAAAGGGTACCCTGCAAAGAGCACACATCTACCCAGGAGAACAGTCAGGAACGTTCTATGCAGGACGCCTGCCAACTGCAGGATGTTTTGTAAAGATACGTTGAATAACTGACAATCTATCTGATTCGAGTTGCGCTTTTATCGCCCCGCATCTGTTTATCGTCTTACTACATCCGTACAAAACGCCGACATGTCAAACTCTGGGGAAGCATCCTCATAACTTATTTATGAAGAAAAAAATCGTGCACAATGATAAACTCGAAATGACAGAAATCGTTATTTTTACTTTAACTATTTGTCCATTTGAACAGCTCCATTTAAAAATTAACACACTTTGGGGCACCTGGGTGGCTCAGTCGGTGAAGCATGGGCCTTTGGCTCAGGTCATGATCCCAGGGCCCTGGGATCAAGTCCCGCATCGGGCTCCCTGCTCAGTGGGGAGTCTGCTTCTCCCTCTGCCCCACACCCCAGCTTGTACGTGTGTGCACGCTCTCTCTCTCTCTCTCCCTCTCTCAAAAATAAATAAAATATTTAAAAAAATAAAAAGTAACACACTTTTAAAAATTATTTATTTGAACCACACAGGATACCTAACCTGAAGCTTCAGTGTTTCCCCAAATCCAATACGGTTCAGATTTCTTGAGGCAATTTCAAAGTCTAGGGGAAACGCAGCTGTAACTTTATAATGAGAGAAATAAATGATCAAGAATGTGATTACAGGGGCGCCTGGGTGGCACAGCAGTTAAGCGTCTGCCTTCGGCTCAGGGCGTGATCCCGGCATTATGGGATCGAGCCCCACATCAGGCTCCTCCGCTATGAGCCTGCTTCTTCCTCTCCCACTCCCCCTGCTTGTGTTCCCTCTCTCGCTAGTTGTCTCTATCTCTGTCGAATAAATAAATAAAATCTTAAAAAAAAAAAAAAAAGAATGTGATTACATACTGGAAGACATACCTGCTTCTTATCCTGTGTTTTCTTAAAATCTTCACATGCTAGCCAAAATAAAACATTTTCTTCACTGAATTCTTTTTTTAAAAATTCCTATGGATAAAAAGAGGAAAAAATATCAAGCAGTATTCCACTTTAAAGGAAGAAACAAACAAATAATGCATTTTCCTTCGAGGGCTGGTTTGGCAAAATGCAACTAATGAGTGTGGCTCAGTCACCCTTCGAAAACTCCATCCTGAAAAACAAAGCGTACATTTAATGTTAAAGCTAGAATTTCATATGCATTTGAACTTAATGACTTGGGCACCGTCAGGAAGAGTAAAAATGAAGCAAGAATCTACTCACAAGTCTAAGATGACCATTAATTATCTAAGAGTAAATTTAAGTGGGAGATGTATTAGTTCCTTCCAGACAGTGTTTAAACAAAGTACATTCCTCTAAAATCAGGCCCATTTTTTTTAAACAAAAGTAAAGAAACATATTAAGCATGTCTAAAAATGCCACGATGAAAACTATTTTAAGTCGGAGGTGTGTTTTCTTTCGGCAGCTGTTGGGTTAGCACAGCCCGCCCTCCCGCTGTGCGCAGAACGGGGTCCTCCCCGAGATCTAGACGGTGTTCCCCATGGCCTGGTGTCCAGGAATGTTAGTCGCCCAGCCTGCAACAGGGGCCAACAGCATCAGGGCTTACTCTGACCTGAGCCAAGACTTAAAGACAGAGGCGGTGGGACTCAGGCAGATGCGGGGCATTCTCGAAATTCACATGTGGTTCTTCTAACTGACACCTGGGGTTTCTGCTAGCCAAAACATGTCTTTCTAGACAGCGCCGACATGCCCCATCCATCAGCACTCCTCTTGGAGTTCAACTTCACTTCTGCAGCTGTTGTCCACCTCTCTCACCGGGTTAATAATGAATCCCAAGAATCCCCGACACACCAGGGAACCAACCTTCTCATCAGAGAGACCCAGGCCACCCCCTCCCAGGTGTCACAGCACTGGAAATTCTTTGTGGATTCTGCCAATGAGCAAAGAGCCTCTTTGCCCATCACCCCTCCCCCCTCCCATCCAACTATATCAAAACCAGAAACAGTCCATGCGTGCCCCTCAGCTCTGGTCCAAGGCTATCCGGGACAGCATCTCCACCATGGCCATGGCAAGTGAGAAGTCCTTATTCTCAGGTTGGGACACAGAAAAACCAGCCTGTGTTTCCCCCACAGGTGTCTAAACTTCTTCATGGGTTTCATCGACCCCGGTCAACAATGAAAAAGGCAAACCCTAAATCTTTTCACGCCTTCTGGGTCTTCAAGCAGATTCTCCAGAGAGGCCGCCCATTTGGCTGTGCTCTTGGGGTTCTGTTGGCTGCTGCTGGAACTCCCATCACTGCCGTGGATGTCTGCAAAGCAAGGTTCAGACTGGGTATGTGGTCCAAAGATACCTTCACGTAAAAATATCTGCAAATAATGGTCATCGTCATCAGTGCTGTGGCTAATACACAACGTGCCAGAATCTATTCCAGGCACTTAACATGGGGAACTCATTCTAATCCTGATGACAATAACCTTAGGAAGGAGACACTGCCATTTCCTCCATCTTACAGGTGAGGGAAATTGAGGCACAGAGCAATGATAAGAGGGCCCTGTCCTTTCCCAACACTTTCCATCCATCCTTCCTCCACCCACGTGTCCCCCGGCCAACCCTCAGGCAGCCCTCAAGCCTCACTCAAGCCATCCTCCCAGGGACCCCGACACAATGGCAGCTGCCTCCCCCATTATGCTTTGTGCGCAGTCTTGTAATTATCGTGCTGTCTTGTGATGACGTGCATGACTGACCCTAGTCTGACAGCTTCTGCGTATCTTTATGTTGTATCTGCACCATGTAACTCATTGCCTGGCACATCAATCAATCGAAGTATGCACCAGGGTTGGGCCAATGGTGGGAAAAGGAAGACACTGGCCGCAGGTGCAAGATTTCAGGGGGCTGCTAAAAAACTCAGGCACCAAGATAAATGGTATTTTTAGGCAAGATTTTGAAAAATCAAAATATGCAAAGAATTCCATAATGTGGCATCCCAGGGTGGCTCAGTTGGTTAAGTGTCCGTCTTCAGCTCAGGTCAGGATCCCAGGGTCCTGGGATCGAGCCCCGAGTCAGGTTCCCTGCTCCGTGGGGAGCCTGCTTCTCCCTCTCCCTCTGCCTCTCCCCGTTTGTGCTCAGTCTCTCGCTCTGTCAAATAAATAAATAAAATCTTTTAAAAAAGAATTCCAGGGGCGCCTGGGTGGCACAGCGGTTAAGCGTCTGCCTTCGGCTCAGGGCGTGATCCCAGCGTTCTGGGATCGAGCCCCACATCAGGCTCTTCCGCTAGGAGCCTGTTTCTTCCTCTCCCACTCCCCCTGCTAGTGTTCCCTCTCTCGCTGGCTGTCTCTATCTCTGTTGAATGAATAAATAAAATCTTTAAAAAAAAGAAAAAAGAATTCCATAACAAACAAAATACCCAAATAGTAAATACAGGATCAGTATTACTGATTTTTCCTTTGCCTCCAGTATGGTTCAGCACCAGTTACTCTGGGTGTAGATTGCATGAATGACTCTTTGTACACACACACCTGCCTCTCTTCCTCAAGACACCTGAAAAGTCTCTTGACTACAGGAAAGGGGACGGGGACCTCCAACTAACACACTTTGACTACCTGCCTGAGAGGAAGTGACAACCCAAACGTGCTTCATTCTACAGAATCTGGCCCCTTCCTGGAGCCAGGGAAAAACCACGGAACTGTTACTTTGGGTGGGCCCAGGTTCCAAACCCAGTTTGGCCAACTCAAACTGTATGGTAAGGGGCAAAATTCTGTGTGCGAGATAAAGATAATCCTCTTCTCTCGCTGGTTCTCCCAAAGACAAAAAGGGGAAGCACGTCAGGCATCAAGAAGCTCACAGCAGACTCGCAACAAATGTTAGTTCCTCTCTCCTCTTCCCTGAAATAATCTACCAAGGGAACTCTTTTTATAGCTAATACTTCTTCTCCATTGCCTTTTTTCATTCAAAGTAGAAGCCTGTTTCTCTAAAGAAAAGTTCAAATAAAGGAGAAAATAAGCTTTTAACTAAAAAATCAGCAAAGCAAACCATTTGAAAAGGATAAATGTTTTCATTTATCAGTCCCATGAATATTAATTGCTGCGAACAGCTAGGATACCATACAGTTTAAAATGTTTTTGGGGGGGACGCCTGGGTGGCTCAGTCGGTGAAGCATCTGCCTTTGGCTCAGGTCATGATCCCGATCATGGGATCGAGCCCCGCATCAGGCTCCCTGCTCAGCGGAGAGCCTGCTTCTTCCTTTGTCCCTCACCCCGCTCTTGCTCTCTCTCTCACACTCTCTTTCTCAAATAAATAAATTAATTAAATTAAATGTTTTTGGAAGAAAGTCGTATCCGAATACATTAGCCTTAACAGTAACTCAGCTTCCACGATCTTTCGTGTTCTACTGGGGGGTCAACGCACGTGTTGATTTCTCAAGCAGCTTAGACCCTGTCTCCCAGCATCTGGGAGAACTACCTGGATTTTAGACATTCACTGTCTGACTGGGGCTAAAAAGCAGAAGCCAGAAGCCCTCCAAGGGGGTGGGTGGGGACTGTGTTTCAATACACACCGGTGATAGAGCACATAAGAGAACTATTCGGGACAAATCTGTTCCTTTCATCGAGAAGCAAACTCGCTCAAACACAACACAAATGGACCGGATGCTTCTCTAAAGTGAATCTTCAGTCCGTGGACATTACATTAGTTCCCTGCTCTCTTTGCAAAAGCTAGAACGGCAAGCCTCTGAACGCTGAGTTTCTTCCTGACAAAGTGCAAATCAAATCGAGAGATCACCATTATAAGAAGTTCTGCGCGAGGGTTCATTCTGCCAAGCATTTCACCAATTTGCTCTCCTGTTCGTGAATACAGCTTGACAATTTGCTGCCCTCCCTCAGCAGATCTTCTCTGAAGTCAATCCATGCGGAGACACAAGTGGGCTGCTCCCGAGAACTGTCTCAGGCAGCCACAAATTTCTTCTGCGGTCACACGACACCTACTTGGCCCAGAAGTTTTCAGCCTTGGTCTGAAGGGGTTCCAAAGCTCCTGACATTCTTTTCAATAATAAACCAAACCACATTTGGGTTTTTGCTGCCACGCTGTCTTGCAAATAAATACACTTGGTGGATTCCCATTTAACCGAAAGAGCGCTCCTTTGGTTAAATGGGAGATAAGATATCTGGCCCCACCATGAGATAATTGCCATCTCCCCCAACTCTTAATTCATGCTCAAATCATTTTGCATATTAGATTTCTGTGCCAGCATTCACTTGATCAAATACTCTTGTCACTCTATACCCACTAGTCTGGTCTAGTCCCCTTATTTTATAGACTGGGAAGTAAAGGTTCTGAGGATGAAATAAGGGTTCAGAGGGTAAAATGACCTACCCAAGGTGACCCAGTTAAAGAAGTGCTCGATGGGACCAGTATTGGGACTTCACTGTGAAGGTGACTGTCCCTCCCAGGGCCACCTCCACAGAAGTCCAGGGTTGCTCCAGAACAAAGGACTTGGCAAATAAACGGCCCTTCCTCTCAGTTCTCGGCTGGGCTACTGTCTCCCTGCCATCAAAAGTAATGAAATACATTTACCCCCACACTGTTTTAGAAGGGCACAGAATTTCCAGGGCTGGCTCAGGAAGTCCACCAAGATGCAGCTACTCTCATAGCCACGGCCACGGGGCTCTGACATTGGTGCCCCGGATAAAGACCAATTCCTTCTTGCCTTTTTGCCCGCCTTCTGCCGCTCCCATCCTTACCGTAGGAATCTTCTACCCACACTCTGTCTGATGCATGTGTTTGCTTTCCCAGAAGTACTAGTTTGAACTTTTCCAAGACTTCCAGATTGCCTTTCAATTTTGATAAAAGCTTTTGGCTATGCCTTCTTTCCTTGATCCTTCTTGACTGGTATCAATATAGATAGATAGCTCTAAATAGAACCACATTTGCAAACTCCATTCATTTCATGGTATATCTCTTTTCCAAGTCATGCTCCTGACCTCCAGTGAGACTGAGCAGAGACCCACCCCATCTGGCACGGCCCTAGAGATTGCCCTTCAACTCGGGGCATTTCCATTACTCAGGGTCCCCTACTCAGGAGACTTTCACAACTTCCCAGTGCATGTAACTAAAGGCTTCCTAAGACAAGTTCACCTTAAATGTTACAATCTGTCCAGCAATTACAAGAAAAAGGAATAACCTTTCTCTCAAGTAAGCGGGATTACTTCTGAATTTAAGAATAAAGCAAAACCAAGAGTTCCCAGCTTCCCAATTCCTGGCTCCAGGTGGAGCCATAAAAGTATAATACTCTTTGCTTCTTCATTGATAAAAGTTGCCATTTTAGATAGATTACATGAGAAGGTAAGCTTGGAATGCACAGGAGGGGAACAAAAGTCCAATGTGCTTTTCTAGCAGCTTTAAGATCACTCAAGCTAGAAGGAACCATCAGTGATAACATTTGTTTTCATTTCGTCCACTCTGTTGATCTCCTCCTGTTTAGTTTACCTATAAAATATTCTTGCGATGAAAAAAATTGTTTTTAACCTTCTGAGTTCTTTAAGGCATTTTATTTTATTTTATTTTATTTAAAGATTTTTTTGTTTATTTGACAGAGAGACAGCCAGCGAGAGAGGGAACACAAGCAGGGGGAATGGGAGAGGAAGAAGCAGGCTCCCAGCAGAGCAGGGAGCCCGATGCAGGGCTCGATCCCAGGACTCTGGGATCACGCCCTGAGCCGAAGGCAGATGCTTAACGAGTGAGCCACCCAGGCACCCCTTTCAGGCATTTTAGATCAGATATTTGTAGACACAACACTTATCTTTCAATAAATCTAAGTTCAGTTGAATCTCTCATTAGATAATAACAACAGTGAACACTTATCCATTGCTTGCAGCGTGCTGAGGACTGCTTCGAGCTTTGTCTGGGGGTTAAATCTTTCACACCTCACAATGACCCTGTGCTTAATATCATCCCCCACCTCAGATGCGCAAGCACAGATGAGGGGCAGTAACTTGCAAGGGTCGCCCAGCTAGGAAAGCGGGGAGCTCTCTCCAAGCGCAGCTCCAGAGCCGTACTCTTTATCATGAGGCTCTGCTGCCATTTTTATTTTTGATAACTGCTGATCTCCACACTCACAAAGGCCGGAACACAACGGCCTTGGAGAGAAAGACAACAACTGCGCTGTGGGAAAAGACTGAGAAAACCAAGAGGGAATTCAGTGCAGACAAAAACCCACACAAGACCGGGCCAGAATCATCTAGCATGCAAACACAATGTACATACACTTTCCATTTACATGTATGCTGTTCTGTGTGGTTTCTGACCTTAGCAAAAGCCATTATTTCAAAGATACAGATGGCCGAGGCTCGCCGCTTGCAGCGTATTTCGTAATGCATTATTTATAAATGCCATGATGTCATAGCTGCCAGAGACTTTCTCCAGGCATTAATTCCTTGGAAATCCATACTCAAAAGGCATCTGTAACACTCATCGGCACTGAGTGCTTACAGCACGGATGCCTGCTATTAGTCGGCAGGAAGGTCTGGGTAATGATCCTGCACGGACAATCTTCCCAAGTCAAATGATGTCCTGGTAAAATTTCAGTATCCGACTTCCTCAAAGCAGAGTCCGTGTACATCATCAAAGAGTCTATCTTAAGTACCCCCAAAACTTAAGGCATTATTAAAGAAAACAAAACAAATATTCAAGCCCAGGAAGAGGCAGAAATGTTCATTTCCAAAATCTAAAGCAGTTTGGTGCAACACACACAGACAAACTCACACCCGTTACTCCAGTAAATATTCAAGGAAAAGTGCACACCTCAGGAACCTTATTTAAAACCTCACATCAGGGGCACCTGAGTGGCTCAGTCAGTTAAGCGTCTGACTCTTGGTTTCAGCTCGGGTCATGATCTCAGGGTTGTGAGATCGAAGCCCATGTTGGGCTCCACACTCGGCACAGAATCTCCTTGAGATTCTTTCCCTCTCTTTCTCCCTCCCCTTCTGCCCCTCCCCTCACTCTTTCTCTCCCAAATAAATAAATAAAATCTTTAAAACCTCATATCAACTATACCACATCAAACATATCACACTTTTAAAAAAAGTCATCACATTTTTAAAAAAAAGTCATCTAAACTCAGAAGCAGAGAATCAGTTTGTTACAACCGGCGATCTATGTAAGGCTCCGGGTCATGGAAACACTCTATCTAAATATTATTTAAGTGTTTATCGGCTCCAGTATCTAACTTCTGAGAATAACTACTTTCAAGCATGCAATTCCCTCGGTGGGGAGGTTTGCGTGAACTGCAGTTTGCAGAATATAATAATAAAAATGACAAAGTTTTAAAATAATCATAATAGCAGCAAGCATCAAAGACCAGAGAAGACTAGCAGGCTGCAGAGGGTTGGCTGGACTCAGAAAAGGCATCATGGCATTTTTTTTTTTTTTTTTACAAGAAGCCAGAGACCTCAGAGAAAGCCAAGGGCTCAGGCGGTGCCTCCAAACGTCGCCTGTGCACCTGTGTCTGCCCTCCACTCTCCCCCCAGCCCCCGCCCTGCGACGCTGTCCCCCAGGCAGTGGGCGGGCTGAGGACACCCGCCAAAGGGGGTGGGGGTCATTCCTTACGTTCCATGCTCTGAGGTCCACCTGAGGAGTCTCGGGAAGCCCGGAAACCCACCGCCTTCTCAGAGACGTCTCGTGGGAGACAGGCTGGGGGCCACGGGGCTCCTGAGCACCCTTGGGTCCGGAGGAGAAACAAGACTCCACAACCTCTTTTGAGTGGACTAAACAACAGATGGCCACCGGCTTCCAGTTTCTACCAGAGGGAAGGAAATCAGAACGCCAGACCGTTATTTGTAGCCTCCCTAGAATCTCCACTTTCTAGGCAAAGGCCCAGAAAAAATAAAATTACCCAGGAGCCCTACCCTGGGGGTGAGCATGAAGACCCTGTCCTTGTTTCCTTCACTTCCCAGAAGCCCTGTACCGCCCCCGGGGCCTGACACTCATGCATCAATGTGCCCTCACTGTCCCCAGGGCCCCTAGGCCTGGCGAGTAAGTGACATTCTCCCTCCTGCGTCTCCCCGGGGTCAGCAGTGTGGGGCACTCGTGTTCATGTGTACGCTGATGGGTGTTTTCTGATAGATTGGGGGCGAGACAGTGAGCAGGACAGCTGTAAAAATAGCTGCCTGCGCGAGCGCTTGCTAGAGCTGAGGTTGGGCTCGTGGGCAGCCCATTTTACAGAGGAGGAAACTGAGGCACCGTGAGGCGCAAGCAAAGATGTGGACGAGGTGGGACTCAGCCCCAAGCTCCAGGGCTGCAGAGCCTGGAAAGGGAAGGGCAGTGACAAATGCAAGAAGTGAAAGGCGGGGCCCTTTTTCTCACGGAACTTAAAATTGAGAAGATGACACCAGGAGTTCCCAGATGGCTGTCTGCCCACAATGCCAGAGGCTGGCATGAAGTTTTTTTCACTGGTTCATGAAGAAATGAAAATAAGGATAAGGAAATATTTACCATGTAAGCTGTCTTGATACGGTCAAGACGGCCTTGGGTTGTTTTTAGGAAAGAGATCATTATATTTATTTACGTGGTACAAAATTCAGAGACACTGTGGGAGCACAGGGGAGCAGGGCTTCCTGTCAGCTCTGTCCCTCAGCCACCCAGTGTCTCTCCCTGGACGGAACAACCTCTAGAAGATTCCGGGGGATCAGGACATTTCCTTACATGAGATTCTGTCTACTCTCTGGGGTGTTCAAATGCCCTTTCATTCATGGAATGATAAAGATGGTTGATGATGGCCTTGTTTTTAATGTCCTGACTGGAGAAAGGAAGAAAGGGGGGAAAAGGAAGAAGGGGGCGGGAGGAAAGGAAAGAGAAAAGTTGTCAGCTCCATAGTCATATTTATATATATGCATATATTTTTTTTAAACTCTAAATATATTATAACAAGATGACTAAATGGATACTGTGTGAACTCATGCAGGTCGCTCTGGGCTTGGGTCAGAGATTTGAGTTCTCTGGTCTGTCCCTTCGGAAATGGGTGGCTCTGGACAAGTCCCTGCCCCTTGGTGGCCTCTGCAGCTGTCCAGGGAGAGACAAAATGGACAGGCTGCAATCCGGGGGCAGAGAGGGAGGGAGGCAGGAGGCTGGGGAGAGCGGCCCTGCTGGGACAGGGGGAGACCCAGCTTTGGGAGAAGACTCAGGACAGAGGACGTCCTTGGAAGCAAAGGGGCAGAAGTGGCAATGCGCAGCCCCCCGATGGGCAGAGTTGGGGGGGAGGGGGAATGGGCCTGGGAGAGAAGGCAGGCCGGAGGAGGGGTCCCTGAGCACCGCGCAGAGGGGGCAGCACAGCTGACCCACAGGCACTCGGCAAGGCCCTGGAGGGATGGGAACTTGCTTAGAAGGGAAATGAGTCCCCGGAAGTCTGCAAGGGGCTGTTCCCCCGCAGGGGACGCCGCCTGAAGGCTCTTATCAGGGAGCTGCTGCTGTCGCCTGCCCCGGCCCCCTCTGCCCCCACCGGCCCTCTCGGGGCTGCTGCAGACGAGAGCTATCTGGGGGAAGCAGAGGACGACCAGTGAGAGTAAATTTAGTACAATTTAAACAGCAACTTTCCGAGCCAGCGCCCCGGGCCGAGGGGATTCCTCAAGCACAGCAGGGGATGTGCCTCAGTCTACCCAGGAAGCCCCAGGAAAGGGCCCCCAGGCACCTGCTGGGGTTCCCCAAATTTCTAACAGTGCAGGAACGAGACCTCAGTCACATACAAAGTCAATGAAGGCAAATACAGGTCCACTAGCACCTGACCCCCCACCTGACCCCCACCAGTCTACAGGCTGCCCTTGGTGGCATTCAGAGCTGGCGGCATTCAGAGCTGACACCACGGACTCAGCCGACTCGTGGGCTGGCCACGCTGGTCTAAAACAACACCCCTTGGCCCAGCCCGGCCTCTCTGTCCCTGAGCTGCTCTCCCTGAACCCACAGGCCAGCCCGTGAAGTTCCGCAGGGAAAGTTTCCCCAGAGGCCAAGACTGCCCCGCTGCTGGGTTGTTAAAACAAAGACATTAAGTTGCTATGTTGACCGTCATCTTTAAATAAAAACTTAAGCCCAGCAATAAATCCGAAACTGGTCCCAAGGGTTTAATGGGATAATGTACAACAGGCCCCCGGGGGAGGGCCAAGGCCTGCCTGGGAGGGTAGGGATTCCCTCCATGGGTCGCCCCTCAATCTGCCTGCAGAGGGAAGACTGCCTTTGGCTTTGCTTTCCAGGTGAGCAGCGCCCCAGTAACCATCAACAGCGTGAGTCGTGGTGGGGGTGAGGGAACTTGCGGGGTAAGAATCAACTAAGGCACTTGCTGAAAATGCAGCTTACTCTCCCTCCCACCTCGGGTCTCCAAGACTGAATCAGTGGGTCCAGGGTGTGGCCTGGAAAGCTGCATTTTATCCACCCACTTCGCAACCCGGGTGCATTCATGAACACGCTTTTGAGAACTCTCCGAAAGGAAAATAAGAGAATAGCGCTTTGAACCTTGGAGTTAGGGGTTAGGAACTCCAAACTCTGAGCTTAAAGACATGGTCTCCAATAAGGTTTTGCTGAAAAGCAGGAAAAGTCTATACAGTAGAAGGTTCTGGGAGGCAGGACTGCAGCCAGGTCCACATCAGGGGTCTGCAGGGCTGGATCCAGCTCTCGTGGGGCTGGAAGCTTATACAATTTGGAGAGCCAGTTTAGGAAAAATAATTCAAAGTTACCAAATAAAAATGTCGTCCAGGGTCCCATGGATCGCTTGGCGGGCTTCCCAGGACCTCAGCCTCGGGGCCCACATGCTCTTTCTCACTTGACTCCTTCTTTTCTCACTGCTGGATGGTGATGCCCAAACGGCAGGGCCTCATTTGCCCTTTCCTATCAGTGGGGCCCACTTTAAACCTAAAAATCCCAAGGTGGTTGGGCTCTTGGAGGCCAGGCACCCGATACCAACCCATGATAGTTAGCTACCGATCTGTCACCTAATCCCATGTCATAAGACTGAAAAGTGGCTGCCCCAAAAAAGATACACCTCACTGGTGTCCCTAAGTTGCCCCAGTCTTTCTGGGGTACAACCCTCACCCATATAACACCCCCCAAACCAGGGATGCCCTAAAATGTTGCAAAGCAATGAATAACCAGGCAGAGATATTCAGAGTAGCTCTGTTTATAACATGAAAGGGGGAAACTAACCTTTATTACTCACTTATTACGTGTCTAGCATTGCACTAGCAGCTTCGTAAGTTCTGGTGTGTTTAATCCCAGGACTATGAAACCCACTTTACAGATGGGAAAACAGACACAGAGGTGTGCCAGTAAACCAGCTCTCTTCGAAAAAAAAAAAAATCTAGCATTTGCCCATTTCCATGGTAAAAATACCCACCAACAGCCAATATCAAGCTATCTGTGATTTAGCAACCCGTTCTCAAATTCCCCAATAATTTAGCAATTGGCTCAAAGGTCAAGTAACCTGCCCAAGGTCACTGAATGATAGAGTCAGGATGGGAATCAGGAGTTGAATTCAAGTTCAGGCTCGGACTACTGCTCCACAGGCCTGTGAATAGCCACCAACAGGGAATGGCTGAAAGGGACACCCACAAAGGAATCCTTTGACCCACAGACAACACAGCAAGATGTACAAACCCACTGACACAAATATAAGCCCTCTACAATAACCCTAGGAAATCCTACTTTATTAGGGGTGTCCTGAATGTTAAATGCCATGATTTGCATAAGCTGATGGATGGGGAAACCAGCTCCATTCAAGGGCTCAAAGAGGGACAGCTGTTTTATTTCCATTNTCAAAGAGGGACAGCTGTTTTATTTCCATTTTGCGGATCCTCACTGGCACAGACACAAAGTGTTCACAGCAGTGGAGGTGGGATTTGGTCCCCGCGGGTCTGGTTCCAGTCCATCCTCTTAACTGCAATGTCCCTCATAAAATATGATATTCAGTGAAAACAGGGCATGGACCAACATGTCCAGACTCTTAGCACGAGGAAGAAGTGACTCTTGGAGTGGGAGGCAGCAGAAAAGCCTCTGAACTCAACAGTCCCGCCAACCTGGGTTTCAAAGATTCTCCATCACCCCCTAAGTGTGACTTGGCCGGGGAGGGGCGGGGTTACCTAACAGCTCCTGGCTTCAGTTCCCTCTTCTGGAAAGTAGCCTTAATAGTACCTAACTCACAGGGTCGACCTTAAGGGTGGAGGGAGAACACATAACTGGGTGAACAGAGACCTGGGCCCACATTCAGAGCTCAGAGGAGCAAAGCCATAATTGCGAAGGAAAGGGGTAAGGCGGTTGGCATAAAAGGCATGGTCTCATCTTCATCTTGGATTCTCTGTCCTATCAAATTGTGGCTCCGGCTGGTCCGTTGTGACAGCCAAGCCGAGCCCACGGGAATGCCAGCGCTCCCGGCGCGAACTACAGATGTGCCTTCTCCACCCTGGGGTTCACCGTCCTCCGCGGCCCCACGTTCGGCTCCGCGGCGCAGAACTGAGGGCGCCACCGAGCAGCCCGGGCCCCGCTGCCACTCCGATGCCGGGGGTCCCTCCCTGCCTCCTCCCGGCGCTGCGCGGGCATCATTTGCACCAACGCCAGCAGCGGAGAGAGGCAGAGAACTCCAGAAGGGAAGGAACCCGAGCGACTTTCGGCTTTCGGATCTAGAGCCCACACTCCCTCCAAAGTTTGAGGGTGTATGGGATCTCCTTTCTTCTCCCAGATCGTCACTAAAAAGAAAACTGCCGTTGTTCCCCCTTTTGTCCAAACTTCCTCCCCGCAGCCCGCTCGGGGCTCTGCACTCCCGCTGCGACTGCGACCGCAGGGACGCTGCACGGAGCTAGGAGAAGTGGCTCGGTCCGGGGGGGACCCTCGTCGGGTGGCATCGCCAAGCCGCGCCCGAGCACGGGAGGGAGGGAAGGATGACCGGGACCCTGGGTGGGCAGCATCCACTGAGGCGGCTCCTCCGGGAGCCCGGATCCCCAGCCCGCGGGCCCAGGAGCCGCTTACCTGACGGCGGCCGCTTCCTGCTGAGCCGGCTCACGGCGCGGTTAAACATCGCCGCGGTCGCCCAGGGAGGAAGGAGGAGCAGCCGGGCGGCGCGGCGGCTGAGCCGGAGGACGGAGAGGAGGAGGAGGCCGAGGAGGAGGAGGAGCCCGCTCAGCACCGCCCCGGCGCGCCCGCCCCCGCCCGGCCGCCCTCCCCACCGCCCCGCGCCGCGTGGCGCGCTCGGTGCGCCCTACCCGCCCCGGCGGGAGCCCAATAGTCCAGCGTCGGGGCCCCGGGCGGGNTCCCGGTCTCCCGCCCTCTTCCTGCAGCCGCGAGAAACGGGCACGGCGCCGCGGGCGCATCGCGCTCCGTGGCTCCGTGCGCCTTCGCGAGGCGGCAGGCGGGGGTCCCCTCCCGCTACACAGACCCGGAAGCCGAGGCCTCGAGGTTCTGCAAAACCGGGTGCGGCCCACGGCCTTCGCCTCCTCGCCCCCGAGACCAGGATCCCCGCGGGCCCGCGCCTGCCCGCCCGGCGACTCTGGCTGCCCAGCCTTCCCACGGCCACGAAAGCCGGTGGGGCGTCGCCAGGGTCCCCGCCGCGCGCGCGCGCGGCGGGGTGGGGGGGGACTTGGGCGCCTTCTCCCCATGGCCTGGAGGCTCCACGGGCGGGCATCCGTGGAATTCTGCAAGAGCCGTTGCGTTCCAGCGCCGAGAGATGCCTCTGCCCCGCTCAGCCACTACTTGGGGATACTTCTCTAACTTTGGGGACACGTGGTGCAGTTTCCGGCAGGGCCTTTAGCTCAGCGCTCAGAGTCACTTAGGTCCACATTGCGCTCCGGCTCCGATTTCTCCTCTTCTGCCACCAGTCACCTGCTCAGTGCGGCGCGCCCCCCTCCATCTATTGTCTCGTTTCTGTGCAAAACAGTCCCCAAGGGGGTGTCATTAGCCTCATTTTCTTGAGCGTTCGGTTTGCGAAGAATTGTCTTTCTGGCGAGTCTTATTTTTCTCCTTGTGTATCTGGCTTTGTCTCCAAATTGGTCTTTATTTTTAGCTGTGCTAATTGCTATTTTCTAAACCGCTCCCCCGTCGTCGGGCCCTGCCACCCATCCTTTTGCAGTGTTTTCACTAGCTGGCACTTTCTTTTATATCTTCTATTCTGAGCTGCCCGTTCTGCTCATTTTTCCTCCATCCTTCTACCCACCCCCTCGGTCCCAATTCTACCCCATCTCTGGCCTTCTATGGTTGATTCTTATCTGGGCCCTACCCTTGCCCTCTCAAAGCCACTTTTCTCTGAGTATTTCTGAGACCCCCTCTCCCCTGCTGCCAGGAGAGGTTTTTCTGGTGCCTGAAGATCGTGAAGATCACCGGCGTTTCGAGCTGCGCTGGAGGATGGTCACTAGGGGGGCCAGGAACAAGCTTAGAACCCAGCAGAAAAGCTGAATTTAAAAACGCCTCCTCCTGTCCTTGGGCTACTCTGGGCGTGGGCTCCCCACCTGCTTCCACACCCTTGTAACATACCGCAACGATAGGCAGCAGCGTCCCCCCTTGTAAGAGCAGGACTTTGAAACTGGGGCAGAGTCCTGGATCCGAATGAGGTCGCTACATTCTCAAAGCAATGCCAAGGGTATCTGTGCAGCGCATCTCCCCCAGAAAACTGCTCTGGAGACCAAATTACAGGTAAAATGACAGGTAATCCTAACACAGGAAACAAGGAGACTGCCACGGTGGGTAAGCATCAGGCATGGCTAAATATGCTGGTTGCCAGGTCCAGCACCACAGTGTCCTGAAATGCCCTGGGATGGCCTAAGACATATCTATGAATGCCTCCTGAGCTAAGAAGGAGGCCAGGCCTTTCTGAAATAAGGGGAAGTAGCCCAGCTTCAAACCACTTTCACTGTCCTGTTAGCGTATCAGATGGTGAGTTCAAAAATAAAGACCATGGTCAAGGTTTATTATACACAGTTTAAAATTTCTGATTTGGGACATTAAGAGACTGACTTGGTGAAGTTGCTTTAAATATCTGTTTTAAGTGTCTAAAGATCCAAAAGCCAGTTTTCAACAGGCACTGTATAAAAGACCAAATATACAAGTATAGAGCTTCATGGTCCCTAAAGCTTGCCAAAAGTACACACACACACACACACACATATGCACACACACACACACTGAAGTTCTGCCTGTGGTCTGCATGTGGGCTGAGAGTGCCCACCATCCAGATAGCATCACTCACTTTCTGTAGCTCAAGTTTTCTCAAGCGATGATAACCAATCTGGACGGAAAGAGGACAGGCAGCTTGGCCTCTTCCTACCCCTGTTGGTCTCATCTTTGGTTGAACAATCTTCATTCAGCCAGGCAAGGAGAAAGACCCTAAGGTGGCAGAGCGATCATTGACTTCAAAGTTCACTATTCTTTGTTCTACTCAGAAACTTTTAAAAATTAGTAAGCTGTGAATATATTATAGAATTTCTTATATTTTATTATATAGTATTTTAGAGTCTCATAAAGAATATTCTAGGCGAGTTGAGGCAGGGGAGTTATACAGTAAGATAAAAAGTGCCTGACTTGGAGTCAAGAGACCTGGGTACCAGTCCTGGGCATGTAGCAGCCCAGCCGAGTGTCTTCAAACACAGCCTCACAGGATTGGACAAGGAGAGGATGCCACCTACATTCTAAGGGTGTGATGTTCACCAGCAATAAACAAGAAAGCCACCTGGCACGGTGCCCAGCACATGTCGGCACACAAAAATTTACTGGAATCTGACTTACTCTTGCTCCCCCTTCCAGGGTTGCTTTAATAACCTTTAGCCTATATGCAGCGAGAAGTAGCATTTTTATTTTATTTTTTTTAAAGATTTTATTTATTAATTTGACAGAGAGAGACAGCCAGCGAGAGAGGGAACACAAGCAGGGNCTTACTCTTGCTCCCCCTTCCAGGGTTGCTTTAATAAACTTTAGCCTATATGCAGCGAGAAGTAGCATTTTTATTTTATTTTTTTTAAGATTTTATTTATTAATTTGACAGAGAGAGACAGCCAGCGAGAGAGGGAACACAAGCAAGGGGAGTGGGAGAGGAAGAAGCAGGCTCATAGCGGAAGAGCCTGATGTGGGGCTCGATCCCATAACGCCGGGATCACGCCCNTGGGATCACACCCTGAGCCGAAGGCAGACGCTTAACAACTGTGCCACCCAGGCACCCCTAGAAGTAGCATTTTTATTTTATTTTTTTAAATTTTTTAAAAAAGATTTTATTTATTTATTCAATAGAGATAGAGACAGCCAGCGAGAGAGGGAACACAAGCAGGGGGAGTGGGAGAGGAAGAAGCAGGCTCATAGCGGAAGAGCCTGATGTGGGGCTCGATCCCATAACGCCGGGATCACGCCCTGAGCTGAAGGCAGACGCCCAACCGCTGTGCCACCCAGACGCCCCTAGAAGTAGCATTTTTAAAAGAAAATATGAGGAATGCGCAGGGTTCGTAACAGTGATGCAATTGACAGGCACAGAGAAAGGAGAGTAAATTGTTACAACCTCTCTGGAAGGCAAGAGAGGCAGATAAGTGAAGATACATATTTGGCAACATGTATAAAATCTTTCAAAATGTTTATACCCATAGGACCAGTGACTACTTTTACAACTAGTAATTTATGCCGAAGAAAGACGAAGAAGGGCAAAGATGTGTGTGTACCGTTGAACATCCTAACTCCTCTTTCATCCGTGCCGTTGATAGTGTTATAAACACTCATTAATGGAGTGACTGACAGTATCTTCCTATGATGGGATATTTAACAGTTGTAAGAACTGTTTTTTTTTCCATTGAAAAAAAATCAGGATACAAATATAGAGAAATTTTTCAGTGGGGAAGGAGAGGAAATATAGTCAATTTATGTAGAGAAAACTTGCAGAAAACTATACCAAAATGTTACTAGCATTTCTCTTTAGACGGGATAAGGGGTGGTTTTAACTTTCATTATTACATTTTCTAGTTTTGCAAAATTTCTGTGGTGTATGTGCTCTTAAATCAGGGGTAAAATTCAGTAGTTGGAAACTGGTTAAAATCTCTACAGGGTTTAATGTACCAATATTTAAACCCACATTTTTACAACATGAGTTTTGCTGTCTTTAAACTCTGCATTTCCCATGGAGGGAGCAAGCAGACACCAATGGCCTTTCCCATCTTTGATCTCTCTTGCATTTCAAGTCACACATTCATGGCATATGACAGCCAGAGGTCAGTGTATTACCCTGCAAATCAGGAAACTGAGGCCTGGGGTGCCTGGGTGGCTCAGCTGGTTAAGCATCTGCCTTCGGCTCAGCTCAGGATCGCAGGGTCCTGGGATCGAGCCCCACATTGGGCTCCCTGCTCAGTGGGGAGCTAGCTCGCTTCTCCCTCTGCCTGCCGATCCCCTTCTTGTGTGCTCTCTCTCTCTATCAAATAATAAAATCTTAAAAAAAAAAAGGAAACTGAGGCCCAGAGAGCTTCGGAGAGGATGTGTTGCTAGGTCTCCTACGAGATTGGAGCCCCTTCTTTCCTCCCCCCTCTTGAACCACTCTCCTGGTTTTCCTTCTGTCACATTTGCCGTTCCCAACACCACCACCCCTTCTTCATAGAACTGGGCACTTCACACTTAGTCTTTGGATTCTTTCTTGCACTCTTACTCCCTGGACCACCTCATCAAGTCTCATGAATTTTAATACCATTTTTAAAAAATAGACTTTTTTAAAGAGCAGTTTTAGGTTTACAGCAAAATCAAACACAACGTACAGAAGAGTTCCCATATGCCTCTTGCCCCCCAACACACACAGCCCCCCCATATCCACCTCCCCCACCAGAGTGGTACGTTTGTTACAACTGATGAACCTTCGTGACACGTCACAGTCACCCAAATCCATATGAAATCCCATCTTTATACCACAGAACTCCCACACTTATCTCTCCAGCCTGGACTTGCCTGTTTGACATCCTCTCTTGGATGCCTAATGAGACCTCTCCAACTGAGTGGGCCCAGAACGGATCGTCGTGTTCTGGCCCACACCTGCCCCACCTATGGCCTTCTCATCTCAATGAAGGGCAACCCACCCTTCCAGTGGCTCAGACCAATTATCTGGGAGTCATTTCTGATCATCATTTTTCTCACACTTCACATCTCATCCATCAAGTCATCCCGTAGGTTAGACCTTCCAAATGAACCCAGAAGTCTATGCCTTCACCATGTCCACCTTGTCCAAGGCACCACCCACTGCCTGGCCCAGAGAAGCAGCTCCCTACAGGTTTCCCTGCCTCTGCCTCGCTGTGGTCTGTTATAAATCCAGCATGTGGAGGGATCAGTGAAACAAGGGAAGTCTCACCGTATCGACCCTCTGCTCAGACTGCACTGGGCCCCCCCATTGCCCCCAAGAGAAAGCGCAAGAACCTTATAAAGACTGACAAGGACCCATGTGACCAAGACCTCCATTTTCCTCTGACAGCCTTTCTTTTTTGTTTTTTTAATTTAAATTCAATTAATTTAACATATATATTATTTGTTTCAGGGGTACAGGTCTGTGATTCATCAGTGTTACATAACATCCAGTGCTCACCACAACACATACCCTCCCCAATGTCCATCATCCAGTTACCCCATCCCCCACCCCCCTCCCCTCCAGCAACCCTTAGTTTGTTTCCTTATGCTTTGTCCTCCTCTCTGGTTTTGTCTTGTTTCATTTTTTCCTCTCTTCCGCTATGATCCTCTGACTTGTTTCTTAAATTCTGCATATCAGTGAGATCATATGATAATTGTCTTTCTCTGATTGACTTACTTTGCTTAGTATAATACCCTCTAGTTCCATCCACATCGTCACAAATGGCAAGATTTCATTTTTTTGATGGCTGAATAGTATTCCATGTGTACATACACCACATCTTCTTTATGCATTCATTTGTCGATGGACATCTGGGCTCTTTCCATAGTCTGGCTATGATGGACAATGCTGCTATCAACATTGGGGTGCAGGTGCCCCTTTGGATCACTACATTTGTACCTTTGGGGTAAATACGCAGTAGTGCAAATTGCTGGGTCATAGGGTAGCTCTATTTTCAACTTTTTGAGGAAACTCCATACTGTTTTCCGGGGTGGCCGCACCAGCTTGCATTCCCACCAACAGTGTAAGAGGGTTCCCCTTTCTCTGTATCCTTGCCAACGTCTGTTGTGTCCTGACTTTTTAGCCATTCTGACCAGTGTGAGGTGGTATCTCATTGTGCTTTTGATTTGTATTTCCCTGATGCCGAGTGACGTTGAGCACTTTTTCATGTATTTGTTGGCCGTTTGGATGCTTCTTTGCAGAAATGTCTGTTCATGTCTTCTGCCCATTTCTTGATTGGATTATTTGTTGTTTGGGTGTTGAGTTTGATAAGTTCTTTATAGATTTTGGATACTAACCCTTTATCTGATATCCTCTCTGACCTCCTTTCTACGTCTGCCCTCCGCCCCCCAACTCATCTGCTCCCACCTAACCTCCTCATCCCTCAAACGCCTCCACATGCTTCCACCTTGTGACCTTTGCACCGGCTGTTCCGTCTGGAACACCCCGCCCTGGCTGTGTGCATGGTGCACTCCCTCAGTTGCTTCAGGTCTTTATCCAGATGTTACCTCATTGGTGTTGAAAATGGCAACCCCACCTCCCGTACTTCCAACCCCCTTTCCTCCATCCTTGCCGTGGGGTTCTGCACAGCACGTAGCACCTTCTGGCATACTGCATTGTACTTGTTGTGTCTGTTGTTTCTCCACACGGTCCCTACACTCCCCCTACCTTCCATTCTCCCTGGAGTCCCAGCACCTGGGGGAGGGCCTGTCACACAATAAGCACCCAACGGAATGTGTGGATGACCCAGGAGAACCCTTCTCTCCTCTCTCTCAAATCCCCAGGAGGATGACAGAGAAGCTGCTAGATGCAAGGTATATTTTTATGGTAAGGTATAAACCCACCTGGACAAGGTGTATGGAGAAGGAGACAATAATGGAAGAGAGATTTCAACCAATCCGAAAGCAGATGGGAGTGCAGAAACCGTTAACTCAGAAATTCTACTTCTTCCGTATCTCCTCAAGAGAAATGAAAATAAAAGTCCACACTAAAACTTGTACACAAATGTTCATAGCAACAGTATTTTTTTTAATTTTATATATTTATTTGAGAGAGGGAGTATGAGAAGGGGGAGGGGTTGAAGGAGAGAGAGAAGCCGGCTCCCCACTGAGCAGGGAGCCCAATGTGCGGCCTGATCCTAGGACCCTGGGATCATGACCTGAGCTGAAGGCAGATGCTCAACCGACTGAGCCACCAGGCGCCCTCATAGCAACATGACTGATAATAGCCCCAAAGTGGAAACAACCGAAGTGCACATCAATATTCAAATGGATAAACGAATATGCCATATCCTTACAATAAAATATTATTTAGCAATAAAAAGGAATGCAGTCCTAAGGCATGCAACAACACAGGTGAACCTAAAAAAACATTGCGCTGGGTTTAAGAACCATCACAGAATAGCTACATCATATAATCCCATTTATATAAAGTCCAAAATAGGCAAATTGGTACAGACAGAAAGTAGATTAGTGGTTACCTAAACCCAAAGCAAGGAGAGAGTGGGCAGGGACTGTTAAGTACAAGCTTGCTTCGGGGGGATGATGAAAAAGTCCTAAAATTAGATTGTGGTGATGGCTGCACAACTCTGTAAATATACCAAAAATCATTTAATTGTGTGTTCAAATAGGTGAACTGTATGATATACAAATTATTTCTCAACAAAATTGTTTATTTTTTTTTTAATTTACAAAGATCAAAAACAGGTCCCATACAAAGGTTCAGAGCTCAAACTGTCATGGACTCCTTGGAAAGCTACTGGAAGATACGCTGCACCAAAAATGGGGGCACTTACCAAGTGCTCAACACCATTCTAAATGCTGTTTGAAATACTCTTCTCATTTAGCAATCCCTTACAGGGAGCTCGATTCCAGCCTGCCTCTAAGGGCGGCAAGTAAAATCGTGGCTCTTCCTGGATTAAAAAGCACATTCACACATATTTTCATTCAATGGTCACTAACACAGTGATAGGGGAGATTATAGATGTAGAAACTGTGCCCAAGAGGTCTGGAGAACTGCTCGATGTCACAGGTAGAGGTGAAAGAGGAGGGCTAGGATTTGGGTCTCTTGGCTCCTGGTGCTCTTTGCACGACTGCCTCCTGCCCAGGAAAAAAATGATTTAAAAAAAGTCCCTGTTGCAGGTGTCTACTTTGTAGCACTGTACCCTGGCGTTATTTTTTAAATGTTGCAGAATCCAAGATTCTTAACCTGGATCTCCCTTCAAATCTAGATTCAAAAACGTCTTCTGAAAAGCAAACAACAGAATCAACGAAAAGTGCGTGCGTGCAGACCTACGCATATGCATGTAAGGCGTGACCGTAACATAATACTATTCTGGGGTTCCTGAACAGTCGCGCTGCCAACACACATCTCCCACAAAGTGTCGCCCCATTCAGGGTGATCACAGACACTCTACAGAGGCCACTGGGTAGCCGCCACTGCTGAGACCTTTTCAAACACTTCTCTTCTGGGATGTCCTATTCTCCCAGCTATTTCTAATAGTGAACACTATCTTGTGGACCTATCTTGTGGTTTTGGGAAACCGCCAAAAGCTATTGATGAAAATCCGTGGACTGAGGTGTGTGAGATGGCAGTGAGGAGCGACAGCAGGGGCAGAAGATGCAGCCGTAGAATCGCTGGGCCAGCTGACCGGCGTGCCTTATAAACCAAACCGCGAGGTGCGTTCAAAAGAATCAGCATTTGGGAAGAGAATTCCAGCTGACTCCTTTTAAAGACAAACACATATTTCACATCTTGGATATATAAAATCTGGCATGGCGAAAAGAGATTCACTTTACAAAAGCAAAAAGTTACATTACTAAATTTTATGGCCATCGTATAATATACCCACAAATGTTTCTTACTACTTAATAAAAGCAATGGACACTTTGTGAACTAATCAGCCCCATAAGACAGAATTTAATTAAAAAATTTTTTTAAATCATTTTTAACCCAAGCCTGATATTAAAAAATGCAAAAGTTTTAATGATTTTTATTCAGTCTTCTGGTTATTCATCTGTGTTTATAATCTCTAAAATGTTTTAACATGCTTTTAAAAATCATAAAACCCAGCCAAGATACAGTTAGAAAGCAATCTTCAAAAGATCACTTGTTAAACTGTTCCCACTTATGATTTCCAAGTACCTTTTGCCCAGCCATCAAATTTTACCAAAAAGCTATTTGATCACTGCTTTACATGTGGTTGTAGAAAATATGTCATAACTAGTAAACATATAAGAAAATCATCTGACAAAAACACAGGGACTGCAAATCATGTCATTCTTACTTAAATTTTAGCCAGATGGAAACTTTCCTGAATCACTACTTCCTAGATACACGTTGACCGAGATCTCAAGAAATGTTGACCATGTTCTCAGGCTCGAAAGTTTGATATTTTTATCAATGCTACAGAACATTACATGTGAATTTTTGCACCTTGAAGGAAAAAAAAAAGCTGAAATAATAAAGCCATAACTCAGATTTTTAATATACTTGGGGTGGAAAAATCCATGTGTGTATATATACACACATACATAGGTGTGTGTGCACGTATGAACACGTATGTGCACGTGTGTATGCATATGCACATATTTAAATTAGCATGTAAGCAAGCTGAAAAGCAGTGAGGATTTTTGGCATAGCCACTAAATGCATTTTTTAAAGTTTATTTTTTCAGCAATCTCTACACCCAAAGTGGGGCTCAAACTCATGACCCTGAGATCAAGTGTTCCATGCTCTTCCAACTGAGCCAGCCAGGCAACCCACAGCTAAATGCATTTTAGAGGCAATCTGTACAGCTTATGTCTCTCAAGAGTAGGCATTAGTTCCACACAGAGATCTGGCAATCATCAGACCCAAAGTTTAAAACGTCCAAAGATCTTTCCATAAGAAGGAGTTACCTGTATAGGGAGGCAAATACCACAAATTTCTGGTTGTTAGTATCATTAGATGATCTCTATTGATAAAAGACAAGAGAACCCATTAATAGTACTTCGTTTTATATGCTTCCAGTCATAAATACCAAAACACTGTCTTTAATAACTGTAAATCCCACACATTTACGTAATAGGCTATAAAGTGCCATTTTGGATCTAGTCCATATTTTGAAGGGATTTATAGATACAGGTAATATTTGTTGCCAGGGACCATTTACAACCTCGAACAATCTTTTCCAGCTGAGGCCAAGTCTGTTCTCAGCCACCACTGTCCTCAGCCTTTTTTAGTCATGGTCACCAGAGAGTTTTTTCACCCTTAACATAAACAGCAGTAAATTCTCCAAGTGCAAACATACCATTCGTGACTTTATGGGCTAAAAGGATACAGAGCAGTTGAGGAATAAAGACTGTTATCTGCTATGTTTTGGAGGCATTTAGAACTTCCTGGTACTGGATCCACCTTCTTTCTTCAGGTCCAATGTCTTTGTGTCATTAGATTTAAAATGCCCATAGATTAAAACCACTGTAAAGCAATTTAAGTCAAGAGGAAATCCACGAATAAGCTGGTGACTAGCTGAGATCTTAACGCTCCTCATGTCAAATACCTCAAGTCTGTCCTACCAAATGGACACTTAACAAGGCAAACATGTGGAAGAGTAGTGTCTCCAAGAGGAAAAGTATCTACGAACAGTCCCCTACCAAAAGGAAAGTTGAGTAAATTTGCATGGAGACTCAGATTTGGGGAGCAGTGGAGGAAACTGAAAGGTAGATAAGTATCTAGGCCCCAGGCGGGAGTGGTTCTCCTTATTTCTTTTAAATGTGATCTATAAAATTTAAAAATCATATACTTTTACTGTGGTGAAAATACACAACATAAAATTTACCATCATGGCCATTTTCAAGTATACAGTCCAGCCTAATTGTATACATTCCCATGGTTGTGAAACAGATCTCCAGAGCATTTTCATCCTGCAAATCAGAACCTACACCCGCAAAACAATTCCCTCTTCCCCTTTCCCTTCAGTCCCTGGCAACACCATTCTATTATCTGTTTCTCTGAATTTGACTACTTAGAAACCTCATGTTAAGTGGTATCATTCAGGGTTTGTCTTTTTGTGACTGGCTTATTTCACTTAGCTGCCGTCTTCAAGATTCATCCAGGTTGTAGCGCGTGTCAGAAGTCCCCCCCTCATTCGAGGCTGAGCGCTCCCACTGTGTGGATATACGTTGTCTCCATTCATCCACCGATGGACGATCGAGTAGCTTCTCAGTCTTGGCTATTGTGAACAGTGCTGCTATAAACATAGGTGTACGACTATCTCTTCGAAAATCTGCTTTCTTTTGGACATATACCCAGACGTAGAATTCCTGGATCTTACGGTAATTCTATGTTTAATTTTTTGACAACGTTCATGCTATTTTCCTCAGTAGCTGCACTGTTGTTACATCCCCTCCAACAGCGCACACGGTTCTAATTTCTCCACAGCCTCACCAACACCTGTTAGTTTGGGGGGTTTTCCCTTTAAAATAACACACACACACACACACACACATACTTTTTTACATCCATGGTAAATTTTTTGGTTTAAGTTATTGAATGTTGAAAAAACTTGGAAACAGTTGTCCGAAACATTTTAAATGTTTAAAAATGTATATCATTGACTGAATCATTGTCCCCAGAGCTTTTAAAATTTTTAACTTCAAAATCTTTTTCTTAATTTTAGATTTCAACTTTTTCTTTCTTTCGAACCCCCTGCCTTATTCTAGTCCACCGGGAAGATGAGGAAGGGCCCGTTCAACAGTGAACACAGGAACAGCTGGCGGTGCCAGAGCAGGGGAGGAGGGGGTGGGAGGGAAGATGTTGCACCCACAGGGGCTGCCCTCGGAGATCTCCTTCCCAACCACGGCCACGAGCACCTTCGGGAACACCCGTGGGAGCTCAGGAAAAAGCGGACTTGCCCGTTGCCCAGAACAGCTCAGCACTGGTGCTTCCATCACCAGCAGTAGCCACCCAGGCTGCCGGAGGAGGCTCTCCGCGGCCCCCTAGACTTTCAGAGATACCCAAGCAGCATGGTGGGAGGCACGGGAACTCTGTCTTGGAAAACAGAATGGCCTATATGGCTTCCTTTATTATAACCATCAGACTGCTACTCCAAATTTGCACACAAGCATCGATTTCCCTTCCATCCCAGTCCTCCTTTATTACTTGCCTTTAAGCCCTTCGTATTAGTTTGCAAATTTACCTATACAAAACCATTTATTCACTCAACAACTATTAAACACATAGACACCATGAGTGGTAGACGAGACAAAATCCCTACCCCTGTGGAATTTATAATCTAGAATATCTTTAATCAAATAATCACATAAGTACAGGTCTAGAGTCTCGAGGATCATAAAGAAAAAAATACAGGGATAATGAAAGTATAACTGGGGGACCCTTAAATTATGTGTAGGGCTGAGGCTCAGTCAGACTTCTGAGAACAATGACAGGCCGATGTAAACAGCCAGATAGGCAGTGGTAGCAGTACCTTCTAGGTCAAGAAGGCATATGCCAGGGCCTTGAGGTGCCAGAGCTCAGTGAATAAAGGAAGGGAAAGCCAGGGTGACTGGAGCTTGCTAACAGAGAGGAGGAGGGCGGGGAGGGGGTGTGTGTGGGGAGGCTGGATGGGTAGGTAGGCACCTGGTCCTGCAGAGCTGGAAAGCCTTTGAAGCACTTGGGATTTCATGCTAAGTGCAATGGGAAGTTACTGAGGCATTTTCAGGTTACATGTTAGTAGGTATTTTTAAAAAATTAATGCAACTGTTACAGAATAACCTCTAAGATTTATCAAGTGAATAAAGAAAGGTGCAGAACAGTGTATACAACATGTTATCATTTCTGGGGAAAAGGGAAAATAAACACTGATACATAAATGAGTCTCTGGAAAAATACCAGACTGGTAACACCGGTGCCTCCTGCGATGGGAACTAGATGGCGTGGCTAGGAGAGAGGAGTGGGAGGAAGTTTTTACCATCTATCTTTTTGTATCCTTTGAATTAGGTATCATGCTTAAGAGTTACCTACCTAACAGTAAATTAAATTAGAAATTAAAGTCACTCTGGCTGTGCCAAAAAGACTAGAAGGGTTAAAACTTAGGAAAGATACCAGTTAAAATGAAAAGGACTGATGGTATCTACTGTTGGCAGTGTGGGGAGTAAGTGGAATTTTCATATGCTGCGTGCAGCCATTTTGGGAGACTGTGGGACAGCATCTACTGAAGCCCATCAGACACACATGGTAGAACCCCAAATTCCATCCCTAGGCATATACTCAACAGAAATGAGTATGTATGTTCCCCAAGACATTTTTTAAAAATTCATTACAGCACTGTATGTAAATCCCAAATGGAAAGCCCAAGTGTTTAGTGAAGAGTAGAATGGATAAACTGTAGCACACTCACACAATACGACACACAGCATTGAAAACTCTGTGGCATGCAACCACTCATTAAGTGAATCAGATACAACAGGGTACAAACTGCTTAATTCCGTATTTATATAGTTTGAAAAAAACAAACTAATCTATGGTCACAGAAATCAGGCTACCAGTTGTCAGGGGAAGAGTGGAAACCAGACAGAAGGGCAGGCAGACTTCTTCTGGGTGCTGGCAACATCGTCGCCTGGTCTCTTGCCACCTCGTGACTGTGTTCACTTTGTGAGAGTTCGGAGCTGTGCACACACATGTACTCTTCTGTGGAATGTTTGGATACGTACTTAGGTCTATGGGGTAAGAGCTCCTGCAGGGGTGCAGGTGAAGGACGGTAGTCGGACTGGGGGGAAGAACAGGGAGCGGGTAGGGTCGAGATCTATTAAGTCACAGGCTTTTGTCATTTCCGTTTTTGCATTTTGTCACCAGCCTAGTAAGTCTAACAAAACCATCAGCAAATTTAATGTCAAAACAAAACATTTGCTTCTAAGAGGTAATACGCTGGAGTAAGGTTATAAATACCTATGAGTAAATGCAAGTAATTTCCAGAAATGAAAATTTAAAACCTTTCTCTTTGACAGCAGAGCTAGATTCAGGGCACCTTTAAGACCCAACCAAGAATACAGAATATAAGGTCTTCAATAAATATTTACCCCTCGAGATAGAAGGGCAAACCAAATTTTAAACAAGACACTATTTTAACTGTGCACTCACGTGGCGGACACCATGCCATCAAAGACCAACACCGTTCAGATGACCTGTTTTCCAACACTGTACAAGTCTTTTATAAGTTGTCTTCTCATCCTCACTTAAACTAAGAAATTGCCTTCTGCTCTAACCAGTTTAATCGGTAAATACGCTGAAGCACACACTGACTTTACATCTAGTCTATGTGCTATATATATAATTGCCACTTTAAGAATCTCAACTGTGTCACTTCCCATGGCTATTTCCAGGTTGTCTGTTATACTCAGACGCTGCCTGTCCAGGAACCCAATTCCTGCCTTGCTGGTAGCCCCTCTTCCTAAAAAAGTAATCCTCCCTAAACTATCTGGCACCGCGGACCAGTATCACTCACGTTCTTGGAAGAGAGCTCTGCAGGGGCAGCTACGGTTCCAGCCTGGTGCACCCCAGTGCATTACCAGAGGGGTGCACCCTAATCACCTCCCGAAGATGCTTGACAAGCTATATTGGGTAACAATTACAGAGATCGCCAACTCCCAAAAAACCATTTTTTTTTTGAAAATGTGTGACACGGTCAATAGGGTTGTCCTCCCTGGACAAGAGTTAGAAGAGGAAAAAAGGAATCCACACCAATTAACTTTATTTCAGACTACCTTCATCCACAACTGGATCCTCAGAATGTGCATTCCAACAAGCACCCAGTTGATTCTGGTGGTGTTCTGGTTTTAAGAGGAAGACTAAAATATGTTTACCTTCACTTCCTGTATCGTAGTCACGGCATTCAACATTTACTTCACATCTACCACGTGCCAAGCACTGTTCTGTAAACCCTCGGGTTCAGCTAGTCACCTAAAGAAAATCCTTGCCCCCGTGGAGCTTACATTCTAGTGGAGGATGACTGACAGAACCAAAGATAGAAAAATAGCAAAGCAATCTGGAAATGAAGTTGTCCGTTTTTGAAAATAAAAGATTCCTGGTTATAATAAACTAGATGCGGATTTTGAACCATATCTTAATCCCATTTTACTGAAAACGCTCAAAGGCAGTATTTAGCACGGCAGCGTCTGCCCAACATTCTAACAGACGTGTAGATACATTAATAGATACACACATTAAAGGAAACTGAAAATAAACGATCAGGGTCAGTAACTAAGACAAAGGTGTTAGTGATATTTTATTTTCAATGACCTGCTAAGTCTCCTAGCCTTCCTGGTAACATGTGCACATGGTCTTAAACTAAATAACACATGAAATATCAGCACTGAAGCCCTGATCACCAAGGTTTGCTACACCTGCCCAGGGCCGTCTGTTTCCATGTCAACTCTCTTCCAGATCAAGGACCTCTGCTCCCTTCATTACCCTAGTCACTACCCCTTCCCAGTTCAAATCCTCATTAAGCAGATAACCAAGGCTGAGCAGGGCCACAGGCTAAAATATAACCTAGCCAAAGGAAACTAATTGACAATGTTTTTACAAGTTTAGTCTTTTCCAAAAAGAAGCAAACTACAATTATTTAAATGGGCATTCTCAATTTCGCTTAGTTAAGATTTATGAATTAGCTTTACTTCTGTGAGCAAAAGTAATCATATAAACCACATACCAAACAATTCAACTCACAACTGTTAACCAGTAAAATGAACTATGAAAATTTAAAACACATACAATGTTAGTATCAACTCTCAGAACACACAGAGTTGCATATGGCTACATACTTCATGCCATTTTGTCCAGATGGTTTTGGACTTTTCTTCTTTGGTATACCAAAATCCAAGGAAGAAAGATGGAGGAACAGAGAGAAAAAAAAAATCATAGTTGGGCAAGTTATGCTATCGACTGGTTGTTTATAGCAAAACCTGGGTTACTTCAAAAATGCAATTTTCCGGTATCACCTGGAAATTAGGCTCTTTGCAAATGCCCGTCAGTTCACCAGAATAAAGCAGAGTCAAAACAGGAGATCTGCAGGCGAGCTGAGTCCAGCTGCAAGACCAACTGGACAGCTCCACCATGTGAAATCCCTTTCCAACGTGCCGCTAGCCTGCCCCTCCTCTAACAGCCAGCAGACAGCACTCCGGTTGCATTTGTCTGGTGGACTTTCCAAGCTGACTTCAAAATATTAGAATATGGGGATCACTTTAGCAGAGGAATACTTCAGAGAAAACAATGGTTAGTGAATTGCAAAAAACACAATTTGAAAAAGTTAAAATTTAGCATCTGTGTTAGAACTGAGTTAGAACATTAAGGAAATTATTTATTTGACACACACCTTTTGGTCAACTGTTACTCTCATTGACATTCTCGTTTAAAAACCAAACTGGGAACGCTATGTGGATTAAGCTCTCTCTTCCCTCGAATAAAATCCTAACTATAGTGAAAAGTCAATTTCTATTAGTGCCCTGCCTCTTTTGTCCAAGATTACAAAAAACCTCCCAACTATATACACTTTCCCAGCCCTCCTCTATTTCCTAGATACAAACTGAACTTTCTTCACATTTGGGCCATTTTAAAACCAAAGTCATTCTTGCCCCCAAAAGAGGTATTTACACAAAGTACCTTGTGAATTAGTTTCTAGCCTCTGTACTAATTGTCAAAGTAGATCCATTTAAGTAGACTGGAGCCCACATTTCCTATTAACCTGTACTAATTAGCACATTTGTTTGAAGTTGTTAATTATTCACATAATTTCCTTGTTTCAAAATAGAATAGATGGCAATCTAATTTATAGTAACCTATTTGGACATGGTAAGTAGGACACTTTATTACGACACATCAGAATTCACATGTAACTAAACCTGCTCATTTGGACCACTTAACAGAAAGCTTCTATAAAGCCTAAATCATTTTTGCATCTTTCCAATGCATACTAAAAATGTAATATCAAGGTGTAAAATGTATTAAGTAGGAATCCAAATGCTGATTTTTAACAAACAGGAAGATTTAATTTGGGCATACCCTGCTAGAAAAGTGCCTATAGATAAATTCTTTTCCTATTTTTTTTGTTTGTTGAGTGCAACTTTACTCACAGATACCACCAAAGATCAACCCAGATGTGGTAAAACAATGGTTTCCATTATCTGGGGACTCTAAATTAATGAAATTTTACTATACTAATATTCAGTAGAGCACACATTTTTAGAAGGATGCAAATTTCTACTGTTCCATATCCAGAAAATAAATTTTAACTAAAAAAAAAGTTTTAATTCAACAAAGCTAATGGACTTCTGACACTTACACAGAACATAGAAATAGATCCTGAATGTATGTTTATTCCATATACCTTACTGATAACTTACTTAAAACGAAATTGCTTATTTTATGGCAGCCTGGAAGGAATAATTAAGTAATAAACGACAATAAGAAAAAGCCACTTATCAGATAGTCTAGTCTTTATTGAAAGACTTACTTCAACTGTGGTTTACAGCTTTGGCTTACGTTGGCCAGTCATTTTAGCCTCTCACTGCCGGCAGACATGAAAATCATGTGGGAACGGTACGGGGGAAATACTAGCAGAGAGATTATTAGAGCAAAGAAAATGGTAGTCAGAAACACATCACCAAAATAAATCTCAAAATAATTCAGAAATAAGAAACATTGTCTTGCATGCCAAAGAATCTCTGCTGTTGTTTTTAACGAACACAGAAAAGGCAATGATTCTTAGGCTTAAACTGATCAAGATGGCACGGACTTGACTTTGTTATAAAATAGACTCGAGTCTGTGTTAGCTTGACAGTTGTATTTTAAAATGGTGCATTTCATTTGGATAAGTAGCTTTGTATTTTAAAAACCATTTAATATGAAATAACTTCCACTAACTGATCATGAAATCTTTCTCTCTTTCAGATTGAGACGAAGGACACTTCAGTAATAGGTTTACTATGGCGCTGGAACTAGTCTGGATCATTTTATGAAATCGTAGAACAGACGACCAGGAAAACACTGCAGCTATAGTTAGCTGCTACTGCAATAAGCTGCTTAATTTACTGGCAGACCAAAAAAGGCAAACTGAGAATATTGATATATTAAGAAAAAGTCTTTAGTTGTTCAAGTTTCACATATATTCAAGAAATTTTAAACTAGGAGGCATAACTGATATAATTTGAGTGTTCTCCTTATAAAATATAAAGTAACTTTTCCATAACATCCCCCAAGGACACTAGCCATAAACAAAGATATAAGGGTAACTTTTATACAGAAGAGGGTCACAGAGGACTCCTGTGGTTAAAACTAAAGTGCCGTAACAAATCTGGCCCAAAGATGAATTTCAGACCCCGCAAATATTCATGTTTAATACATTTGACTGTTTTTTCCTAAATAGGGGAAGAAGAAAAATAATACCAAAATTATCGTAGTCACCAATTTATAAAACCATCATTATTTTAAAGCTAATTGTAAGACCTTAAACATTTAAAAAATAGTACTTTGTGCAATAGTATAATTGCATCTTGCTACTTAGCTGGTAAAGGGTTTTCTCATTTTGATGCCCAGGCCTCAAAAGCAATATTTCAAATACACTGCCTAAACATTTGCACCCTCTAGCTGTCAGAATTTGAATACATAGGATTTGATCTTTTACATTCTTGTTAGGATAGAAATTTGAGGCAGATTTTATCCGCGTAGCCTGGAAATACCTCAGAAGCAAACTTCAGTCCTTCTACGTCTACCCAATCGGTCACTGACAAACTCTGCACACATACAAGTCAGCCTCTGATCAGGCTTGTCAACCCATGCACACCACCCACGAGGAAAACAAATTCAATAAAAATAAAAGTCACAACTCTGTGTACTACTTAAGCTGAATATCCAATTATAAATTGGTACATCAAACTGTCTAAATAAGATGTTTTAGCAATCTTGTTAAAAAAATTCTCGGGCAAAATATATCTAATTTTAAAAAACACCCCAAGATATTTTTTTTTAAAAAACACTTGTACTATACAACTTACAGGAACCTTGGAATAGGTTTACAAGGTTTTAATCAAGGTATTTACATACCAAGTGATGTAAAGAAAGAAAAAAAAGAAATCTGATTTCCAATGACATTTTAAAATGTACTAATGCATCAAAGATTTGTATGAAATTAAAATTAAGGCTTTTTTTGTATAATAATTTGTATAATTTTAATTTTACATAGTAGCCAACCTTGGAAGTGTCAGTCTTAAACATTCTTATCAATCCATTGCATTCGATGCAGTGGAGTGTGTTAAGTGTTACTTCAAATAATTACATTGCTGCTACTTCTATGTTGAAGCATGCTTTTTAAACACTGTAGTTATTCAATATTTACAATGTATATCATTTAAACTTCATGTAAAAGCACAAGTATGACTGTCTGACTTTAATACAAACACCATACTTGGAATTTCCCCCCAAAATGAAATGTAATTTACTACAGTTTTAATAATCAACACTTTTTAAAGTTTTAAAAAACATGTCTTAATGTGGACCACCAACATTCGCTCAAGTAACTCAGATAATGTTGTTCCTTATTTAGTTTGTAAAATTTCTTTATCAGTCTGGCTTCAGTTTCTTTAGGCATAAAATAAGCATTTTCTCCAAAGCGACTCCAAAATCATGCAATTTCTTCTCAGTATCACACTTTTTTCTGCTGACTTCGAATGTGGTCCACCTCGGGGGAGGGGAGGGGAGTATCAAGGTTCAGGATGAACTTACATGTGATTCCCAGTTTTCCACGATCCTCCCTTTTTTTGCTCTTTTAAAAACACAGTGAGTTAAAATACTGAACAGCAAGATAAAAATGGAGTAGTATCTAAGAATCAAAACGTATTACCCATTTCTCCTATTATATCAAAATTTGTAGTCAGAATTGTCTTTATTGACTTTATTTTAGTTTTTGTACACAAAGAAAAATCATGTTCATATCCATCATGAACAAAAACTTAAAAAGGCAGAACTAGAAGACATGTGTCCTTCACCAAAGCAAAGCTGTGCTAAAGGTTCCAAACATTTCAATTTTTAAAATAAATATTTTCATTTTCCGATGTCTACTTTCATGTCTTCAGAGTGTCACAGGAAACTGAAGCTATCATGAATTACAACTGTGTTTAGAGTCCCAGCTCACTGTGTTTGGTAACTTGCCATACCATATCCAGCTTGGTTAGGAGGAGGTATTACAGGGGGAGGAGCTTGTCCTTGGGGAGGCTGAGCACCAAATCCACCCATCCAAGCAGCAGAAGGTGATTGACTTGGGGGGAAAAAAAAAATCTTGAGCAAACACAAAGAAAAAATTATCCATATATTTATACAAAAAAATCAAGCAGAGCCCCATCAGAATAGACAAGAAATCAACACACCCACAACAAAGAGCAAAGAAATAAATGACACAAATCTACACATGCAGAATACATATCCCAACATGAGTCTTAAATTATTAACGTAATCACAACTTAATGCAATGACTTCTTTGAAGAACATCTCAAAACTGATTTTTAAAAAATGACAGATCACCTACCTATCATATACTGCACACACAGTACATCAATTTAAGAAATTTAAAAATCACAAAGTTCATGTTGGAAAGAGAAGGAAGAAGGAACCAGTAAAAATAAAGACCTGGGCTGGCCTGGGGAAAAAGGTGCAAAGGACCAACCCACTCTATGAACAAAGGAAAAAAAAGCAAGCTACTTTGTACCACATAAATCTCTTAAGACTTCTCACACAAGCCAACAGACACAAATCATTCAATTTCTAAACATACCCAGGCAAAGACCTTTTCCATGCAAAAATAAATGAGATAAAATTAGAAAGGTAAATGAAATTCTACCAACAGCTTATAGAGATAGGACACACCAAATGATACCCCAACCTCCCCTTTCACCCAGGTAATAAAAAGCAAATTTTTAGCACTATAAATCATTTTCATAAGGTTTCTATAACACTTAAAATGTCGAATAACCTGATGAATTTACTTTAAATAGATTCTCCCCAGAAAAACACACTTTTGATTTCTTTTGTCAAAACTATGTCTGTTTATATATTGGAAAAACCCAAACAACTTACTCTACTCCAAATCCTTGTTGGTTCCATGGTTGCCCGTATACTCCGTAAGGCGGTACTTGCCACCCATTTGCCATATACTGTCCATACTGTTGTGGGTTTCCATAAACCTGGCTCCACTGCCCCCACTGACTATAGTCGACCTAGAAAAAAGCAAATTACCGTTTTAGGGAATAAGTAAGAAACACAGTATTTGAAGAAAGTGGGAGACAAGGAAGAGAAAAACTAAGTAAGCACCCTTATGTGAATAGGACTCTGTTATTTATCATTGTCTAAGTTTATTGGGGTGGTGACACCTGTGGAAAGAAAGTATTAAGATTCAGTTAATACCGCAAAATAATCACTTTTGAAAAAGCATTAATAAAATAAACTGAAAGCAGCTATATGCTTTATTTTCTGTTTATTTTACAGAGTTTCTAAAGCTTTTATGTAGATCTGTAAGATGGAAACCTTAAAAAGTGCTATGAAAAATTGAATTACCTGTTGGAAGTTTTTAGTCATATCAGGAGATTCTTTACCCCAATAGCATTTAACAACATGTCCTTCAATCGTAGTGCCATTCACCGAAACAATGGCATGGGCTGCACTTTCATGGGTTGAAAATCTAAAAGGGGAAGATACGAGGGTTTTGTCTTTTTTTTTTTTCTTTTTTTGAAGAACTTACACGGTAACTAATAACTCATTAGTTTATAACTGTCAACTTCGTATTTTCCTAAAGTACATTATGTAGGTAGGTTAAAGTTCTACATTGCAAAGAACTACTAAAATAACAAAGGCTGATACCTGAGGGGATCGAATAATGTAACTGAAAGGAATGGGTAATATAGAAGAGTAACCTGTAGGTAGAATTTTACCTGACAAATGAATAGCCTTTCTCTGGAAAAACTCTTATTTCCATAATTTGTCCAAATGGTGAGAAAGTCTGTCTCATAAGCTGATCTGAGAAACAAAAACACACAAATAAAATACTTAAGTCTCATGAAACTGACACTAAGAGTGATAAAGCTCCTCAGAGAAGGGGAGGAGAAAACCATACGCTGTACCTGTTAACCCAGAGGCAATTCCTCCACAGTACACAGTACAATTTTTTGGACTTGACTGGTTTACTACATCTTCAAATCTCAACTGCTTAGTGTTATCTATATGCAGGAAGAAAAGAAAAATGTTGATGATTGTACAATAGTATAAAACCGATAGCTATGTACAAAGATACACCTCATTGGGGGAGAAAATGGATTTTTTTTTCTTGACACCATGATTTGATCTATAAAATCAGCTGGCTCACAGCTCCAAATATACTAATTATCAAAGCCCAATTATTATTAGACAATTAAACTCAAGATTGAAATGAGCCTTATAATGCTAATAAAATTTAAATTTTAAGAAATTAAGACTACACTACTTCATGATTTCTGTGATGTATCCATAATTTTAACACACGCAGTAGACATATCTTACTTTCTTGTGTACTTTTAGGTGCAGGTGGTTTACGTGTGGCCCAGTTGGTTCTGATCTGACGACCACCCAACCACTGACCTCCCATATGCACAATTGCATTTTCTGCATCCTACAGAGAAAAAAGAGAAAGAAAGAGCAATTACAAACACAGGAAGGAAAATTGTGGCATATAAGACCCAGTAAAATGAAATAAAATTCTGGCACCGCTGGCTCCAGTAAATCTTACCAGTATAGGGAATGAATTCACTAAGCTTCCTAAATAAACAAAACTGAACTAATATCACAAAAGAATGATCTGAACTCCAGTGATATGTCAAAATTATTTTTATTTACGCATCAAGGGAAATTGATCATAATTCAAATATGCAAGAAAAAAATCATAACCCCACTCATTACCAAAAAGAAGGAAAGCAAGAATCCCACAAATATCTTAATTTAATGGCTGATCTGAAATGTAACTTTTACTGAAGAGTATACAGAAACTCCCAATACTATGGTCTAAATTACCTGCCCTAAATCTACATTCTAGTAGCAATGGATCATGATTGTGACACAAGATTAAGAATTCATTTTAAGACAGACTTCTGCATTAAGATTTAGAATGCTGCCAATAAAAATGAGTTTAATTATCACAACTAATGTGAATTTGCAATGAATCTAAGCAAAGAAAGAATACAGCTCCTAGCCTTTATTTTGCCACTTCAATAAGATGTAGGTAATTTAAGTTGCTAAAACTGATCTAAAATGCTACTATCAAAGCCCACTGTATTATCGGATCTTACAGTTAATGCAAATGCTTATAGACATTTTGGTACCTCTTTCTTTAAGAATACATGCAAAAATCATGATGAATTGTTTTAATTTTCATTTACATAATTTGCTGTAATCATTAATATCCTAGCTATAAAAGTATGGATGATAATTTAAAAGTTAAAACTGAGATTTTCATGGTTCAGACTAAATATAATTTAACCTCCCTCGAAATTCTGAGGTAAGTTTATATGTCCTAATCTTGAGTTTGACTTCCAATACATCTTACCTTCACCAATGCATAAATGCAACCATGATACTCTTTCTTATAATCAGCCTTTTTCCAGCTATTTATTTCCAAGAAAACAATTACACTCTACTATTAAAACATACAAAATTACATAAAAGCTGTTGTAGGCAACATATAAGAATATTCAAGATTCCAATTAATTAACGACTGAATTTTGTATTAAATTTACATTGAGTTGAAAGAACATACCAGTTTGTTATAAAAAGATACAAAACCATAGCCTTTGGATTTTCCAGTTGCCATGTCTTTAACTACTCGGGCATCCCTGTGAAAAGAAGCACAGCTAAATGAGGGAAGTAAGAGTCATCCTCAAAATAAAAACTAAAAGGAACCACACACACTGTATTGTGAGCATTTTTTTAAATAAAATTCCAGTTAGCCCTAATTAACTACTGCCATTCCTGAACTCTCCCTAACGCTTCTTTACCTGTTAGAAAAAAGCAGTAGGACAAAAACATGTAATAAACATGCAACCTAATCAAATAGCCTGCATTTTCTAAACTAAATGCTCAAATCTGAAGATTAATAGGAACAATAGTTTCCTTTTCTAATATTCTATTGGCTAGTGTCCTCTAAGGTTTACTGGTTCTATAAATTACTGTAACAATGCTAACTACTTTACCATGCAATCTCTAAATAGTTAAATGTCTTCTGCCTAGTGATACAAAATATATGAAATATTAAAAAATTGAAAAAGAGGTAAAAATAGGAATTAAAAAGGCATACATGGCCTGTTAACAGATTTCTTTATTTTTCTTGGTCAATTCTCTACCATCATTTTGGAGTTTGGGCAGCTGTAAATTTTGAAAAATTGACATTTTCAGAAATTTAAGAAAGGAGAATAAAAAACTAACAACAATGCTAAGCACACCAGTACGAAAACAACAAATTTACACAGAAATTTTAGTGAGTAAGTTAAAATGATTGGAAATATAGAACTCCACTGAATATAGAATGTTAAAATGTAAATACTAAAATATGTATATATAAATAATGTATAATAAGAATAAATAGAAATGAGAAAAAAATCTACAACTGAGTTCCAGTGTGCACAGTTCCTTGCAGTTAGCCTTCAAGATCCTGTCCATTCTTATGAGCAATTCTGCAAAATAACCAGAATGCTATTACTTTTAATTGTGACTTGGACTTTAGAAAAACTGCAGGTCTCAGGTATAAATAAAGATTGAAAAACAGCAACCTGTATTATTTTTTATACTGATTTTTAAAACAGTACTACTTACCACATTTAAAGATTAAAAAGCAAAGCAAATATCAAAACAGAAAATTAAGAATTAAATCTTTCTTTCAAATAAATCTATAGAACAACAAATTGTATACAGAAAAATATTGTTGTTCTTAGGTGAAACATATTCCTGTAAAGCAGTACTACAACATTTCATTTAAATCTACAGGAAGTACATAAAATATACGGATTTTAATCAGAAAGATATATTGTGATAAACATTTTATAGAACTTATAAAACCACTTTTAATTTTCCATTATACTAGATCACATAACATACAATGAGATTTGAGCATAAACTTTATTAAAAATCAAACCACATTTGGGCCCTAACTAGCAGAATCAAATACCAGTAACAAAAAAACATCTACTAATTAATCCCACATTTATGGCTCAGACAACGCAACATTTTAGTATTATAATAGTACTACTTTTTGGCTAAAATATCAAAACACATTTACCAGTATAATTAAACATGTACATTTCCAATTTAACTGCAATATATCCAAGGATTTACCTACTTTTCCCAATTTATAAACTCTTCCTATAAAAGTTTAATACACAGTATACATCACATTCACTTTTGGTTAACCACCGAATTTTAAAAACATTTGACAGAAATTTGGACTTTATAATAGGCTTTACCACCCAAACATCTGCTTCAAAGATAACAAACAGAATCACTTAAAAAATTTTAACATATTATACACAGGATTAGATGAAAACAAGACCCCAAAACATTGAAATGACATTAACATTTTCAACAACATCTACTAATCAAAAAAACAAAACAAACCAACAAACAAACAAAAAAAAATCACACTAACTAGGGAAAGAAAATCTTAATTCCAGTACAAGTTAATCATATACAATTTTGCCTATCACTACTGAATATAGTATTGACTATGATACTTACGATATTTTACCAAAAGGGGCAAATGCTGATTTGATATCTTCTGTTGTAATTTCTGGACTCAAATCCCCAACAAACACATGGAAGTGATCTGAAATCAAAGCATTTGGTAATCAAATACTTAAAAAGCCAGCTACTAATAAGCCTTTTTCAGGCAACACTACGGGAAGAAAAACCCTATTTAAGCTGGTAGCGCTGCCAGGATAATTTCAGAACTCTTCCACAGTAAAATGCAGCAGGAGTACTTACTGGAAGTATCTTTTTTCTGGCTACTTGGTGTTGTTGCCCAGTTTACTTTGACCTCCTAAAAATAAAGATTATATTTAATACAATTATTAGGCATGTCATTATGAACCATAACACTTACCACTTATTAAATCATTTATCAAACAGGATAATTTTTGTAAAAACACTAGGCCGAATAAAGCAAAACCATCACTTGGCAGAGCTGAATATTTGTTTAAAAACTTGCTAAAAAGAATACAAGCTAAAACACATACACACACACATAAGCTAATTCGACATGCAAAAATATATACTCGTGAGGAGCCATCACTCTATAATCTTACCTTTCCCAAAATTTTTCTCCCATTCATAGCAGCTAATGCAGCAGCTGCATCTCTGTGTTCATAAAATTCCACAAAGCAATATGGGTCATTGCTTGTATGCTGCAAAACAGAAAATCCAACAGAAGAGTTGACCCTTCTGCTATCGGGTTGCTGAGAAGAAAATCCAGGAAAAAACATTACTGACAGCTAGGAATGTACAAGGTGAGATTGCATAAGCTTATGAAAGCCTAACACTTATAAAAATAAGATTTACAGCTACACCTGACTTTGCACCTGAGAATACTGCTGAACTCAAACAGAACCATCAAAGCAGTATAGAATCATGACTATCAGTATTAAAACAAAATAAAATATAGAATTCTGGTGAAATATGTTAAATATAAAATAGAAGTTTATATTAGACCAAACAAAACCTTAAGGACCATTCCTTACCACAGCTCTTCTCTCTCCCAACATTATTTTCAAAAGGATGAATTCTATTTATGCCTCATAATCCTTCATAAACTATATCCCATGACAAAAAAAAAAATACAGAAATGAACCAACTTTACAAACATTGCTTATGATGGAAACTAGGATGAGTATTGCATAGGAGATGAGATTATGTACTCCTAAGTAAGGAATGAGAATAAAAATAGAAAAATTTCAAATTTGTAACTAGCTATTAAAACGAACTCCCCATCTTTCAAACTAACCTAATGAACAGGAGATTCTATATACTTTGAATTTAGTCTTCAAAGACCAGAGAAATATGCTAGAAATCAAGAAAAGAACTTATGAAAATATGTCTGAATAAAATATTCCAGGACAAAGCTACAATTTTATATCACAAAAAAACCAATATAAGAAATCTTTATTAAATATATTCTACAATATTATACTTGACAGGAGTTGCAAACAGACATTTATAAAGACAATTAGAAAGTACGGCCTAATTTATAGCAACTTTATAAACTAACGACCAAAATGGAAATGAATTTTATAAAACTGCAACCTGTATCAAAGAGCTATACAACCGTACAAATACATTGTTTGCGTAAGGCTAAAAACATTCATCACTGTTCAATGTAAAATGCCCTAAAAAAAAAAAATACTATTTTAAAATGTGGAATTCTAGTTGCACTTACAAGGGGTACAAAATACCAGATAAAATAAAGATCTTTTCAACAACCACTGTTTTTTCATTCCAGGAAAGTTTTAGAAGAAAAATCCAAAATAAGACGTCTAAAACAATAGTGGCGAAGCAACCAGAAGGCATTTCCTTGAGGGAAAAAAAGTGTGATCATTAATACTGACAAGAAAACTATGGGCTCTCACACAAAATCCTACCATAGCCATGTGAACTCTGTTCTTAAGAGGTATAGAAAGGAAATGAAGAAAAGATTCCAAAGAAAAACATGCACTTAAATTCCTCTTACAAAAGAGTTAACATTTACCAATAACATTCATTTACAGAAAGGATTTAAAGGTAAATAGCAAGCTAAAACTATGCTAGTCAATTTTTCATTTTACTCCTATCTCTTCTGCCCTGATGGTCTCTACATAAAACACTGGTAATTATAGCAAGACATACAGGGATCCACTGGTAGATCCGTGAGAACAACAGGCTTTAGTAAACTACTCTAACTCATGCAGACGGACTTCAAGTTTACCTAACAGTAGCAGGCCAACCCTATACAATGTATGAACATACGCATGTAAACACCCACACATTCACATCACACTGCACTTCATGTAAGACAACACTGATTTCTGTCACAACCCAACTGTCAGAGAATTTTTTAGCCTTAAAATTGACAACATTATAGTATACAGAGAAAGCTAGAGTCTAAGATAAACAGTATCCAAAGTAAAAAATCACAAAACTAAGGGGAAAAAAAGCATTTTTCATATACTGAAACGGTATATATAGCTGTCTACCTATATAGTCTGTACTAGACTGCATGCTCTTTGGAAGCTTCCCATTTATGCCACCAAGGGACACTCTAAATATCAACCGTGTCCTTACCTTAGTAAGTGTTGTCAACACTTTTTGTTGGATGACATAAATGTCAAGACAGAGAAATATGAGATTTTACAGCTATATACAAGTTTGAATGTAGGAGTTGTAGAATATGGATAAGTTTCATTTCAAATCCTTCTCTCCACAAATGGCTGATTGTGCACACAAGTTTAAAAAAAATACTATTAAAATACTATTAAAATGTTTCTCAAAAGTTTTCTAGACAACTTCTTCCACTTTCTCAGACCCCATTCTCTACTGACTCTACTGAACCCACTCCAGCTGGCTTCCTACCCACCCAACCAGGCCAAAGAAACTGTGTTAAGCTGACCAGTGACCCCTCTGCCACCTCTGTGATCCCTTTTCTGTCCTCACCTTGACTTTCAAGCAGAATTCAGCTAACGACTCCTCCTCCTTTAAATATTCCATTTTAAATTCCACACAGCCTCTTGGTTTTCTGGTTTTCTCACTGGAGGATCTTTCAGAAGGCAGTTCTTCCCCGTTCACTCAAACTCTAAACGTCACCCTAAGTGTTCAGATGCTCCAGGGCTTAGACCTAGACTACGCTACTTCTCTCCGTCAGCCCTCTCTTTAGATCAAGGAACTAAATCTCATCTAGTCCCATAGGTTCAAATACCACTGCAAGCTGGTATCATCAGCACTGGTCTCTCAGTTTATCCAACTACTTACATATAACGTTCCTTTGGATATCTAATGCACACCTTAAGTTTAACACTGCCAAAACAGAACTCCTGACTCCCACCACTACCCCCCATCCAACTCCCTTGCTCATGCCCATTTCAGCAAATAAACAGCGCTACCATCTACACAACTATAAACAAGAATCTTAAGTATATTTCCTGATGTCTTCCTTTCCCTTATGTCCCCCAGCCAATCCAGTCCTACTGATTTAACCTCTAAATTATATTCCAAACATACCTATTTCTACCTCTAGACCTACCAATCTAAAAAACAAGCCCCCATCATCTCTTATCTAGACTAGTAAAATAAACCCAGCTGCTTTCCCTCTTTCCATTCCCGCCCCCTACAATCCATTCTCCGTGACAGTCTCCAAATAATCTTAAAAATGCAAATCGGAGTGCCTCATTACTCTGCTTAAAACTCCGCCACAACCAGAGTAAAATCCAAACTGTGTGTCATGGCCCACACTTCCCTAGGTGATTCTGAATCCTGCCTGCCTGCCTCTTTACACTCATTTTCCACCAATTCCCTTCACTCCCCAGGCTCCAGCCATCCTGGTCTTTGGTTCCATGAAGTCATGAAGCTCATTACCAACTCGCAGCCCTTGTATCTGCCATTTCCTCTGCCTCCAACTCTTAACATAGATGGCACCATCTTGTTATTCCTGTCTCAGACCAAAGAGGTGACATCTTCCCTCTCACCACCTAGTCTGTATAAACACCAACCCTCCAATCTCCATCACAGAACTGCTTTATTTTCTCCACAGCTCTTATCCCTATCTGCAATCATCTTGTTTACTTGTTTGTTAACAATATTCTCAATAGTATGTAAACTCATGGGAGTCTCCTCCCTTTCGCTCTCCACTAGATCCCCAGAGCTCTGAATAGTGCCTAGCACACAGTAAATTTTTGATGAATGAAAGAATGAATGAATGAATGATCAAAGACAGGAAGGAAAGAAGAGCTACTGGAACAGAATGAGAACTATTATTAGTTAGGAAAGAAGATCAAAAGGCCAATTTGCTTTACAAGTTTTTCACACAGTTCCTCTCACAGGGTATAATACAAACTCCTTTGCACAGCTTCCGGCCCCTGCCGAACACTCTTGCCTCATCCCCTGGCATCTTTCACGACTAATCCCGTTCGGAACACCAACCACACTACGGTCTCCACCTTTCCATTTCCTCTCACGAGCACTTCTGCTCTGTCTACCAGACTGGATCAACCTTCTTCTCTCACCTGGAATCCCTTCTTCCTCAGATTCCACTGCTATCCTTTCAGTTTCAGTCTAGACACTGACTCCTCCAATAAAGCCTCTCCTGACCCAAGACTGTACTGGACCTCTGTGCTCCCACGGCATTTATCATCCTCTGTTATTAGTGCCTGCTAACTCCTCTGTCTCCCTCACTAGGCTATAAAATTCTATGGCGCTAAGAACCATCTTATTCAGTAGTGCATCTCCAGCACTTACCGGAATAGCTCGTACACAGTAAACAGTCTAAGAAGTGTGTGGATGAATAAAGAAAAAGGAAGACGAGAACGAACTGAAACACACGTCTCTGGGCACTGCTATACAGTCTTAATCAGGAGAGTATAAAAAGATAGTCTTCTTTGCAAAAAAGAAAATAAAACGATCACCCTAACAATTTAAGTCCAGTCTACGGAAAGCTGCTGTTATTAGTATTTTTTTGGAGATACACAAGGTGCATGGTGCAACACCACGCACGTAAGAACCCAATGATCTTTTACTACACCAATTCCTACACTTTAAATGTGTATCATCTGAATCGGGAACATTCTTATTGGAATTGTAGGAAATACTGCCTAGTTTCTCAACACTGAGATAAGCGCTAACAATTTTTTACAAGCAAAATCACTCAAAGGTAACTATATTCTGAAGAATGACCATGTGAGAGTAACAGCACACAAACTTTGTCCTCTCAAATAAAACTCCATTCTAAACCTAGTTTATCTGCCAAACCAAAGTAATAAGTCAACACAACAAACATGAATCTCTCCATCAGAATAACTTGAGGCTTAAAATGATATTTTAAAATGATACTAATCAACTCCTGTATCTCACAACGTTAAACGTCACGCTGTCAGCACATGGAACTGGGAAGATCTTACCTCTGTTATCATTTTACAGCTTTTACAGGGTCCAATCTGACTGAATAACTGAAGTATAAGGACTTCCGTCACATCTCTGGAGAGGTTACCTACGTATCTGTTCAAGAAGAAAAAGAATACATTATTAGCAATTTCCCTTCAGCTCTGTCTCTAATGCATTATCACTTAGCTTAATACCTTTTTTTCATTTTAACTTCCTCTGTCTTCAATAAAATTTTTTCCAATCAAGCCTAATTCTATGCAAGTTAAGATTAACCCTTATTTAGGAAAGCAGCAAGTGTTCTTAGGTACTAAATTAGGCCACTAAAGTATCACTTCAAACATTTTATAAAGAAGAAATCAATGTGACCTTGCATACCCCAAAAGCATTACTATTCTGTATCCTACATATCATTGTCTCATCTTATTAGAATAAAAATAATAAAAATTTAAAACCAGTCTCCAGATAACTATAATTTCTGGATATACAACACAATTCAAAATAATGTGTGTGTGTGTCTCTCACACACACATAAATACCACCAAAAATACTAATTGTAACACCTGATCAATAAGGACACATTAGACAAGGTAGTTTATCTTAGACCCCCCAACAAAAGCAATTACACAAACAAAGAAACAGTAAAGTTAGCAAAACACACAGAGATTGGAAGGTTTGTTTTGTTTTGCTAAACAAGATTTATCGATGATCTATCTATCTTCATTGTTTTGTTTTAGGAATGCAAGGCAAAATAATAAAATTTCCTAGTCTAAAACACATCAGAATCAACAAAATACATCTTTATGTAGATAAAAAAGCAAATACAAAGATTTCTTCAGAAATTCAGAGAAAATTTAAGACAAATATAGGTATACTTTTCACTATGCCTATTTAAAGATTTGGGATTATTTTTTTAAGTTACATGTTGAATGGATGTATTCTGTATTAAGAAATTCAGAATACAGATAAACTCAAAAGAAAAGACCACCACCACCCAGAAACGACCACCTGGTTTCTCTTGTCCCATGGATTTGTATTCATTTAGCTCAATAAATTGCCAAACTTTTAAGTCTTTCCGGTACTCAGTGTATAATTCCTAAAACACATTTGTTGTGAACAACCAAACAATATTTATAAAATTTAACATAGCTTCTCCTGGAAATTAAAAAGACGTAAGTTTTATTTTCCCAACGATAATGTATAACAACTGGAAACTGAGTACTGAGACCAAAATAAGCCTTGCATCTATGGTTACCATATTAAATACATAACTGGCATAAGCTGGAACATTCTGAAAGGGAAAAATTAACCGAGAAAGGTAAAGTGTAAAAAAATTATCTGATCAAGAATGAACAATTTCCCAGTTCAGCTAAGAATTTCATTGCAATGGGTACTAATATCTACATCGTTCTAAAACTGAACCACAAGTCCAATGTTACTTAAATAGAAGACTAAGCCAGTGGAAAATGGCTTTAGGTCTACTATGCTATCTTTTTCTTATAATTAAAGTAGAGCAGACCCATCGGTAGGCCATGGAATGACACACTTTTTCCAGCAGTAGCAAAAGGTTATAGGATTATAAGCTCGCCAGACAACTGACTGTCCCTTTTTAACTCAGAGGGATTTGTGAGCCTGTATCCAGGGAATAATTTCTTTTTGTACAAGGTAAAACTATCTATAAAGTAAATGAACGAGTGACCTTGGTCTCCTAAATGTTATATTCATTTAGCCCAAAGTGCTAGTTAGCTCATTTCTAAGAGAACAGAAGAGGAATGGATAAAACTGATTTTCACATATTGACACTAACTAATAACAAAGTTAAAATAGATCACCACTTTTATATAATAAAATCTAAATAACTTAAATAGTTTTAAATTTGCACTAGTGTTTAAACATGTATTTGTTCAGAAAAAAGCTGCATGGGCATTAATTACCTTCCACACCTAAGTCACAATTAAAGCTGTTACTGTTTACTAGGATTTTTATTGCAAGTCAACCTTTTTCGAGTGAGCTATAAATTTTGAAGAATTTCTAGAGGCACATTTAGATATAGCAATTTACATTTCAAGCTCTGATGCTAAAGAGCAAAATGGTAATCTAAGTTTAGAATGTCATGAAATACAAAAATCCAGTTTTAAGGTTTCCTATTTTTCAAATATCTCCAACTAAAAGTTCAGTGGTAAAGCGGCAAACTAAATTCCAAAAATAATATAAAAAAAGTCTTCCATAACAACACGTAGAATATCTTAATTTACCAGAATAAAAAGGATGTAATTCACCATATAATTTCACCTAAACTTTACCCAAATCTGACTGCCTTTTCCTTTACTCGAGTTCTGTAATTTGTTCATTTGCATATGCCTTCATCCTTCATAATATTCAATAGAGAAACTTCTTATAGCTTTTAAAATACTGTACAACGCAGCTTAAGTACCTTACATTACCATAACGTCCCAAAATAAATACTAACAAAAATATTTAAGGCAGATGTTCAACACCTGACCTGGAAAGAACATCATCTTCTTGGCAGTACGCTGAAGTATATTTTCTCTTTCTAAATTATAGTTTCTACACTTCACTCTTTCTCTTCTGAAGTAGTCAATATATTCTAAAGTTCCTAGTGTTTAAGTATAAAATTTCTACTTGAACATACAGAATAACAGAAAAAGACAAATGGCTCAAATTCTTGTATAAAGAGGTTAATTCAAAGAGTAAACACTTAGAAATTCTAAAACAATTTTTTACTCAAGAAAAAAAAAGGCATACCTTAGGTCTATTTTGTCTTCTAAGAACAGGAACTGTAGGAACTAAAGCATTAAAAACGGAAAATGATGCTTTTATCCCTAACATAAGGGTTAAAATCCAATTTGAGACTAGAAACTTGGCAGTTTCACAGTCGGCAAAAGTTCACATTGCCAAACTACTTCCTATGTCCAAGTGGGCAGAATTTTAAGTTAAGAACCTCATGCCTTTCAGAAGACTCATCAAGCTTTTTCAACACTGACTGTGCTCTCACTCTGAAAAGAGTAGCCCTACCAAGGGTGAAATTAATTACATGCACTTTTGCACAAGATACTATTGCTAAATTTCCATGAAAGCAACATTTTTGCTCTTGTTCTTGAGAAGTTCCTATTTAAGAGGAGATTTTACAACAATATCCTTCAATGGGCCTCTAATGAACTGATCAATTTGTAACTATTTCATTTTAGGAAGGAGGCAAGGTGGAGGAAAGATACAGGGTGGGTATAAGTGACTTGACCACCTACATAAGGGATATCGACACACACACACATTTTAAAGAAACAGACAATACGATTAAATTGGCCAAGGTGCTTAATTACAGCCACAATATAGTCAAATCCATCATATAGGTAGTCAATTTTATAACAGGATCTAACAGTTTCTTCTGCTACTGCCTTCAGATGCTCAGATTATATTCTAAATCACTGCTTTATTTCCTCCTTTTGACAGCCTCTATCAGAAAGAAAGAACAGCCTTAAAGGATGGCATTGCGTAACATGGTATAATCCCAGATTCACAAGTCCTACTCATTTTGAGGCATCAGATAAATGAAGAAAGTTAATCAAACTACAATAGAACACCACTATAATTTAATGTTGTATTATAGATTCAGATATACTATGGATCAAATCTCTACACGCAAAAGCTACCCACAACACAAGTCTGAAATGTGGGTCCCACAAGGTTGGTGTCTGGCAGTTTACTTCCAACACCAGATTACACAGCATGATCTCGTTTTTTTTTTAAGATCACAAGTTATCAAATACATATTACCCCAAAATAAAAGTCAAATAAGAACAAAGAACATCAGAAAACAGACCTTTAAAGGATAAATAAACTTTAGGCTCAACATCAAAGCAATTCTATACCACTTTAAATACCATCAAATAAATTAGTAATACTGTAGGTAATGAATATTTAAAGACCTACCTAGGCTATAAACACCATATTGTTTTCTGATGATAGAACCATATGTCTTAGCTTGTGTGTGTCTGCAGGAAAAAAACCTCACTAGTAACACACAGGCATTTTATGGAAACAGTTTAAGATAAGCTTAAAGAGTACATTCTTTTAAAACATACTAGCCACGTGAAAACCTAACCCACAGATCACAATGTAAAATAAAAGATCTCCATAAATAAGCAAAATAAAACCCTACTAGATGTCAACCTCTAAAGTCACGTTCAAAGTTTTGGTCATGTTACACCTGAAAGAACACTTTGAGGGGAATTACGTAAAATGAACGCTTAGAAAAACTATACTATGCATTATATTTGTTAAAAATCTGACCAAGAAATCCCAATTCTGAAACATTCACTTTTATCTCAAAATTCCACATTTGAAGGTTTTAAAAAATATATAAAAATCAACAGACCACACCATGTATGACAGTCATGTCTGCTCATAATTTTACATTAATCAGGACTTAAAAAAAAATAAACTTAATACTAATTCAATGAAAAGGAGTATAATCATTGTAAAATATTTGAGTACCTCTTGTGTTCCAGGCAGTGAACTAAGTGCTGCAGGGGTAAGACCTAGGAAGATGTAGCAGTCCTTGTCTAAAAAAAAACCCTTCCCGTAGAGAAGAGTGGGAAAAGGAAAAAGGAAGACAGAATAGTAAACATGTACTGACATACAGGTACAACTAAGCTCAAGATGTTTCTTTACTCACATGTACACATGTCACATTCTTAAACAACTGTAAACGTAGAGAACTTAAATGTGTTTCAGAGAAAGAACAGATTGGAGAAAGTAGAGGTTAAGAAGTAAGTGACAAAGTTAACTCATTAGTCTACTGGAGAAGGGTCCAAGGTCTGATGGAGATGAAGATAAGGCAAACGCAAAGACAGTTATGTGAATTAAAGATAGTGAAATGGCATATTATTTAGCCCGACAAAACCAGGAATTCCTCTTCTTAAGGAACAGACAGATAACAGTTAATGAGAAGGTACCATGAGAATTTAGCAATTATTCGGTAGCTATTATGATGCAATGATGACATTTCAGATGTTTAGATACAATGTAACTTTTATCTTTGTTAAATACACTCTAGCTAGGCACTAAATTCAACTTTCCCAGATGCTTCCATCAAAGCACACATGGCTAACTATCAAACCTTCGCTTCAACAGATCTTAAAGGGTGGATTTCAAATTGTCCCAATTCTCTCTTTTCTGGGGAAAAAAGTTAGTAATGGGAGACAGCACAAAATAAATATAAAAGTTCTCCGAAAGAGACTTCTCACTGAAGCATTTGATGTGCTTAAGCTGGCCTCAAATTCTCAAAACAGGAGGGCAAATACTTTAGTGAGACATTAGAAAAATAGGAATACAAAGGCAAGCCCACCCTCCCACCCTCCCCAAAACGAAACAAAAAAACCAAACCTGCATCAATATTGTAAATAGGTATCTATCTTCTTTATTGAGCGGACTTTGGTAGAAGAGATGAGAAGCTAGTCAAACTTCCTGAGTACCCATCCACCTTCATCTATTTCCCAAAAAGTAATTTCCCCAACACATAGCAGAGCCAAGTGGACTATGATCATATCAATACCAGGCAGATGCAAGAGAAAACAAAGCAGCGATCTGACTCCTTGTACTCGAGGTAGGTGTGCTGAGCTTCCAGAGGCTAGGAAAACCGAAGGTGGCCAACTTAAACATTTAATTAGAAATTACTCAGACTTTTTTTTTTTTAAATGCAGGAAAAAGAAAGGAGTGCCACACTATCCGGAAAGGAATGCAAATGCTGAGTCATCACTCTTCATTAGGAAAGAAAGGAAAACTCGAATAAGCGGTTGGAAGATGAAATTCATTCATTAGATCGGGCTTCAGGTAAAAAGCAACAGCAAGATGGAAGAAAAGGCGCTCAGAAGACACACACCGAATAGTGGATAGATATCACTTTATCCAATTCTGAAGGTCTCAAAGCACAAATGATTAGGGGGAGGTAACACCAAAAGAGCAAAAGCAGTTTAACAACTGGTTGTCAGTTTAGCGTAGGTAGCGCTCAAAGTAAACTTCCAAGAAGGGAAAGATGCTCCGGCGGCAAGAGGCATCCCTTTTGCACTTCAAAAGTAGCGGGCGCTGGGCGAGTGTCTCTGACAGCGTGGGCGGGGGCACGTGGGGCAGAAAGAGAGAAGGGGCTGGAGTGGAGGAAGTGTGTCCAGTTTCCTCGGAGAGCTTAGCTTGGGAGAAGAGCCGGGAGCGATGGAGCTGGGGGCGTGCAGGGCGAGAGCGCTAATTCCTCGGGGCCCGCGGGGCACGAGGCTGCGGTCCCACCCCCAGTCCCACCCCCACCCAGGCCCTGCNGGGAGGGGGTGGGGAGGAAGGGGAGGGGGGCTCCGGGCACCGGCTGGGGACAGAGGAAAAGCCACCGAACCCTGCTCTCGGGCTCTCTCCCCCCAGCCCGCTCCGGACACTGCGCTCCAGCCAGGAGGAGCAGGAGGAGGAGGAGGATGAACAAAATGGCCACCGCCACCAGCCAGGCAGGAAACGGGGCAGAGCGCAGGCGCGGCCCGCCAGGTCACCGCTCAGGCCAGCCGCGACGGCCTGTAAAGGGAATAACTGAGTGGGGAAAAAAACAGGCCGCTAAGGAAACCCTGTGCCCAGTCCCGACGAATCACGTCGTCGCTGAGTGCCTGCTAGCCGGCTGAAGCCCAGCCAGCTCAAGAAGAGATCGAGGGAAAAGGGAACCGCCGTGCAGCTGAAGGTTCTGGGAATTGTGGTCCTGGAAATGAAAGAAGGAAGCGCTTCTCCAGAGGACTTCTGGGAACTGTAGTCCACAGGAGACGCCCGGCGCCCGCGGCGCGTTGGATCTCGAAGAAGAGACTTCTGGGTACTGTAGTCATACGTGAGGACGTGCGGCGACCAGGAAGTCGGCGTGCTGGAAAGAGAGGGAGAGAATAAAAGCGACGTCGAAAGGCGGTGAGACGGGGTCGAAAAAACGCTGATAGGGAAGTAAACTACAAGTCCCAGAGTGCCTCGCGCTGGGGGCTGTCCTAGGACGGCTCGGAGCATTTTAAGGCTCTTCAGTTGGCTCAGCTTGTGCTACCGCTCCGCCTTCGTCCAGCCCGAGAGCGGTTTCTTTAACTGCGTGTGAATCCCTGCTTTGGCTCCGCGTGGTGTCGGAGTCAGCTGGCCTTTCTAGCCCTCCTCTATTCATCAAAACAGCCGACCCGTGGTCATCAACCGCCGACCCGCGCGACGGGCTGGAAGGGCTGTGGTGGATGTCGAGGCTGAAGTGGGAGCTGCGCTCGCTTGGTCCCTTCGGGCTTCCTAAGGTCCGGCCGTGTCTTTTGGGCGTGTTTTCCCGCAAATAGGCATTCCTGGCCTAGGTAGGCTGTTTGTAGATTGCTTTATGTGTTTCAAAGGTTTCTCCAACCGTTATCGGATAAGATGGTAAGTAGAGCAGTCCTCCATTAAAATGACTCATCGAGTCAGTGTAAAGTGCAGTGATAATGCACTTTAATTTAACCCCTATTTAATTCTTGGAGTGGAAAAAAAATCTTTGGGCAGAGACGTGCACAGACTTCAGGTTGTGTTTGCAGATCTCCATCGTGTAGACGGGAGGTGAAGTCTTGCTTGAGAATGGAGGGAGCTATTTTCAAACTCCTGTAGCCCTGTAGCCCTGTAGAATCCCCCCCCCCAAAGCAGTCACGGTGCGATTCCAACCTCTCCCCCCAGCATCTTTAGGAGAATGTTATTGAGTTTCTACCTGCTCCTAGTGAAGGGTGGTGATAAGATTTTTCAACCTGTTGCCCAACCTTAAGGGTCCCAGTTAAACAGTGCCTTAAGAGTTGGCTGGCTCTGCCAACATGTACTGAGGGGGAGGGGGATTTGAACCTGGAAAGCTTCATAGACTTCATGGCAAGGAAGTTGAACCCCTTAAGGGTCAGTGGGAATAGCAAAAGGACGCAGAGACCAGGATCCAGGGTTAAAGTACGTAGTTATTTGGGGAGGGAGAAGAGAGAAAGGCATGGCATAGGGGTCTTGAGAGCTGAGAGGTGGGCTTAAAGAATTGTGTCGTGAAGGATTCGTACCAGGCTGAGGAGTTGAGCTTTGTCTTTGAAGCAGTGAGGAGTTCTTCAAGGGTGTTTGTTTGCTTGCTTTCATTGGACCTAGGTATAGAATTGGATTTATCGTAATCCAATTAATCATTGAACCATGCCTGGTCCACTCTATTAATTTCCTATTACTGCTGTAACAAACTTAGTGCCTTACAATAATAGGAATTTATTATCTTACAATTCTGGAGGTCAGACGTCCAAAATCAGTTTCACTAGGCTAACATCAAGGTATCATCAGGGCTGGTTCTTTCTGAAGTCTAGGGGAGGAATGGGTTCCTTGTCTTTTCTGGCTTCTAGAGGCTGCCAGCATTCCTTCACTTCTGGCCTTATCCATCGTCCTCAAAAACAATATAGCAACTTCTTTCCTCTCTGACCTCTGCTTCTATCCTGACACCTCTTTCTGACTGATCTTCCTGCCTCCCTCTCTTACCTAGAAGGACCCTTTTTGATTACACTGGGCAGGGATAATCTCCCCAACTCAACATCTTTAATCACATCAGCAAAGTGCCTTCCCTCCCCGCCCCCCACATTTACCGATTCTGGGGATTAGGATATAGACATCTTTGGTAGGCGGTTATTCAGCCTACCACACACAACCCACTTTTATTAATTTAGTTACTTTTAATATAATAATAGCTGTGAACTCTCCATCCTAAAAGAAAGTTATAATGACAATTTACAACCAAATGTGGTTTGCCTTCCGCATCCCCACACTAAGTGATCCTCTTGCCTCCCCTCACCTGGGGTGAACATAATCACAAATCTTCACCATTTTTTGTTCTCCTTTTTATAATTTTTTATTCCATATATGTGTTTATACAGAACAAAACTATATATATGTATATAAAGTGTGTATACACCGTATTTTTAATTGTTTTAAATATAATAAAAAAGAGTATGCCCTCCCCAAAAAGAAAGAATATGACCACTACACACCTGTTAGAATGGCTGAACTCCAGAACACTGACAACACCAAATGCTGGCACGGATGTAAAGCAATAGGCAGTCTCATTCATTGCTGGTGGGGGTGCAAAATGGTAACAACCGCTTTGGAAGACATTTTGGCAGTTTTTTACAAAGCTAAACATAGCTCCTAGGTATTTACCCAAATAAGTTGAAAAACTAAGTCCACACAAAAATCTGCACATGAATATTTATAGCAGTTTTATTCATAATTACAAAAAATTAGAAGCAACTAAGACGTCTTGCGATAAGTGAATGGATAAACTGTGGTATATTCAGACAATGGAATGTTATTCAGTGAAAGAAAGGAAAAAATGAGCTATCAAGCCAGAAAGGCCCATGGAAGAATCTTAAATGCATATTGCTAAGTGAAAGAAGCCAGTCTGAAAGGGCCACATAACTGTGGGATTCCAAGTATGTGCCATTCTGGAAAAGGTATAACTATGGAGAATAAAAAGGTGTGGTTGCCAGGAGCACAGAGCATTTTTACTGTGGTGTAACTATTCTGTATGACACTGTTTGATGGATCCCATAGAACTGTACAACTCAGAGTGACTCCTAGTGTAAACTGGGGACTTTAGTAAATAATAATGTATCAGTATTGGTTTATCAGTTGCAACAAACACACCACATAAATGCGAGGTGGTAATATTGACGGAGACTATGTTGTGGTGGAGGGGAGGGTGTATGGAAGTTTGTACTACTGCAGAATTTTTCTGTAAACCTAAAACTGCTCTAAAAAACTAAAGTCTGGGGGCTCCTGGGTGGCTCAGTCAGTTAAGCGTCTGCCTTCAGCTCAGGTCCTGATCCCTGGGATTGATCCCTGGGATTGAGCCCCGAGGCAGGGAGCCCACTTCTCCCTCTCCGTCTGCCCCTCCCCCCACTTGTGCTCTAATTAATAAATAAATATAATCTTTAAAAAAATTAAGTCTGTTTCAAAGGAAAAAAGGTGCTTTGTATCCTTTTGAGATTTTTTTTCGCCTAATATAAGATTCAGCCATATTTTATGTATTTGGCTTATTCATTTTCACTATTTTATGATTTCCAGTGTGTGAATATACTACACTTTGATTTCTCATTCATGGACATTTGGATTACTTCTGGGTTTTTACTATTCTGAACAGTGCTGCTATGAACATACTTGTGCATATCTCCCATTATAGATGTATGAGAGCTTTCTTTGGTCTGTTTGGATGAATTGTGGATTACAGGGTATTCAGTTTTAAAAGATAATGTCAAATATTTTTTCCAAAGTAGGTACACTGATTTGCACTCCCAGTAGCATTGGGTAGGAGGTCTTATGACTGGATCCACATTCTCTTCAACACTTGCTTTTGTCAAACTTTTTACATTTTTTTCAATCTAAGTGTGAGCTCAGTGTGGTCTTAATTTGCACTTAACTAATCAGTAAGATGGAACATTTCTCCATATTTTATTAGCCATATGTGTTTCCTCTTCTGAATAAGGCCTGTTGATACCTTTTGCCTGTTTTGTTTTTTTTTTTAAAGATTTTATTTATTTATTCGACAGAGATAGAGACAGCCAGCGAGAGAGGGAACACAGGCAGGGGGAGTGGGAGAGGAAGAAGCAGGCTCATAGCAGAAGAGCCTGATGTGGGGCTCGATCCCATAACGCCGGGATCACGCCCTGAGACGAAGGCAGACGCTTAACCGCTGTTCCACCCAGGTGCCCCTTGCCTGTTTTTCTATGAGGTTATGTGTACTTTTCTCCTTATATGAATTCTCATGCTAATTTTTTCTCACTTATATTGCAAATATCTTCTCCCAGTTCATAAATTGTTTTTTTTCTCTTTATAAATGCCTTTAAAGTGGTCAGATCTATTGTGCGTATGTGTGTGTCTTATTTAAGAAGTATTTCCCCACCTTAAGCCTAAATTATAGATTCTAAGAGATTCTCATCCATGGAGTCTACTAAAATTTTTTAAACTTTGTATTTGACATTTAAGTCATTAATCCGCTTGGAATTTTATAAAAATGTAGGGTAGGGATCCAATTTCACATTTTTCCATATGGATAACCATTTTTTTTTAAGATTTCATTTATTTATTAGAGAGAGAGAGAGCACAAGTGGGAGGAGGGGCTGAGGGAGAGGGGTAAGCAGACTCCCTGCTGAGCAGGGAACCTGATGGCACGGGGCTCCACCCCAGCACTCTGAGATCGTGACCTGAACAGAAGGCAGACGCTTAACCAACTGAGCCACCCAGGCACCCCAGATAACCATTATTTTAACTGCAACTACTGAACAGCTCTCCCCTGCCCCTAGTTGATGGGACATGCTCCCTCTGTCATTGTGCAGTTCGGGTCCTCTAGGAAGACATCAAAATGGGATTAGATATGCAAAAGATGCTCCAAGGGAAGCTTGTAAAGGATGGAAGGAGGAGGGGACTGGAATAGGCCGGGACTCCTGCAACAGAGGTTGGACACTTGTCAAAGGAGAGAAGGAAGAAAGGATTGGCTAGCAATCGCCTCGGATATTGTGTGACTCGAAGAAAGTCTTGGCTAGGCAACCGGGGCACCCCAGGGCAAAGAGTGCCCCTTAGAAAAATTCCCCGTGCTGAGCCTGAATGGCCCAGCTCCAGTAATTCTGCCATCTCAGTGACAGGCTGCAAGCAGCCTGGGAGACAGCACGGCATCTGCGTGAGTGCTGCCGTGGAGATGAAGTTGCTATCTTCTCTCCTGGAGAAGACCTGGAGGCTCGCCACTGAGTACACTCCGGGCAGCAGCTTCTCTTGCAGGGGGGTCTGAGCCAGGCACCTTCTTGACCACCAGAGTTTCCTGTCTGCACAGGTTTGCTTCTGGGCTCTCTTATTCCGTTGGCCAACTTCTGTATGCCTGTGCCATTACAAAAATAGATCCTCCTAATAAATTCTAATCCTGGTGGGGTTAGTCACTTCTTTAGAAGTGTCCTTGTGGTTCTTGGTCCTTCACTTCTTCATATGTATTCAGAGTTTTAAACAGAGGAGTAACATCAGATCTGTACTGTAGCAGAATAACTCAAGCAGATGTGTGGATTATTATAGGGATGAGAGATTTCAGCCTGAGAGAGCTCCTGGGACATAATTTCCATAGTCCAGGCAAGAGATGAGGTGGTATAGATTGAGTGGATTTAGACAGTAACAATGAGAAAAGACAGAAGGTTATGGATACAAGATAACAGGGAGGCAGGCAGACGGGTGGGAGAAGTGGAAAACTGAGATAACTCCCATGTTAATGGCCTGGCTGTCTGCCCAGATTGTGGAGCCCTTCCCAAGAGTCAGGAAATACAGGAGGAAGAACAGGTTTCAGGGAATGTTCGTTTGGTTTTTCATCTGCCTATGGAGCACATATTTGAAGCTGCCCAATGTACACGTGGATACAGACATCCGGAGCTCAGGCAGAGGCCCAGACTGGTTTTGGGAGGAGTCCGTCTGCAGATGTCATTGTCGTCTCATCATCTCAGTATGAGAGAAAGCATCACCTGGGGAGGCTTGAGGGTGGAGAAGTTAAGAGCGCTGAGAACATGGGAAGATACTAACCTATCAAGTCAGAGGAGGAGGAACTATCTGAAAAAAAAATTGATAAAGAATAATCAAAAAGAAAAGCTTCTATCTGAAACCCCTTAGGATGGCTACTGTCAGGAAACAAAAATAGAAAATAACAAGAATTGACAGCAATGTAGAGAACCCTCGAGCACTGTTGATGGGAATGTTGAGCGGTGCAGGTGCTGTTGTGTAAAAAAGTATGGCAGTTCTTCAAAATTAAAAATAGAACTGCCATAAGATCCAGCAGATCCACTTTTGAGTACGTATCCGAAGGAATTGACATCAGGGTCCTGAAGAGATCATTGCACACCGATGTTCGTAGCATTATTCATAACAGCCAAAAGGTGAAAGCAAGTGTCCATTAATGGGTGCATGGATGGATAAACTAAATGTGATACCTGCATACAATGGAACGTTATTTGGCCTTAAAAGGGAATTTCTTTTTCTTTTTCCTTTTTTTTTTTTAAAGATTTTATTTATTTGAGAGAGAGAGAGAGATCGAGAGAGAAAGAGCGCACAAGCTGGGGGGAGGAGCAGAAAGAGAGGGAGAGGCAGACTCCCCGCCAAGCAGGGAGCCCGACGCAGGGCTTGATCCCGGGACTCGGGGATCACGACCTGAGCCGAAGGTAGATGCCCAACCAACTGAGCCACCCAGGTGCCCCAAAAAGGAAGGAATTTCTCACACATGCTACAATGTGAAGGAACCTTGAAGACCTCATACTAAGTAGAATAAGCCAGTCACAAAGGACAAATATTGTATGATTCCATTTACATTCACAGAGACAGAAAGTAAAATGGTGGCTGCTAGGGTGGGGAAGAGGGGATGGGAGTTACTGTTTATGGGTGGAGTTTCAGTGTAGATGATGCAAAAGTTCCGGAGACAGATGCCGACGGTTGCACCACGATGTGAATGCATTTCTGCCACTAAACTGTACACTTAAAAATGGTTCAAATGGTGAATTTTATGTTGTGTATTTTACCACAATCTTTTAAAAGGCTCCGAGAGAGATTTCTTCAAGAAGATGAGATGTAACAGACACCTGATTTGTTTGTTCTTATTGAAAGGAAAGCAAATAACTGAGGGAGTATTTTGGGATATGTTAATAAGTACACAGAAAACCCAATGAACAGAAAATAAGACATTTACCAACTCCTTAAAAAGAAAGTTGTATAGGGGCACCTGGGTGGCTCAGCTGGTTGAGTGTCTGCCTTTGGCTCAGGACCTGATCCTAGGGTCCTGGGGTCGAACCCCCCATCAGGCTCCCTGCTTGTGTGCGCTCTCTCTCTCTCTGTCAAATAAATAAATACAATCTTTTTTAAAAAAGAAAAGCACAGCCCATGGCAATTTCAGCACCTACTGTTATCAGCGGCTGCAGTGTGTAAAATCATCTAGAATCAATTTAGAAAAATCACAAACCTATGATCTACATGAAAAGGAAGAAGTCCTCAAATCTGTGGTCTGTGACTTTGGGGACCAGGAAGCTGTTAAGTCCTCCAGAGGTCTTGTCATGCCCCCCCACGTTGCCCTTGGACTCCCTGGTATCAGTCGGCAAGACCAGGGTCCCACTCAGCATAGTCATCAGTCGGGAGACTGCCTAAATTCCTCACCCCCTCGTCCTTAACCCCAAATTCCTAACCTTAGATTCTTCTGCTTGCTCCTTTTCACTGGCTGTCAAGGATTGCCAGAGGAAAAATGGATAACCTTGCCGATGGACACCATTACAAATTTAGTTTCTGATATCCACTGGGCCCTTAAATCCACTCAGTGTTCCTTTGGTCCCTCTGTTTCTCCTGCATCAAGTATGTATAAAGTAGCACTACAGGATTGCTGTAAAATGTCAATGGGATAACACATGTAAAACATTTGGCCCAGGGTCTGAGACAGGGTGCTGAATAAAGAATCATTTTTCTATACAAATTATTCCCAAGTCATTCTCCATTTCCTGAGCTTCCTACTTGAATTCTGAATCTCATGGGCTCTTCAGAATTCCACACTGGCATCCATTGTCTTGATGAATGACATCATTCCTGCAAGCCAGAAACATCAACCATGTACTTGACCATCTCTCTTACTCCCTATATTCCTTTACCCAGAGTCCCTGTGCATTCCATTTCCCCTCTGACTTGTCATTTAAATCCCCTCCCCCCCACCTTTGGTCCACGATATCCACTGATATTGGAATACCTTTCCTTCCCGGTCCTTCACACCATTACTCTCTCCCACTTCTAATACACTACCCATTTTGACACTAATCTTTCTTTTCCTTTTTTTTTTTTAAATGGAATTTCAAGTGTACAGAATTGGATTTATCACAGTCCTTGGTTTTCAACACACTGTCATCATTGGTCCACGTGTGGCCATTTTAAAATGTATTCATGTTTTAATGAAATAATGAACAACCGGGCACTTGGGTGGCTCAGTCAGTGAAGTGTCCGACTCTTCATTTCGACTCAGGTCGTTATCTCAAGGTCGTGAGATTGAGCCCCATGACGGACTCCACATGGCGTGAAGCCTGCTTAAGATTCTCTCTCTCCCTCTCCTTCTGCCCCTCCCTCCACCCCTGCTTGGGTGCTGGCATGCTCTCTCTCTCTCTCTCTGAAAAAAGAAAAAAAAATAATGAACAGCCATGATCTCGTCATCTAACCTGGGAACCAGTACATTGATAATAACATAAGCACTCACAGTGTTCTTTTATTTCTCATTCCTCTACCTTCTCCCCACAGACGTAAGTCCTATCCTAAAGTTGGAGTTTACCATTTTCTTTTCTAAATTAGAATTGTAATGCATTTACATGTGTGTGTATATATATCATTTAGTTTTCCTTCTCATAACTATGGAAAAGTATGTAAGGCCATATGTACTCTTGCTTTTTTCACTCCTTCATACTTACTACCTTGGCTAAAATTTTAAAAAAGATCTGACAATTCCAAGTGGGCAGCTAGAACTCTCATATGTTGCTGATGGAAATGCAAAATGGCATAACCATTTTGGAAAACTGTTTGGCAGTTATTTATACGATTAAACATATACTTACTCTATGATCTAGCTATCCTACTCCAAGTTAGTTACCCAATTGAAATGAAAACTTACACCCACACAATACCCATACAGGAATGTTTACAGCAGCTTTATTCACATTCACCAAAAACAAGAAATATCTTGGGATAGTTAATTTTATGTGTCAACTTGGCTAGACTATGGTACCCAGCTGTCTGGTCAAACATTAGCCCAGATGTTGCTGTGGGGGTATTTTGCAGTGGTGATTAACGTTTCCAATCAGTTGGCTTTAAGTAATCGTTACCCTCCATAATCTGGGCGGGCCTCATCAAATCAGTTGAAGGCCTTAAGAGCAAAAACTGAGGTTTCCCAAAGAAGCACTTCTGCCTTGAAGCTGTAACATAGAACCCTTGCCTGAGTCCCCAGCCTGCTGGCCAACCCTACAGATTTTGGACTTACCAGCATTCCTTACCACCCCCCCCCAATCACATAAACTAATTCCTTAAAATGAATCCTTTCTCTTGATAGATAGATAGAGGCATCGATACAGGTGATAGAGATATAGATAGATGTAGATAATATGTATGCTTGTAAATGTGTGTATATATCCTATGGAATTTATTTCTCTGGAGAGCCCTGATACATATCCCAAATGTCCTTAAACTTCTGAACAGACACACAAACTGGTGCATCATCCATGCAAAAGAATAATGCTTAGCGAGGAAGAGGAATTAGCTAGGCAGGCAACAACGGGAATGCACCTCATGCGTCATGCTAAGTGAAATACACCGGGTTCAAAAGGCTACGTGCTGTATGACTCCGTTGGTATGAAAGTCTAAAAAGGGCAAAACTGTAGAAATGGAAAGTGGTTGCCCAAGGCTGAGAAGGGCTGGTGGAGGAGTTGACTACAAAAGGGTATAGGGAGATTATGAGGTGTGATTGAATTGTTCTATGGCTTGATTTCATGATGGTTACATGACTAAATTATACCTTCATAAAAATGTGCTAAACATGAATAGTAGGCAGTCATGTAAAGAAAATTATTCCACTGAAAAGAAACTATATGGCAACATAAAATTGCCATCTTAAATATATTAATTCTACGATATAGTAGCTCTCTTTTTTATTTATTAAATTGTAAATTTTAATTCCAGTATAGTTAGCATACAGTGTTATATTAGTTTCAGGTGTACAATATAGTGGTCATCTTAAAAATGCTGTCATAAAAAAATGATATGTCCATTAAACTTAAGATATGTACTCTACATAAATTAAATATGCCTTGATTTTTAATTTAATATTGTTAGTTAAGAAATTTATACAAAAAAAACCACCAATAAACTGAGACTAATAAAAACAACAAAAATCCCATGTGGTTGTGTGTGGCTAGTTAATTTTTCACTGCTATATAGTATCACCTTGTGTGCCCATTGCAATTTATTCATTCTTGTAATGTGCATTTTATGCTATCATGTATGGTGTTGCTATGAATATTAAATAAAAAATGATTTCATAAAATATTTGTCCTTTTTCTGAAAATCTTTAGTTACTTCCATTGCCTACAGGATAAAAGGGGGGACCTTTGGGCTGTATCAATAGGATGTCCTTGGCTCTGGCTTCTGTCTGGGTTTAGCCAAAGGGGAGTACCAGCTAGGCTTGCCAGATAAACTACAGGACACCCCGTTAAGTTTGAATTTCAGATAAGCAATAATTTTTTTATTTTTTATTTTTATTTTTTTTTAAAGATTTTATTTATTTATTTATTTAACAGAGATAGAGACAGCCAGCGAGAGAGGGAACACAAGCAGGGGGAATGGGAGAGGAAGAAGGCTCGTAGAGAAAGAGCCTGATGTGGGGCTCGATCCCATAACGCCGGGATCACGCCCTGAGCCGAAGGCAGACGCTTAACCGCTGTGCCACCCAGGCGCCCCAAGCAATAATTTTTTTAGCAGAAGTATTTCTCGTGTAATCTGGCAACCCGTGTAGTGGCAGGAAAGGGAAAAGAGAAGGGGAATCACATTTATTCCCCAAACTTCCCACCTGCTGGGCCACTGCCATAGGCTGGCTGTCTGCCCCAATCATAACTTGTCTGGCAGCCCTCAACACACAGCTCACCAGGTTCTAGGAATTGGTCCTTCCTCTTGCTCCGTCAGGCCTAAAAGTGGTAGTTAATAGCTGGCGGCTATTATTAGTACCGGGATACTGTACCAACTTCTTGCTGTTACTAAGTCCTGCCCACACTTTTGTAAATAGATCCTGATTCATTTCTTTTTAACTCTCTGAGTGTGTTGTCTGGGCCGTGCTGGAGACAGACAAGCCTGTGCCTCGCTCTTTGAGACAGAATACACAGATCTTCCCCCCACCCCCTTTTTTGGGCACTCCCACAGCAATTCGTGTATACCCTTATAAGTCCTGGAAGGAACCAGGGTATGGGACTGTCTATCAGGCTCAACACACCAGATCCAGTTAAGCCCCTCTGATCCTTTCTGCTAGTTGGTCACTCTTCTCTCCTTTGGGGTGGGATCTCCTATCTTGCTTTCCTCTCTGCACCTTTGGTATGAGCCCTGTACTCCGAGCTCTCTAGGCCCCAGGTCTCTGAGACTTCAAGAAACCTTTTCTCTCTGAATAAACCCAGATCTTGCAACGGAAAGGTGTGGCTTTCAAGGCCACTGTCTTAGTTAAATGTTTGAAAAATCCACTCAGGAGCCCTGTGAACTTCTATGACCTTCTAGGCCTTCCGTGCCAGACCCTGACACATTCTTCCCCATGAGATGAGAAATGTTACTGTCTTTATGGATGAGGGCCACAGGGCAGTAAGAAAGTGTCAGGATAGAATAAAGCCTAGTTACCTCCAAATGTTAAGCCACAGCGAGGTACCTAGTAAGTGAGAGTTCAGTGCCATTGTGCATAAGAAAGATTTAAAAAAGAGTTAATAATACCGGTGCCTGGCTGGCTAGATCAGTGGAGTGCGTGACTCTTGATCTCGGGGTTGTGGGTTTGAGCCCCACGGTGGGTGTAGAGATTACTTAAGAATAAAAATTAAAAAAAAAAAAGACTTGATAATACAAATAGTTAGTCCCTTATTGAACGTTTCCCCTGGGCTGAGCACCGCACACACTACCAGTCTTCAACACGCCTGAAAGACAGGTGTGCCATCTGAGTTTCAGCTCCGACCATCCTACCCTGAGCTCTGGGATGCCAGGCTGGGAGTCTGCAAGGTACACTTCTCCTTCATCAGAAAGAGTTTGGAAGGTGAAGGAAGAGAGACTTGTTCCTTCCTAAATCTGCTTGCTGATCGCCTCGGAGCAGCAGATGGTTCCAGTTTCCAACTTCTTTCCGCATTCCTGGCACAGGCGGGGGCGGGGGGGGGAGGCCTGCACCTCGCATGTCTGAGCCCAGCTCCACAACACCCCTCCTCCAAGATCCCGAGATAGCATGTGGCTGGGAGCCCCCTCCTGTAAATTTATAGGCTCTTGTGATGGATTGTTATACCGGCGACCCCCAATGGATCTTGCCTCCTGAAATCCAGGCCTTCGAGTGGTCCCCTGGGGCGGGACTCGGGCTAGATCAGGAGATCGGCTTTGGCCAATGGGAGCAGACAGGAATCAGAGGCTGGGTGAGCTGGATAAGCATCTGTGCTCTGGGATCCCTTCTCTCAGACTGTTGCCACCAGCGTAGCCTCCTTGAACATGAAAGAGACAGAGAGAGATTGAGAGAGAGGCCAACCCCTCAGATGTCCCAGCCTCCCTTCCAGTGGAAGACTGCTGCATGAATGAGTCTAGGTGAGACCAGTGGAAGAACTGCCTAGCCAACCAGCCAACCCCGAGGGGGTAAGTCTCTAAGCTTTGGGGTGGTTTTTGAGCAGCAGTCGGTCCTGAAGCAGTTCTGGTAATCCTAGCCTCTTCCCTCCACCAGAGGGATGGTGGCTGCTTTCTGTAGCTATCCTCCGTGACCTCAAGATACCTGTTTTGTTCTCTCAGCCTTCCAACACACGTTTCATGATCTCCCCATGCTCTCTCTGTGAACTCAACTAGCGTAATTTCTGTTTCCCTGACTGGACCCCAACTGACACAAGTGCTGTTATATCCATTTTACAGATGAGAAAACTGAGGTTCAGAGAAATTAAGAACTATGCCAAAGGTCACTGCTAATAAGGGCCCCAGGCTGACTCCAGAACCCTTGCCATACTTCACGGTAACATTATTAATCTACAGCAAGAGGCAATTGTACTGTATAATAAGCAGGTTGTCCTAGGTTATTAGGCTGACAATTATAATGAAGCGGATGTCACCACAGGAAGGGCTCTGTTCAAGATCCGGAAGGCTCCAGCTCCTGAGCCAGCAGAGGGAGCTCTGTCCCTAAGGACCCAGCCAGAGGCTGGCTGACCCAGAGGGGAAAAAAAGATAATTCCTGTCATGGTCACGAGATTTGGAGCAGCTCTTCACCATTGGAGAATTTAGGTTCCTTGAGGGAAAGGGAAAAAAAGCAATGTGACAGTCATTAGACCCCAAGAACTGTGTCCATTTAAATTGTCAAAATATGAAACTGGGGCTGCCCCGTGTGAAGAGGAGTGTCCTTCAGGAGAAGGAGTTCAAAGTTCCTTCCTGTCCTCCTCCCACCTTGTGCCTGATTCCACTCCAAGGTTAAGAGGAGTTTCTCTGGGGTCAGCCATATTTGCCAGGGACAGAGTAACTGAGTAAAGAGACCTTGTCCCCATCCCCGTGTGGTTCTTTCCTGAGTTCCTTCCTGTAAGATAATAACAGGAGGAACATAGGACAGGACTGCTCCCTCCTGGGAGAGCTTCTGGCTGTCTGGCCTGTCCTCCCTGCTCCCTTGGCTCCCAGACCTGCACCAACTATGCACTTGCTCTGGAGGTCTTCTCGCTCCTGCGCTCTGGAAGCACTCTCCCTGATGATGATGGGTCTCTGTGAAACCAGCTCTTCCTCCCATCCCAGCAGCAAAACCTGAGACTCAAGTCTGAGCTCTGGAGTGGTAAACACTAGACCTCAAAATCTGTAAGCAGATCTCACAGCCCAACAAAGGCGGGGAAAAGAGGGCAGCACGGGGCCAGCCCCGCTTACCTCCTCTCCCTGCACCAGGGCTTACAGGGAGCACTCACGGATCCCTTGGCTTCCCAGCTACCTGTCGTGGCCTCTTATTTTGGAACTAGATCTAGGTAGAAGCAATAAGCCAAAGATCGAATTTGGACATTCTTGACCTCCCCTAGCCAAAATGCCATTTTAACAAATGAGGTAATAGGTAACACATACTGAGGAAATTTATCTTCTCATAATTCTGGAAGTAGAAGCCGGAGACCAAAGTATTGGCAGGATTGGTTTCTTCTGAACCCCTCTCCTTGGCTTGCAGATAGCTTCTCCCTGTGTTTCCACATGGTCTTTCCCTGTGTGCACCTGTGTGCTAATCGCCTCTCTCCTAAAGATATCATCGCCTACCCTAATGACCTCATACAACTTAATCACCTCTTTAAAAATCCTCTCTTCAAACCCAGTCACATTCTAAGGTACTGGGGCTGAGGACTTAAACACACGTTCTTTGTGGAAGGGATGCAATTCAGCCCTCAATATAGACCACGTATGTCACAAAAAAAAAAAAAAAAAAGGGAAAAACACATCCCAAAACAANCAAAACAATGTAGTGAAATTGCTGAATGTCAAAGACAAGGAGAAGGTCTCAAAAGCAACCGGAGAGAAAAGCCACACCTCAGTAAACTGTAGGATGGCTCTCCATCAAACATCCTCAGATCCAGCTTCCAGATGAGCTCAGCTCCTGGCCTGTCTCTCAAGAGGTCTTGGCCTGAGACTTGCCTTCTCTGAATTTATACAGCATTCCAAGCCTGTAATGTGGCTTCTCTGTTCACCCGCAGCTGAGGGGGCCTGGCAAGGTCACCAGACCTCAAATCTGTCTCCCACACACACCAAAAATTAAAAACCCATTTGGTTTACAGCATCACTTTGAAATCAGATGTGTGTAGGGGTAGCTGAAGTGGACAGATGGGGTCTGGATAGCTGTCAGTGTAGGAGATGGGGTCAGTCAGTATGCTGAGCTGGAAAAAAAAAAAAGGTAGCATAGATAGGATATAGTTCACAGTTTTGCCAAAGGTCCTGGAGGCAGGTGCCTGTGGTGAGGGAAAATGTTCCCTGCCACCCCTGTCTCTAGTGCTCATGGTCACCAGTGCCTGAGGCCTGGCATCTTACAATTTAAATTGTCGTGGGGGGTGGGGCGCCTGGGTGGCACAGCGGTTGAGCATCTGCCTTCGGCTCAGGGCGTGATCCCGGCGTTATGGGATCGAGCCCCACATGAGGCTCCTCTGCTATGAGCCTGCTTCTTCCTCTCCCACTCCCCCTGCTTGTGTTCCCTCTCTCGCTGGCTGTCTGCATCTCTGTCGAATAAATAAAATCTTTAAAAAAAAATTGTCGTGGGGGGTTTTTGGTCTACTGGGGGGGCAGCATCAGTCTTAACCCCGATTGTACCAAACATTTGTCTCTGTGCTAGGCAAGACCTCGAGAGATGATTGGTGAGCTGACTGATGGGAAACCCTGGAGACTCTTTGTCTCCCAGAGCCTACAGCGGACTCTGACCCGCTGGGATGGGGTGTGGGGGTTGGGGAATCCGAACTGAGCTGTCCACCCACTGCTGTAGCCACTGCATCCACCATCGTCCCCTCCTGAGTGGCAAGGGGCCTCCACCTTCTCCACGGACCTCCACTTCAGTGCATTCTCCACGTCGTGGTCAAATGATCTTTTTGAAAAAATAAGAATCCGACTACATCACTGTTTTGCTTAAAATCTTCTGTAACATTGGGAATGAAATCTAAACTCTTGGCTGTGGTCTGTGAGATCCTGCAAGATAATGGGCCCCATTGGTAGAGTTTCTTCTCTTTCTCTTCCTCACTATGATCCAGCCATCTGGACTTTTCTCAATTCATCAAACGTAGCCAGCTCTTTCCCACCCCAGGGACTTTGCCCTTGTTCTTCCTTTTGCTGAGAATGGTCTTTCCCAGCTCTTCCTGGTGCCAGGCCTTTGTCATCTATTAAATCCCAGCTCATATATCCCCTCCCTCACCTCCGATGGGAAGTGGATTCCCCTAGTTAGTCTAGTTAGTCTTTATTTCATCCCTGTTTATTTCCTTCTTGGTGCCAATCATAAGCTCTACTTGTTTGGTTTTCTTGCTCTGTCTCCCTGTCTAGAATCTGATAAGGCAGGGACCCACCTCATCCTCTTGCCCGCTGTATCTCTAGCCCCCAGTACAGTGTGGTGCATTCAGTAGACTTCACATGCTGGGTGCTGTCCAGCTGGGGTCCCTGGACCCTGCAGAAGAATTCTTACACTCCAAGGGAACCCAAAGCTCAACAGAGTCACAAGAACTGCACCTCTGGCCCAGTCCAGCTCAGTTCCCAACCATCCCAGCTACTCTCAAAATGCAAACTGACCCCAGGAGCCAAAAGTAGTTGAAATGCAGAGCTAGCAACAGTTTACCTCCATAAATTCGACTCCCTGTTGCTCATGATATTAACTCTGGTTTCAGGCACTCCCACTTCAGTTAAGACTTGGCACACTTCAAAATACCTCTGAACAGCAGGACGCTGATTGAATTAGAGATGCCAGGAAGCCAAATGGAAAAATAATAGTAAAACCACTGGTCCTTTTACATTGTAGTTAAAAGCTTGAACAAACAACTATTACGACTCCTCTAATGTTCTATTCTCTTCCAAATTAATCTGGAATAAGTAGAGTAACTTACACTGTTTTTAACCTGCCCCATTAGGCATGTCCAGTGTGGTCCACGGTGCTCTCAATGTGAGGCTCCACTTTGTCACCCAGCTTCACTGCTGGCACGCAATGTGGGTCAAGTTTATAAGATCTGTAAATGTTGAAAAGAAGGTTTAATTATTCAAATGGCTTTCTGTGTGTATTTTCAAATAAAACTTCTAAACAAATATGTAATTCTATAATTAAATTGTTCCTCCTTTGGTCATGTAACTAATGGTACACCCATTCAGTGAAATACTGCTTGGTTATTTAAAAAGAATGAGGGCAATCTATACGCATTAATATGGAAGCATGCCCAAGATTATTAAGTGAAAACAGCGAGTTGCAGAACAATCTCTCTGTGTGCATGAATATGTAAATATATTTTCTTGCAAGCATAGAATATTTCCGGAAAGACACCCTAAGTCATCGCTGGAAGTAGAATGGTGAGGGATGATAATCACTAAAGCATGTCAGGTGCTTGCTCGGAGCCCGCCATTGCACCAAGAGTTTTCCAAATGCCTACATTTAATCTCCACAATGACCCTGAGAGCAGGGACTTACTATTATCCCTCATTTACAGATGAGGAAACTGGGCCAAGAGAAGTAAAGTAACTTAACTTCAGTGTCCTATATTGAGGGCTGTTTTTTTTTTTAACCTTGAATTTGCATGATTACTTTTCCATCATAAAAAACAACTCAGTGATAATTTAAAATCGTTTCCTCTTGGATTTTGAAATCAACAGGGGCAGGGAAAATGCTGAGTCCTGCCAACTTCTATTACACCAGCATAATCAATAAAATACCATGATACATCAAAACCCAGATTGTGTCGCTTCTAGCTCGAGCCCTTTTTCCGGCAGCCTTGTAGGGGGAAGGTGGTGAGAAGCTGCTGAAATCATAATCAGGACTCCGCAGAAGCAGGAGCCCAGGAATGAAGAAAGGCAGGGGGAGGCCCTTCTGATTATGGATGAACTGACAGCACTGCTCACCACGGTGAAATGAAGGGAGGCCCCCAGACTGATGAGTCGCACTGCCCCCAAAGTAGCCTAAGCAATTCAAGATCAACCACCAACTGCAACCTTTTATCCAGCCCCCCTCCGATAAAACCCATTATTATTAAACACCTGCAACAATGCCTCCCACTAGCACTTCGTTCGACACCCACAACAGCACAGAGCTCCGTTATCCCACTTCAGCAGCAAAGAATCTGGCACTTTGGGGAAATTCAATAATTTAAGCCCCACAGGAAACTGCAAGGTTGGGACTCAAAGGTTAGGTCTGTCTGGCTCCCTGTTAACTCCCACACTGGGGCTCCCATGGGTGAGCTGATGGAGGCCAGGTCTCCTATGTTCAGCCCTCCTTCCTAAGGACTTTCACCCAAATTGTGTACGATACAAAAAAAAAAAAGGAAAGAAAGAAGAAAAACTGCAAGGCTCCTGCCTCTGAGCCAATCTGTCTGCTCCCCAGTCCTCCACACCAAAGGAACATGGCTAAAGAAGCATCTGCTATCAGATCGCCCTATCGCCACCCACCTGCCGACCTCCAAAACCGCCCTGTTCTGCCGCTCACCAACCCCGAATTCCGGGACTCCGCCCCACTGCAATCTGAAGATAGTGTTCAGAAACTCCAGGGTCTGCGACATTCTCGGAAGGGCCCATCATGCTCTGAATCTCACGCTCTAGAAATCTGGTGTCTTGAAGACAAGATCCTTCGGCGGGTCCTAAAGGACTTTCTAACGCTAAAAATAATGGTGACGGGCAAAGGCAGACCCGGCCAGTCTCCTGCCACTCCCTTCCTTGCACTTGAATACGGGGCTGCCTGGAGTCACAGGCATGCACGCGCACTCACACCCCCTGTTTTATTTTTTATTTTTTAATTAATTAATTTTTATTTTTTTAAGCTTTTTAAAATTTATTTGTTGGAGAAAGAGAGAGAGCACAAGCAGGGGGAGTGGCAGGCAGAGGGAGAGGCAGCCTCCCCGCTGAGTAGGGAGCCGGACGTGGGACTTGATCCCAGGACCCTGGGAAAAGCGGAAGGCAGATGCCTAAAGGACTGAGCCACCCAGGCGTCCCCACACCCTCTTGTTTTCAACCTGGGGGTCTTGGCTTGCTCTTCCACCTGCCTGAAGTGCCCTGGCTACCTGCCTTCGCGCGACTGGCTGGACACTCAGCTCGGAGAGCATATCTTCCACCTCAAGCTGGGCTAATGCTTTCCCACCGCTAGGCTTTACTGCCCATCACAGGGTTCCTAGCCCATGACATTGAAATGTGGCTCCCACTTTGGACCTCAAGTCTCAAGCTGGGGCCCGGGTTGCTCAGGGTCTTGGCTGATGCCCGGCATCCCAGGGGTGCTCGGAGCAGGTGCGGCACCCTGTCCAGCGATGGTGTTCGCAGCCTCCCGGAGGCCTCTCTGAGGTGTCATGGCAAGGTTCCCGCGGGGAAGACTCATTACATAATGCCAGGGCTTGTAAGTTTGCTGCTTATCCGAGGTGCATCTGCATGAAGCTGTAATTGAAATAGCTTCCAGGATGGAAAAAATCACTTCTAGAATTTAATTTCCAAGCTTGTGGCCTGGATCGTTCAAGCTGATTACAGGAAATGGTTGGAGCGCTCATGCTCCCTGTGCTGGATCCAGATGGGTGTGTTTACTAGGCTGAGAAATGTTAATCCTGTCTTTGGCCCCAGAAATGTCTGGCATTCACTTTGGAGAAGAGAAAAATAGGGTAGTACAGCCAGTTAGCCTCTGCTATATTTCTCTTAAAGAATGTTTATTGGAAACAAAGTGAGGGGGGAGCGGTCTGCCAGTTTGAACCTGGAGGGGCTGGGGGACCTTCGCTGTTCAGGACTTAGTGTGTGGCTGTTATTGATTTTCAAAGAGTAGAAAAAGAATTTTGAGCACCATCAAAAGGCTGGACCATGCCGAGAGGGCTGAATGTGGACAGAAGGAGCACACCGGGAGAACGGAGCTGAGATCTGAATCTGCTGTCCACTGAGGGGTATCAGTAGGACTGTGCGTGTGGTCAGATGATGACTTGACAAATACTAGTTCCACGTTGACTGAGCACCGGGCTTTTAGCCAAACATGCTAAAAACTTCACATTCCTCCTGTCATGTGATCCAATAACTCTTTGAGACAGCTACCAATTTTATCCCCATTTACAGTTGAGGAAACTAAGTTTCAGAGGACGACTTGTCCAAAGTGTTGCTTGGCCAACACTTTCACAACTTGACACAATTTTTAAAAACCCCCTATGGCCGCAGCGCAGCTAGCCCTGCCTCAGACTGGCCGCCCCTCCCCTGTGTAGTGAGAATGCTCTTTCCTCCAGCTGGAGAACAGCAGGTGCTCTATGGGCCCCTAGCAAACGTTCTTCCGCACAGCGCGCAAGACCTCGTAGACGACAGATTCATTAACTAAATGAGTGACCAGCCACTGCCTGCCCGGTCCAAGCACTCTGAGATTCTGTGTTTGGTTATAAGTGCAGCAAGCAGTGAGGGAGAGGAGGAGAGCTTTTGGAAGCCCGGTGGATCACCCTGGCCTGGAGGGATTTCTGGGCCTCCCAGAACGCTAATAAGGCAACAGAGAGGAGGGGAGGAGTCCCTCTTTGTCAATCAGGAGTGTGTCCTGTTGCTGGTGCCAGAGAGAGCATTGAACCCCCCTGTGGCCCTGGAGCTCAGCCCTGTGACTCATCCCCACAGCCCCTGCCTTGCCTATGCTGTGTGTGGAACACCGTAATTAGTTAATGAACTATCTGAATGATATTTCTCTAGTCATTCAACCAGCCCCGTCCTCAGGGTGGTAATTGTATTTAAGGTTATTTAAAAACATTGTTGTATCCAAATAGAGTTTACATCAGCAGACAGCCTGATTAGTAATCCTGCTATCCCTGGTGTATCTAAATCGTGCTATAAACTGCCTGGTGAGTGGTGCAAAAATGGCTGCCCCAAGGCGTTCCTCTCCCCCACCCCAGCGGGGCTCTGCTGCCAGAAACAACCGAACGTCTGAGAGGGGAAGCAGCAAAAGCAACCTGTGGCCAGAATCCAATTACCCTTGTTTCAGAACAGACTGTTTTCAGAGGATGTCTCTGCTAATTTGATGCTCGTCTTTAGACATGAACCAACTCTTCCTTATCTTTACAAGAAAATATGCTGACACGGATCTTGGTCTGTCTTCCTTTACCACCTTTTTTGGAAACATGAGTGATACAGTTAAAAGTCTGGGTGTGGCTTGCTGAGCATTTCCAAGCCTCCATTTCTTTGTCTGTAAAATGGGAATCATCGCAGTCATGAGAGTTGACATTTTAGTGCTTATCGTGTATCAGGCACGGTTCCAAGTGTTTTGCCTGAAATTATTTCATATGGTCTTTAGGATAACTCTGTGAGATAGTATTAGGTACGGTAACTAGGTACTATTATTATCCTCACTTTTCATGGAAGGAAACCGAGTCACAGAAAGGGTCACTAACTTCTCTAAGGTCACTTCCCTGCAACTAATGGAGCCAGGATCCAAATGCAGGAGATTTATTCTAGAACCTTTGGAGTAACCCTTCTGCTTGTCTGCTTTTTTTTTTTTTTTTACAAGATTGTGAGGATTCAGTGAGATTCGCTAAATAAAGATTTACTGTGTCAAGTACTGTTCTAGGTGTGAGAGTTAAGGAAAAACCCCTGCCCTCAAGGATCTCACATCCTAGTAGGGAAGGATTCTCCATGTAAAGGTTTTAGTGCAACACCCAGGACAAAGCCAGTGCTCAGTTCCAGCTGTTAGGGCTTTAGAAGTTTCTCTGTATTTTAGTTATTTATGTACACGTTGTAATGCTCCTATTAGATTATAAATTCCCTGAAGGCAGATTAATTTCTGCTTCTTTTCTGTATGCCTTCCAACTCCTACTCCTTACACATAGTAGGTAGTCAGTAAACATCTATTGAATAAGCAAACCTATTGATCCTGTAATACATGAAAGAATTACAAAAAGTGTTTTCTCCATGTATCACTGCAAAAATTCTCAATGTAAAGTCAATCTGTAGCTATATCTGCGTTGTAGAATTATGTATCCATGGCAATTGTTAGGAGGATCAAATGAGATGTGTATGAAAACCTCTTTGAAAACTATAACGCACCAAAAATCGGTAATGTGTTATTTGTATGTGTGATACGGAGAGGGAGAGAAAGAGAAAGACAGAGAAAGACAGAGAGAGAAAAAGACAGAAACAAAAAGAAAGACAGAGAGACACAGAGAGAGAGAGAGACAGACAGAGAGAGAGAGACTTCTGTGCTTCCAGGGGAGCCGATGCTAATCCCAGGGCATGAACTGCCCTTCCTGTGTGGATGGGAACCCACCAACCACACAAGGCAGCAGTGAGTAAATAGCAAGTATTTGCACACAAGCCAACACGAGGAAATTTTCTTGTAAAGAAGCGAAAAGGTATACTAGTTGTCTATTGTTGCATATTACCCCAAAATTTAATAGCTCAAAACAACAGCAAACATTTCTTACTTCACACAGTCTCTGTGCATTAGGAATTTGGGAACAATTTAGCTGGATGGTTTTGGCTCCGTGTTTCATGCTGTCAAGATGTCAGCCAGGTCTGCAGTCACTGGAAGGCTTGGCTGGGGCGGGAGGAGCCACTTCCCAGGTGACTCACTCACAAGTCGGTGCCGGTCCTGGGTGGGCAGCCTCGGCTGCTACCCGTATGGGCCTCTCCACAAGGCTGCTGGAGTGTCTTCAAACGTGGCAACTGGTTTCCCCCGGCAGGGACGATTCAAGACACCGAGGCGGAATCTACCACTTTTTTTATGTTCTGTCTTGGAAATCACACACCCTCTCCTCTGCAGTATCGTGTTGGTCACACGAGTTGGCCTCATGCAACGGGGCAGGGGGCTATATATGGGGCGTACTGGGAGGCGCTGACCAGGGGACCATCTCGGAGGCTGGCTACACGAAGGGGACCTGGGGCTCCGAAATCAAGAATAGTGGCCACAGCTGGGCCCCTTAGAGGTGAGAGCGGGAGGGCATCCTGGAGCCAAGGCAGTTCTTGGCACTTGAGTGGCAGACATCCCTGTCTTCTTGTTTTCCCCCTTCATGTCACCCCACTACACCCCTCCTGTCTTCTGCCAGTTCTTTCCATGTTTCTCACTCTCCATTCCTAAAAGGAGAGCCTGATGGGTCAGTTCCTCTTTTTCCCAGGTCATCACAGGTTACCTGACAGCCTGCAAGTTAGCTTCTGGGGATCCATCCTAGCCCAGACATTTGAGGGAGTCAAGGTTCACATGGTCTAAAATACGGACACCTGAGCACAGGGGTCAGGACAGTCTCACTGAGATGACCTAGTGGGGGATTGCGGGGGTGGGGACGGGACAGAGCTCAGCAAGTGTAGTCTGCTCAGCAGGCACAGGGCCAGACAGAGGAGCCACAGGTGGGGACGAGCAAGAAAAATACGGACAAATAAGTTGATCCCTGGCCTCTCTGTTTAAAGAGGAAGATGCCCATAACCAGATAATTTTAATTAGACTATACTAGAAGTTCCCTGGGGCAGGCTGGGGGGAAGACTTCTTTTTTTTTTTTTTTAAGATTTATTTATTTTAGAGAGAAACAGAAAGCCTGAGTCGGGGGAGGAGCAGAGGGAGAGAGATTCAAGCAGAATCTCTGAGCGCAGAGCCCGACGCGATGGGGGGCTCGGTCTCACAACCCACGTCATCATGACCTGACCCGAAGCCAAGAGTTGGGCGCTTAACCGGCTGAGCCACCCAGGCGCCCCTTGGGGAAGACTTCTTAAGAAGACTCCTTCCAGGGCCTTGAAGGATGAGATGGAGAAGATCCAGATGAAGAGAAGCAAGGATGGCATTTCCAGCAGAAATGATCTGGGAGAAGGTGGGAGTCTGTGGTAGGACTGGAGGGCAGGCCGGATGGGAGAAAAGCTGGCGAGGTCAGTGACACCGTGACAGAATGGGGAAAGGACTGTGGGTGGCTCGGAAGTCCCCCCCCGCCGGCCCATAGCAACTCTAGAGGGGATGCCAGGTCCAAGGCTTCCTATAAAGATTTGTAGAAACCTGAAAGCACCCCCCCTTCAGGTTCTGGTTCACGAGGGGCTGTGTAGGATTTGAGGAAAGTTGTAGTCTCCATTAAAAAAGACCTCCATGCTTATGGAGAAGTAATGGCTTCTCCCCCTCATGACTAGTTCCCTTCAATAGCAATCCCTCCAAATATAATTCCGCCAGGATCCAAATTCAGCCAGGCTTTATTCAGCATCAAGAAGGCCACATCTGCATAATGAAAAGATTTCATCAGAAGCCGGAGAAAAGTCTCCCGGTGGGCTCTTCATCAAACACTTCCTCATCCTCCCACAGACAGTCTCCCAACCAACTCAGAAAACAACGCCTGGAGAAGAAACGCCTTGGAGCAGTTCAGGCCCAGCCAATAAGCAGCTTACAGAGGACTCAAGATTCCTACGTTAAGTGTCCTACGGCCGATTTTATGTCTCACAGACCACGTTTAGAGTGGGACTTCAGAGGTAAAAGCGAGCTCCTAGACTTCCACTCAGAGACATGTGTGGCTTTGGTGAAGCCTGGCCTTGGGTTGGGGGACCCTTCTGTTACCGAAGTTTCCAGAAACTGCATGGTTTGTGGTTAAGCACCTGCCCTCTGCAACCAGCCTCCCTGGGTTTATATCCGAGCTCTGACACTTTCTACTGTGTGACTGTGGCTAAGTCACGTGAGCTCTCTGCACCTCTGTTTCTCATTTGTGAAATAGGGATCGTCCTAGTCTGTTTAAGCTGCTGTAACAAAATAGCGCACTGGGTAGCTTATAATCAACAGAAATTTATCGCTCACAGTTCTGGAGGCCAGAAGTCCAAGATCAAAGTGCTGACATGGTCTCATTCTGGTGGAAGCCCCCTTCCCAGTTCATGGCCAGGGCCTTCTAGCTGGAAGAGGGCTGGGGATCTCTCTGGAGCCTCTTTTATAAGGCACCCTCATGAATTAATCACATCCCAACGGTCCCATCTACTATTACCATCACTTTTGGGGGTGAGGATTTCAGCATAGGAATTTGGGGGGGACATAAGCATTCAGACAGACCGTAGCAGGGATGATAACACTAACACCTCCTTTTCAGGGTTCTTGTGAGGAGTGAGTGAGTTATCCTCATAGAAGATTGGGAGCACTGGCACATAGAAAGCTCCATGTGTTTGCCATTATTATTATTTTAGTGCAAATTAATGCATCTGTAACTCTTCTCCCATTAAGCTGTAACTATAACAAATTGTCATTTGCAGTTAGCTGTTCGAGCCATAATAAACGGCACCAAGCATCTAGCTACGATCATGGAAGAAAGCGTCCAATCACCAAGCTCTGCTGCTTATTACTCCTAAGTACACTTTGACTCTATCCACTTTTCTCCAGTATAGATGGTATTTATACAGCAGGCTTTGGACACAGAGTGCTGGGTTCAAATCCTGACTCTGCTTACAAACTGGGTGACCTTGGGCAGGTTCCTTAACCTCTCTGAGCCTTAGTGTTATCTATAAAATAGTAATAATGATACTTACTTGACAGGGGTTTGCGAGGATTGAATGAGATCATGCAGGTATCTGGCACTTAGACATTCAACCAAACCTAATTTTCATTACCATTATCCCCATTCTACACCATCTCTCACCTAAATGTCCATTAGCCTCTCAACTAGTCTCCTGGCCTCCAATCTTGCCTTCCTACAAGGCATTCTCCACATGGCAGCCCAATGATTTTCCTAAAAACACCAATCTGATCATGTCACTGCTTTGCTTAAAATTCTGCCAATGATTCCCATTGCCCTTGGTACAAGGTCACACAGCCCGAGAGAGGCCTCCCTGGACCTTCATGATCTGGTCCAGCCTCCCTCATCAGCCAGAGCCCTGCTCCACCGTGCTGCCACCACACTGGCCTTGTTTCACATCACGAAGCTTCCCCAGCGCAGGCCTTCGCACACGTGTTTCCTCCGCACGCTCTTACGGCTCAGCTAACTCACTCCTGCTCATCCAGCCAAGGCCAGCTCATGGGTGACTTCCTCAGAGACGCCTTCCCCAGCTTCTGGCCAGGGAGGGCTGTTCCTTCTTGCTGTTAACTGATGTGATGAAATTCTTTGTATAGTTTTAATGCCTGTCGGTGTTGGAACTTCGTCTGGAGTTTGTGTGGTTCACAAAGCATTCCCCAGAGCTTGATGTAATGCCCGGCCTACAGTAGCCACTCAATAAACATTTAAAGAATTGTGAATTATTGAATGGATCAATTAAACAGATGTGGCATCCCTGCTCAGGACCTAACCCTCTTCTCCAAATGCCACTCCGCAGAGCCCTAGTGCTCTGTGCCCTCCCTTGCTCTGTGCAGGCAGGGCAATGGGACACGCCGTTGAGAACCCAGCAGGCTGAGGAGAGGCTGCCCTGTCACCAAATCAGAGCAGGAAGGCCCTCTTAGAGGCTGGGCATCCTGTTCCCCTGCTCCGTTAATATAGCCGGTGACCCGGAGCTCACTCCTGTTAGCAAGTTCTTCCCCATTTCGACCTTAATTCTGTCTCCTGAAAAGTTCCCAACCATTCGTGAGATTTTTGCGGGGGCGGGGGGAGAGAATGAGTGGAGGTGGGAGGGGCAGAGGGAGAGGGAGAGAGAGAATCCCAAACACAATTCACGCTGAGCGCAGAGACCAATGTGGGGTTTGATCCCACAACCCCACGACCCTGAGATCATGACCTGAGCCAAAATCAAGAGTTAGAAGCTTAACTGACTAAGCCTCCTAGGTTCCCCCATTTGTGAGATTTTTATTTTCTTCTATGACTTCTGTATTTTCTGACTTTTATAGAGTGTATATAAATTGCTTTTGTAATTAGAAAACAATATATTTTTAAAATTTTTGAACACAAAACCTAGTTCTGCCCTATATATATATTATTATATACATATATTTTTTTTTCCTGCCCTTTATATTAACAAGGAATCTACTCGCTGGCCTCCCCTCCCACGTTAGATTGGTGACTGAAACCAGCATACACACAGTCTGGCTTCCCTTGCCCTAGGACCTGCCTGCTATTTGCTCCGTGGCTGCCATTAATTAGCAAATGCTTTTTTCAACTTGCAAAGGCATTACCAGTCAGGAGCTGTGGGACTGCAGTACCATATGGACTCCCAGGGGGCCACCAGGTCCATCCCAGAGAGTCTTCCTCACCAGTTCACGAGTCCGTCTTGGCTTCTAATGGCCAATCAACTGTATGGCAGAGCTTCACAGGAAATCCATAGGATTTGAATAAAATTAATCCACGACACAGAGGAATTCTGGCAAATCAAAACGGGTTTTTCCCAGGTGCAAGTGGGTTAACCTCTTGGATATATAAATGCAGGTACTTAAAGATTACTCACATTAAAAAAAAAATCAAACATAAAGGGAATAGTGCTAATTATTCCTCTCTGTTTCCCAAGAATAAGGCTTCTTTTTGTTAGTGAAAAGTGATAAAACGAAACCCATTTGGCCTTTCAGGGTGACTGGCTGCTGCCCAGTACAAGAATAGGATCTTTAAACACAAATAACAACAACCAAAAAAAAAAAAAATCATTAAATAAGAAAGCCGAGTTTCCAGAGGGATCTAAGGAAAGAAATAAAAAGGGCCTTTCCAGTTTAACAACTCATTTTCTAGAAAATGGAAGTGGCTTCACAGAAATGCTCTCAGAGGTTTGTTCACCACAGCCTTGGAAAGGGAAAGAAAAACATGTATTCAAGCACAACGACAACAAAAGAGCTTATGTCCAGTAGCCGAGAGGTGGCACAGAAACACCAAAGTGGGGAAAAGCTAGAGAACTTTCTCTGATCAGCTAGACACTCGGATAAGGTGGGGAGACCTGTGTCTGATTATGTTACCTTCATATACACACACACATATATGCACACGTGTGTGTGTATTGAGAGATTTATTCTAAAGAATTGGTTCACATGATTGTGGAAGTGCAAGTCCAAAATTTACAGGGTACACCAACAGTCTGGGAATGCAGGGAAGAGTTGCAGGCCCAGTCCAAAGGCAATCTGCTGGCAGAACTCCTTGCTTGGAGGTCATCGGTCTTTGTTCTCTTAAGGCCTTCAACTGATTGGACAAGGCCCACCCACATTGTAGAGGGTAATCTGCTTTACTCAAAGTCCACTCATTAAACCTTAATCTCATCCAGAAAACATCTTTATAGAAACATCAAGAATAATGTTTGACCAAATACCTGGGCACCGTGGCCAAGTTGACACATAAAATTAGCCATCGCAGTAGTGTTATTTCCCTAACTGGAGTCTACCAATTTGGAAGGCACAGATTGGCTCTTACCTGTCTGAATCCTCCCACAGGGCCTACTTGAGAGGTGACTGTCAGGGAGCATTCCATAAATCCCCAAAGAGCGGAAGGATAGAACGGTGAGACTTGACAGACCCTCTGGAAGCAGCCTCGTGCATCTTCTGGGAACAACAGAGGATGTGTGACCAACAGCAGCTTGATCCCCAGAGTGCAAACCACAGGGCAGTAGAGATCCCAAAGGCACAACCCTGATCCTTTCTCTGCTGTGGAAAGGACTCTTCAGCCATACTCAGTCACACTTTCCAAGACAATAATAGATCTAGATAGAAACGTCTGTTCATTTGGATTTGAGCTCAGCACAGCCCTAGCAAGTGAAGGAAAGACAAAAGAAAAACACAAAAGCGTGTTGTGGCTTAGGGAGAGATGTCCCACCCTGGTCTTCAACCATCTTTTTATGACGTACATACCTGTTTCAAGCTTCATCTTTCTCCCAACCCTATTATTAACTCTATGCAACAAGCTCCACATCTTACCTGTTCCTCCCACCCCAAACGAAGCTTAGATCAGCCCCCTGAGATTAAGCAGGCTCAGAGGAGGGCTACTGCTTTCCCAGTTCCAGCTCAATTTTTTTTAAAGATTTACTTATTTATTTGAGAGAGAGACAGAACACGCACGCAAGCAGGGGGGAGAGGGAGAGGGAGACAAGAAGACTCCCTGCTGAGTGGGGAGCCCAACATGGGGCTTGATCTCACGACCCTGAGATCATGACCTGAGCTGAAACCAAGAGTTGGCCACTCAACTGACTGAGCCACCCAGGCACCCCTCAAATTCAAAATTTTAATTCTAAACCCAGAATCTAATCTCCAGGCTTCCCCTTGGTTCCCCAGCAGGCCGCTGCTTAGCCTGGAAGAGGAGGGAGGCCTGGGCCAGACATCTCAAGCAACTGGGGAGGGGGTGGGTCCTCAAGCCATTTTAAAATGCCAGCCCCCAAATTCATGTACTTGTAATTATCTGGTGCCCATTTAAAATTCCTTCTGCATCTGTAAAAATCCTTCTCATTCCTCCTCAGTCCCAGTAGAAAAATGGGCAAAAGATAGGTACAGACTGTTCAAAGAAAAGAAATTCCCAATGTCTCTTAAACACATGAGAAGATGCTCAATTACACTTACAATAATAGAAATGCAAATTAAAAGTACAAGGAGAATAAAACAGACTGGCGAAGATCAGAATGTTAGGTAATGCAGTCTGGTAAGATTGTGGGGCTGGTGCAAGGCTAACCTTCTCTGACCTCCTTGGAGAGCAATTTGGCAAAACATCTCAAATTTTAAAATGCACTGGTCTGATGACCAAGCACTTCCACATCCAGGTATTAATAGATTTGTACATTCATGCAAAATGACGTGTGCCCAAGAATATACATTGCGGCATTGGTTGTTATAGAAGACTGGGGGGACGATCTAAATGTCTGTTAATAGGGGACCAGTTAAATAAATTGACCACTACAGCCACTTCAAGGAATAGGAAGGTCCATATGGACTGATACGGAAAATTTTGAAGGGTTAGTACTAAGTGAAAAGAGTAACGAGGATGCCAGTGCCTGGTGTGCGTTTGTGAGTGGGAACACATGTGCGCGTATATGTTGGTAAATGCACGGAGCACCCCTGGAAGAATGTCCAGTAACCTGGGAACACTGGTTGGTTCCAGAGCAGGGACCTGGGAGGCATGGAAACATCAGAAGGAAGGAGGTTTCTTTTTCACTGAGTACCTGTGATGGATTCATTTGTGACCCATAAAAAGCCTATGTCGAAGTCCTAACCCTCAGTATATCAAAATTTCCTTATTTGGAAATAGAGGCATTGCCGATGAAATAGTTAAATTGAGGTCATGTAAGAGTAGTGAAGGTCCATAATCCAAAGTGGCATGTATCCTTACAAGCAGAAATTTGGACACAGACAGGCGCACAGGGAGGACACTGTGTGAAGACAAAGGCAGAGATTGAAGTGATTCCCAGCAAACCACTAGAAGCCAGGAGAGAAGCATGGAACGGGTTTTTTCCTTGCAGTCCTTAGAAGGTACAAACCCCGCAGATACCTTGATCTTGGATTTCTGATATCCACAACTATGAGACAACAGATTTCCATTGTTCTAAACCACCCCACTTGTGGTGCTTTGTTACGAAGACTTAGCGAGTGAATACAGCAAATGCATACAGTATCCTTTGGTGCCTTGTATGTTGTGTCATGCACATGTATTATCAATTAAAAAAAACTTTTTTTTTTTCAACACAAATGTTTGTTCCTCCCTGAAACCTTCCCAGATTCACCAGGCTGGGTCAATTGCTCCATCTTTTGGGCTCTGAGAATATTTTTATCTCTGCAACATCATTTGCCACGTTGTCATGTAATTTAGCTGTTCACAGTGTTCTCCCTTCCACAAAAGGAGCCAAGCCTACGTTTTATTCATCATTATACTCCTAGAGATAAACCCTCAGGTGTTTTTGCTGGAGTGGATGACTAAATGGGTAACTAACTAGACATTTTTCACTGCCTTCCTATAGTTCCATCACTATTTACTGATTTTTGGCTTGATAAGCTATCAATTCATGTATACTTTGTGAGGGCAACATGGCTGAAACCTGACTCTAAAATTTGGAGGGTTTTGATTGGTGGAAGGAAAACACATCATTTAAAAACACACATAAGCGAGGCGCCTGGGTGGCTCAGTCGGTTGAGCGTCCGACTCTTGATTTCAGCGCAGGTCATGATCTCAGGGTGCTGGGATTGAGCCCCACATCTGGCTCTGCACTCAGCGTGGAATCTGCTTGGGATTCTCTCTCCCTCTCCCTTTGCTCTTCCCCCCTTCTCAAATAAATAAATAAAATCTTTAAAAAAACAAATAAGGACACATATAAGCTTCTGCACACCAAAGGAAACAAGCAACAAAACTAAAGACAAGCTACGGAATGGGAGAAGATATTTGCAAATCACATTTCCGATAAAAGGTTAGTATCCAAAATACATAAAGAACTTATACAACTCAACAGAAAAAAAAATTCAGTTTTAAAAATGGGCAGAAGACATGAGCAGATATTTCTTCAAAGAAGACATGCAGATGGCCAACAGACATATGAAAACATGCTCAACATCACTCGCCATCAGGAAATGGGGTGGCTCAGTTGTTAAGCGTCTGCCTTCGGCTCAGGGAGTGATCCCGGCGTTCTGGGATCGAGCCCCACATCAGGCTCCTCTGCTGAGAGCCTGCTTCTTCCTCTCCCACTCCCCCTGCTTGTGTTCCCTCTCTCACTGGCTGTCTCTCTCTCTGTCAAATAAATAAATAAAATCTTTAGAAAAAAAAAAGGAAATGCAAACCACACCACAATGAGATATCACCTCACACCTGTCAGAATAGCTAAAATAAAAAACACAAGAAACAACAAATGTTGGCGAGGACGTGGAGAAAAAGGAACCTTTGTGCACTGTTGGAGGGAATGCAAACTGGTGCAGCCACTGTAGAAAACAGTATGGAGAGTCCTCAAAAAATTAAAAATAAGACTACCACATGATCCAGTAATTCTACTATGGGGTATTTATTCAAAGACCATGAAAACATAAATCTGTAAAGATATATGGCCCCCTGTGTTTATTGCAGCATTATTTACAATAGCCAAATTATGGAAGCAGCCCGAGTGTCCATCGATAGATGAATAGATGAAGAAAACGGGGTATATATACACGACAGAATATTAGCCAGCCACTCAGTCATAAAAAAGGATGAAATCGGGGCGCCTGAGTGGCACAGCGGTTAAGCGTCTGCCTTCGGCTCAGGGCGTGATCCCGGCGTTATGGGATCGAGCCCCACGTCAGGCTCCTCCGCTGTGAGCCTGCTTCCTCCTCTCCCACTCCCCCTGCTTGTGTTCCCTCCCTCGCTGGCTGTCTCTATCTCTGTCAAATAAATAAAATCTTTAAAAAAAAAAAAAAGGATGAAATCTTGCTATTTGCAACGACATGGACGGATCTAGAGGGTATAACGTTAAGTGAAATAAGTCAGTCAGATAAAGACAAATACCATATGATTCACTCATATGAGGAATTTAAGAAACAAGCGAACAAAGCAAAAAAAAGAGACAAACTAAAAACAGACTGTTAACCATAGAGAACAAACAGATGGTCACCAGAGGGGAGGTGGGTGGGGGATGGGGGAAATAGATAAAGAGACGAAGAGTATACTTATCGTTGCGAGCACTGAGTGAGGTATGGAGCTGTGGGGTCACTAGACTGTACACCGGAAACTAGTATAACGCTGCGTGCTAACCACACTGGAATTAAAATTTAAAAATAAATACATAAGTAAATAAAAATAAAAACACATACAAGAGGTTCACTTCAAATGAGTTGGGAGTTCAGTACTTTCTGGGGAGATCGTTCCTCAAACAGGAGGAGGGGTGAGTTTTGTCTGCAGGGGAGAGGAAGAGTGGAGAAAGGCCTCCTCCCGGCTCCACTGTGCTTGATGAGGGACAAATAAAACAATTTGTTGCTCGTGCTCCTAAGGGTGCTCCTCGTTACTGGTCACAGAAGCTACCTCTGAGCTGGGTGACAGAGATTGATAATATGGCCGCTGAATATGTCTCCTAGCGTTGCCTTAACCTACCACAGAGCGGGCGGCTTAAAGCAACGGAAATCTATTGTCTCACAGTTCCAGAGGCTAGAAGTTGGAAATGGAGGTTTGGCAGGGCTGGGCTCCCTCTGGAAGACTCGAGGGGAGGNCCCGTTGCGAGCACTGAGTGAGGTATGGAGCTGTGGGGTCACTAGACTGTACACCGGAAACTAGTATAACGCTGCGTGCTAACCACACTGGAATTAAAATTTAAAAATAAATACATAAGTAAATAAAAATAAAAACACATACAAGAGGTTCACTTCAAATGAGTTGGGAGTTCAGTACTTTCTGGGGAGATCGTTCCTCAAACAGGAGGAGGGGTGAGTTTTGTCTGCAGGGGAGAGGAAGAGTGGAGAAAGGCCTCCTCCCGGCTCCACTGTGCTTGATGAGGGACAAATAAAACAATTTGTTGCTCGTGCTCCTAAGGGTGCTCCTCGTTACTGGTCACAGAAGCTACCTCTGAGCTGGGTGACAGAGATTGATAATATGGCCGCTGAATATGTCTCCTAGCGTTGCCTTAACCTACCACAGAGCGGGCGGCTTAAAGCAACGGAAATCTATTGTCTCACAGTTCCAGAGGCTAGAAGTTGGAAATGGAGGTTTGGCAGGGCTGGGCTCCCTCTGGAAGACTCGAGGGGAGGCCCGTTCCTCGCCCATCTTCTGGTGTTTGCTGGCAGCCCTTGGTGCATGCATCCCTCCAGTCTCTGCTCCACCTGCACCAAGCCCTCTCCCTGTGTGCGTCTGTGTCTGAATCTCCTCTTATAAGGATACTGGTCATTGGATTAGGGCCTGCCTAATCCAATATGACCTCGTCTTTTTTTTTTATAGCTTTATTTTTAATTTTAATTTTTTTTAAAGATTTTGTTCATTTATTGGAGAGAGAAAGTGAGCAAGAGAGAGCAAGAGCAGGGAGGAGGGGCAGAGGGAGAAGCAGAGGGAGAAGCGGACTCCCCACTGAGCAGAGAGCCCCACGCGGGGCTCGATCCCAGGACCCCAGGATCATAACCTGAGCCCAAGGCAGATGCTTAACCGACTGAGCCACCCAGGCGCCCCCAGTGTGACCTCATCTTAATTTGATTCCACCTACGAAGTAAGGGCACATTCTGAGGTTCCTGGTGGATAGGGATTTTTTGGGGGGAACACTACCCAACCTAGTAGAGCTGTTCAGCTGGCTAGGGCTCACTGGGAATGGAGAGGCAGCAAAAGAGGAAGGAGTGTTTAACCTTACAAGTAAGCACAGGACTTGGAACCACGCAGACTTGGTTTCAAATCCTGGTTCTCCCCTCTGGTCAGCCATGTGAATTCGGGCCAGTTACCGAACATCTCTGAGCCTGTTTCCTCGTCTGTGCAATGGGCTTAATGACTCCTAGGTTTGCTGGGCAAAATAAATAAGATCAGGTCCTGACCTGCTTAACACAGCGCCTGATATTTTAAAAACTTAGTTTTTGGGGCTCCTGGCTGGCTCAGTCAGTGGAGCCCGCAACTCTTGATCTTGGGGTTCTTGATCTTGGGGTTGTGAGCTCGAGCCCCACGTTGGGTGTAGAGATTACCTAAAAAATACAACATTTAAAAAAATTAGTTTTTAATGCTAGCATCCCTATTTCCATGGCTCCTGCAATCCTTTTAGGGGGACATGTAGACAAATAGCAAAACAGGATAGTTTATGATTAAAGGCCCAGAGGCCTGGTACAGAATGCACCTGCCACAGGAGGTCAGAAGCGGGGGGCAGCCGGACTTGAGCAGGCGACTGTAACTCTTAATAACAAACAGACACGGAGTTAGAACTGCAATCTAAAATCCTACAGCTAGGCCGCACAGTCGACTCTGGAGCAACATGGGAGTCAGGAGCACCAACCCCCACGCACAGCTGAAACTCTGTGTATAGCTTTTGACTCTCCCGAAACTGAACTACTAATACTGTTGACCAGAAGCCTTACTGACAACATACACAGTCCATTAACACATTCTGTGTTACATGTATACGGTATTCTTACAATAAGTAAAGTAAGCTAGAGAAAAGAAAATGTGAAGAAAATCATAAGGAAGAGAAAATACATATGCAGGAATGTACTGTGTCTCTTGAAAAAAATCCACGTGTAAGTGACCCATGCTGTTCAAACCCCTGTTGTTTGAGGGCCAACTATATGGGTTTTTTCCCCTCCCCCTCCACCAGGGTATATTTCTAGAGCTTATCACCCAGGTCTTCATAGCACAACTAGACCAGACATGTCCTATTTTCCTATCTGCTCGAACACCTATTGCCCGGGGCTCCTCTCCCCTGATGCACACGACCATTAGGACATTAGGGAGAGGCCAGAGCTTCCAACCAGGTGGCCCTGCCTTCCTGGTCGAGGCTGCCCAGAGTGGAAGGGTCATGTTGGGAGGGGTTGGCTGGTAAAGCTGTGCATGGCTGCACGTGTCGATCTCTGATAACATCCCAACGGCAAACAAAAATGACTTGGGATGATCAACATTTTGCCCCGATCAGGAAGAACTGGCTGTTCTCTTATGCTAGCTCATGTGTTCCATTAGAAATGGATTAAATTATTCAGACACTGAAATCTTCTGGGTGACATTTGCATTCGGAACTCACCACGATAGCCGGGCGTGAGTCCACAGTCTCTGACCTGTGTTGTGAGGCAATCGGGCGCATCCCCATCATCGGGGGCCTGACGTGATCGGCCACCGCAGCGTGGGGCTGCTCTGTTTCCCCGGCCTTGAGAAAAATTATGTGCACAAAACTTTGTTTCTGAATTGTAGGTTTTTAAAATTTTTCCCTGGTGACTAGGGGGACGAAGCCATCGATTCACTTATTATATTTACTGAGTGCCCGGTGAATAGCACGGGCTCTAGAATCAATTGCCTACATTCGAATCCCACCTGCACAAATGATGAACTTTGACACTGAGCAAGTTCCGTAGCATCTCTGAACCTCAGCTGCTTCATCTGTAAAGGGAGAGTCATCATAATACCCTCCCATAAGGCCGTTGAGAGGATCGTTCCAGGTTTGGTTGCTCAAAGCAGGTTGTGAGACAGAAGTCAGCAAGCAGGGCTTCTTGAACCAGTCCTTTTAAGAGCAACATCAGTGAAAGGGAGAGCAGGAAGTAGAATAGGGCAGAGGGGAGAAGCTGAGCTCTGAGGCAGTGCCAAGGAAAGCAGGAACCACCCCAGGGAGTGCTCTGCAGATGGGAGAGTCCTGAGCCCTACCCTGAGTTGGACCAAAAGGCAGGGCCCTTGTGCCCCTCAGGAGATCAGCCCCTGCAGGCCGGGCACTCCTGCAGGGAGATCTTGGGTGAGGCAGTTTCCCTCAGCTCAGCCAGTCCCCCCAGGACAAGTGAGATTGATCTTCCTCTGATCTGGGGAATAAGTTCTTCATTCCTGAAAGGGGATCACAGCCTCCCCAGCAAAGATGAGATCATCTGCATAAAGCCCATCACGCAATAACTGGCCTGCAGTAAATACTTAGTCGATGGCAGCCTTTACGATGACGCTGTGTCTGTACCTGTTCTTTGCCAGGCACTGTGCCAGAGGCTGGGACCCGGTGGCTGTCAAGATTCTGCACCTGCCCTCAAGAAACTCAATCCATAGGCAGACCAGACCATCCAGCAAGCACTTGCAGGGTGGTGCATGGGGTAGGGTGCCATAGGATTTGTAGCAGAGCATGTAGAAGGGGCACGTGCCCCAGACTGGGAGGGTGAAGGACAGTGAGGCCAAAGGGAATACCTGGAGTTGAAGAGCAGTCAGCCAGGCAAAGGGAGCTGCAGGTGCTGGGGGTGGGGGAGACGGTGGAAGATGCGGTGTGTGCAAATGAGAGAAGCTGTGTATGATACAGCTCTGCAGGCCCAGAGTGGGCACCAGGGAGGGGGAGACAGGGTTTTGTGGACAGCAGGCCAAGGGGTGTGGACTTGAATATAGAGAGGGCAATGGGAGCCATGAGATCATTCTAATCCGAGAAAGGACATGGCCCATTCGTGCTTGAACAAGGTCACTCTGGCTGCCATAGGGGCAAGGGATTGGACATGGACAAACTTAGAGGCCATTGCCTGGGTCTAGATGAGAGATTAGAGTGACCTGGGTCCCGCTGGGGGTACTGCAGAAAAAACGCAGACAGTCAAGGACTGTTGAGGCGGCGGGATCCATAAGCTTAGCAATGACTGGGTGGTAAGAGAGAAAGAGGAACCCAGGGTCATGCTTAAGCTTCTGATCTGGGCAAACTCCAGAAGGCCTGGTGTCTTAATCCATTCAGGCCGCTATAATAGAACACCAGAGACAGGGTAGCTTGTAAACAACAGAAATTTATTTCTCACTGTCCTTTTTTTTTTTTTTAAGATTTAATTTATTTATTTGTCAGAGAGAGAGCACACAAGCAAGGGGAGCGACAGGCAGAGGGAAAAACAGGCTCCCTGCTGAGCAAGGAGCCTGATGCAGGACTTGATCCCAGGACCCCGGAATCATGACCTGTGCCGAAGGCAGACGCTTAACTGAGCACCCAGGTGTCCCTATTTCTCACCGTTCTGGGGGCTGGGAAGTCCAAGATCAAGGCACCAGTACAGTTGGTATCTGGTGAGGGCCTGCTTCCTGGCTCACAGACAGCCACCTTCTCACCAGGTCCTCTTGTGCTGACAGAAGAGGCAGGGAGCTCTCCGGGGTCTCTTTTATACGGGTACTAACTCTGTCCATGAGGGACCTAATCACCTCCCAAACGCCCATATCCAAATAGTATCACATGGGGGAATAGGTTTCAACATATGAATTTGGGAGAACACAAACATTCAGTCCATAGCACCTGGGAAACTAATGTCCTAAGACCCAGAGGGGGAAAAAAAAAGCCACCACAGACAGACAAGCTCCCTGTTATTTGGAATGGCTCAGAGGAGCTGCTTTCAGCCAGCTCTCCAAGACTTATAGCTCCATTTTATTTATTCATTTATTTATTTTTTAAAGATTTTATTTATTTATTTGACAGAGAGAGAGACAGCCAGTGAGAGAGGGAACGCAAGCAGGAGGAATGGGAGAGGAAGAAGCAGGCTCCCAGCAGAGCAGGGAGCCCGATGCGGGGCTTGATCCCAAGACTCTGGGATCACGCCCTGAGCCGAAGGCAGACGCTTAACGACTGAGTCACCCAGGCGCCCCTTACAGCTCCATTTTAGACAAACCCACTAGAAGCCCCTGATGGAGTACAAGTCTTAGAAACAGATAAATTAATCCTAGAGAAAACTGTTTCCTCTCTGCTTCTGCCTAGCAAAAAACAACAACAACAACAATAACAACAAAAACAGTAGAGAATGCTCCCAGTGTTAAAACTGTGGTTGTAGTGGAAAGCAAATTGAACAAAGGAAAGAGACACAAATTCACTTTGGATTCAATCTTCAATAAACATCAGTATTTACTGAATATGAATTCTGAGCCCAGCCCTGTGCTAAGAGCTTCAGATATAAGAGTAGACACTGACCAGAGAACTTGAGGGTCCAGCTCCTTCAGTAGTAATATTTCTTATGGTAAATTGATGCACTGGCATTTGGGTTTATATATTAGTCTCTTGTGTGTTTGGTGAGCTGAGTCAATCCCTGGGGCTTACTCACCTGCGCATTTTAACAAAACTGAGTTTTTGGATTTCAAAGCTGATAAGCAGGACCCATGCAAATGGGAAACATTCCATTGGAAATGAAGATGGGGAGGCCATTCTCACGATTGTTCCAAAGGAGTAACTTGAGGCAGGAAGAGAGGTTCCAGGATATTCTGTAAATTTGAGTTGAAAAATGAGGTCCAATATTAGCCCAAAGTGTTAAAAAACAAAACTCAACCCCAGTAAATTGAAGATCTAATTGGCTTTATTAAAAGATTCATGAATCAGGCAACATCCTGTCTAGCAAATAGATGCTCTGAGGAGTTGTACAAAATGGAAGGTTTTTATAAGAAGGAGGGTGGAGTAAGAAAGGCGGAGGAAAAAGAAGGAGGAGGAGGATGAGAGGAGGAGGAGGAAATAAAAAAGGATTGTTTTAGGCAAGACCGCTTCCCTTAGGAGGAAGGGCAGGGTTCTTATTCTGCAGATAACCTCATCTCCCTTTGGGGGCCAGAGAAGGCCCAAGTGACAGATTACCTCTTTGTGCTTATCAGAAAATTCCTGATTGACAGGTTTAGACAATTTCTGGGGGAGGCTGAAACTGAAATCACGTTAGGTATTAAATCCTGGTTTGCTGACTTGGCCTGCCCCAAGTCACACCATTTTGGACCTGTGGTTTTCTTTTTAATGAAAGCAACTTCCCAAAATATTTCTGGGGAAGGGAATGAGTCTGCATGCCTAAGAATCTGAAATGGAGCCTCCTCCAAATTCTCCCTCCGGGGGCACATGCTCTTCCCGGGAACTGCTTGGTTTGGGTTACAAGTACAACCATCACTGAATCAACCAAACAATTTTTCATGACCGGACTTGGTCCCTACCTCCCAAATGAAGTTCAAGATCTAAGATAGCAAGAAACAACCTCTACCATAAGAAAGATCCAAACCCAAAAGAAGGTGATTTGTCTTTAAAGTCGTTCACTGCAATGATAGTTTGTATATTTGAGACGCATAAAACCACGGCTGACGCAATCTTTTTTTAGGCGTCCGAAGAAGGCAGGTGAGTTTCTATTTGCACTTGGCATTTTTTCCCTGTCTTTATTATGGTGTCAGATCAACATTCCGGAGCTCCTCGGGCCCTTGAAAAAAAGTGATTAAAACGTACTTGAAGGACTCCAGTGTCCCCGAGTATCAGTGTATAAGGGAGCAAAGGGTGGGCGAGACTCTAGTTTAAAACCCACGAGTTTAGGCGCACGATGACTTTGTTTTTATAGGAAGAAGCGGCAGCAGGCACCCTGCCCGCCGAGTCCCAGTCCAGGGAACACCCACTCGGCTCAAAGCAGAGGAGGGAGTCTGAAAACCGAAACCGCCCGGCGCACACCGACGACGCCCCGGAGGCTGCCAGCCCCGCCGGCCAGTCTCGGCCCGGGAACACCCGCGAGGGCGGCGGGGCGACGGAGGAAGGGAAGGGGTGGGGGAGGGGCGGTCAGCCGAGGCCCCGCCCACGCCCCGCCCCGCCCCGATTATAGCAGATGACTCAGGGCGGAGCTCCGCATCCAACCCGCTCGCCGCCAACTTCTCTGGATGGGACCAGAAGTTTCTAGCCGGCCAGTTGCTGCCTCCCTTTATCTGCTTCCCCGTTGGCAGCGAGAAGGCTATTTCCAGACACTTCCACCCCTCTCGGGCCACGTCACCCCCTCCTTTAATTCATAAAGGTGCCCGGCGCCGGCTTCCCGGACACGTCGGCGGCGCGCACAGCTCTCGATCCGGCCACGGCCAGCGAGCGACTCGGCGCCTGAAGGCCCGGCACCCCGCGACCCGGCACCCCTTGACCCGGCACCCCGGCGGCCGCCCCTCCGGGCCGACCCCGACCCAGCATGAGCGCTGCCACCCATTCGCCCATGGTGCAGATGGCGTCCGGCAACGGCGCCGGCGACCCCCTGCCCCCCGGCTGGGAAATCAAGATCGATCCGCAGACCGGCTGGCCCTTCTTCGTGGACCACAACAACCGCACCACGACGTGGAACGACCCGCGCGTGCCCCCCGAGGGCCCCAAGGTGAGCCAGCCTGCGCCGCGCCCTGGCCGGCGCCCCCCTCGACGGCGAGCCGCAGGGGCGGGTGTACCGGGCGGGCTGCGGGGACCCCGGGGACCCCGGGGCGCACCTGCCGGCGGACGCCCGCGCCCGGGGTCCGCCTGCTGCTCCCCGACGAGCCCTCGTTCCGGTCCGCCCTTGGCCGGCGTCGGGGCGACGGGGAGGCCCTTGAGGTGGGGGGAGACTGCCCTCCCCGGGCCGCGTTTGGTTGCCGGGGTCGCCCCGGGAAGTGCGACCCGCGCGGTGGCGCCAGGTGCCGTCCCACCTACCGGCTCCGAGGGGCCAAGGGCCTGGTGGCTGGGGTGGGCCGGGGCTCCGGAGAGGCGACCGGCCTGGTCAGCTCCGGAGGCCCGGGCCAGGCCCCATCCGCGGCCTCTGCGGCTGCCCGCCCACCCCGGCTGAGGTCCGGGTTTCACTGCTGTCGGCGCTCGGGCAGACACCGTAGGGGGCTACTCGCAAGCTTGGGGGTGGTCTCGAAGGAATTGTGCCTCCTGAAGTTCCTCAGCTTGGTCGAGGGGCATCTTGACTTTACTGCCTCAGGCACAGAGTGACTCAGGGGACTGATGTAAATACGTTTTCCCCCCTTTTTGTATCTGCAATTAAAATTGTATTACTGTTTGAAACGGTTTTCAGTAAGAATATATTCTAGTATGATTTGTTGAAAACAAGATGTTCTTCTCCCAGGCAGAGTCTAAACTAAAAATGTGAGACTGTCTCATGGTTGATGATTGCCTTAAGACATTGCCTCACACTGGCATGAAACAGAATGTTTTTTTTGTTTTGTTTTGTTTTAATGGCATACATTCCCTTCCTTGTTATGGTATTAAAATACCTGGGATTTGTTTCTCATACACAAATAACTAATACAGAGGTACTTTTGTGAATGCAGAAGTGTGCCTCATTTACATATCTGCAAAGATACATGCTCTTTAACCCTTAAGAGCATGAAAGTTTAGAAATAGAAATTTGGAATCAGTCTGTTAAAAGAGTACAACTAAGTGTGCTACACTTCCAATTTTCTATAAATTTGAACTATTTCAAAATAAAAACCTTGACAAAAAAGAAATACACTTAAAGAAAGGGTCATGTTATGCTGTCTGGGCAAAATTAAAAAAAAAAAGCCATAAAGAGCTGGTCACTTGTTTTGAAGACTTAAAAATTCACAAAATTAAAAGTGCTTTATAAATCATTATTTTAAAAGAAGTGTTTGTGTCATCCACTTTCATTTCTATGCATTTTTTAAACTAAAAATATTGATGAAAACGTGGCGCACAATGAGATGTTGAACATTCAACAACTTAGGTTTATAAGAAATTAATTGTATATTTTTATCTGAAAATTAGTACACGAGTATGTAATTAGCTGGGCTGGGCATAATTATATATACTTTTTTGTGTGTCTGTTCAGCCCATAATTGGGTGAAACTGAAGCACATTTCAAACCAGCCCTGTTACTGCAGTCTGCATGAATGTCGCTCTCTCCTGTGGTGTAAGTCTGTCATTTCGAGGCCACCTTCCTATAGAGACACGGACTGTCAGAATCTGCCGGCACCCTTTGTTGTGAGTGAAGGTCAAGTTTGAACATAGCCTCTGTAAGTGCAGTGTAAACCCAGATTGCCAGCACTTTGTTTTTAGAATAAGACTCACCCAGCAAGTTGAGATCTTTGTGTACCCATCCAGTGGATTGGTTAGGCTGTGGTTTCATAAACCTTTTTAAAGGGAAAAAAAAACAGGTTGAGTTACTATTATTCTCAACAAATAGAGAAAACAGCCACTAAATCAGAAGTCTGACGCCAGAAAACTGGACTTGAAAATTAAGTCAGCATTTTGAAGTTGAAAGGCCCACGAAGATCTTTTTAGCTCAGCCTCTTTCTTTTACTGAGAAAGAAACCCAGACAGTTCAAGTGTGTTTCCAGGGGTCACTCAGCTGGTACTAATAGCAAAGAGAACTATACCAGAATGTCCTGATATGAGGCAGGATATATGCTCAGAAGAAGGTAGCAGTGTCTAGAATTTTTGTGAAACTGTGAAGCATGCAGGCTGGAATACTTGGTTGTTTTGTGTCCTCCTGGCCACCAAGTACTGCGTGGCTGACCTCTGTGCTGTCATTACTTGGATGGTGATGACTGGATGTGGTAACTCAAGAAATGAGTTCTTTTTACCAGATTAACTACTTGAGGTTTGTCAGCAAGGCACCAGAACTTTGGAAGAGTGCAAACATTCCGTTCATTGGCTCTTTGGGAACTTCACGGCTTTCTTACCTGTGCTTTGAGATACACAGAACATCTGGGTGACTCATTCAGTTTCACTTCCATGAGTGACATCTTCCTCCAGACTAAATACAACAGAAAATCCTTCAATATTGTTTTATATTAGAAATTGGCTTCTTAATGCGGAATGAGAAAGGGCCCTGGCATGAAACAGAGGGCGATTTTGGAGGAGCTGAGCTAAGAGGACCCTCTAACCATCCTTATCTTCAAGAGGAGATGCGATCCATCAGTAAAGAGCTATTTGTTAAGCATGAAAAAACAGAAGAAGCCCTTTTTGGGGGGAAGACTGCTTCTGGGTGTTTATAGTCTAAGCTTGTTGGTAAAGGAATGGCTTTCATGGAAAGGAAGTGATTAGAACTTTGTGTTTCATTGAGTCTTGTACTCTGTCGTTTTCGAGTTCATCCTCCCACAGTGCCCTGAGGTGGTTAGAGTGACTCTCTGTCCCTAGTTTTACAGAGGAGGCAAGTGTCTTGCCCTTCATTGAAGAGGCAGGGTGGCAGGGCAGCTACAGGCTAAGACTTTGGGCTTTATCCAGCTCTGCTCTAAGCAACTGGACCTCCCCACCTGCAGTCTTCCTGGGTGTTGGGCTTGCCACTAATCTCCTGGCAAGTTCATTCCAGTCCAGGCCCCTTCCCTGGCAGAGAGGTTGGCGCTCACTTTGGAGTCTGAAGATGTGCAGCCGCTCCTCCCGGTTCTCCCCTGACTAAACAAAGACTGGATGCTTTGGAGTGGGGTGCTGTGCTGCTGTCTCAAACCCTCCTGGGCCCAGAGGGAGACCCTTCTCCCTCCACGAGCAGGGCTGTTCTAGCTTTGCATATCTTAGCGGTCACAGCACAGATTCCCAAGGCCAGCAGTCTCCTGGGAAGCCTTTTAAGAACACAGGTTGCCAGCTGCGTCGTCCCCCTACCTGCCCCCCTACCCCCCCATGTTGAATCCGAATTTCGCAGGGTAGGGACCAGAAATCTGTACGTCAGAGAAGTTTCCCAGATGATCCTGATTTTGCCAGACTGGCATTTGGGAGCCACTGGTGGCCTGTGATCCCATTTTGTAGGGGGAGGGGAGCTGCGATTTAGTGTCGGCCTTCCTGCAAGTAGGCCCTGGAATCCCTCAAAGCTGTGCCTGCTTAACATCCCACGTGCAGAGCCTTTGCCTGAGGCCCATTGTCCTTCTTGGTGAAACCCTGGCGCCTGGCTTGTGTGATGTGAATATGGGGGTGGCAGTGCCCTGAGTCAGATTTAGGGCAGTCCCAAGACCTTCCTGTACCCCAGAAAGAAGTGAGCCAGAGCATTTCCTTCCTGCTTTGCCTTCCCCGCAGAAGCTCACCATAATAATCTGACAGATCACACTCGGACCCTGGGACAGGGATGGAGAAACATCCTTTCAGAGGAAATTGGAAATGTTTTGAGTTACGATTGAAGTAGAGAGACCCATTTATTTTCTGCTCCAGGTTTAGCCAAGCCTCCTGAATTTTCTTAAAGATGAGATCATTCTGCTCTTTGCAGATAGATTACAAGCTCTTGGGCCTCTTAGCAGAATCAGAGCACAATCAGGAAATGAGTGGCCATTCTCTCCTTTGTATTTTCTAGCAAGTTGCATGATGGGGGAACAAATTCCTTTGCGACTGATGAACAGGGATTTGTTGGGGGGGGGGGTAAAGAGCATGGCCAGATGCCTTAGATGTCTAGCTCATCCAAGACCTTCATTTTACCCTCCAAAGAACAGGCTGTGTTTGGCTTATGTAAGAACTGAACATAATTCGTCCCGTTTTGTAGAGTAGACTTGCCCTTTACGAGGGTAAAGCCGGTACCCAGGAGCTGCGGCGGCATTTGACATTAGCCAGGGCCAAGGAGGGCTTAGCTGTTTGATGCTCTTGGGGCTGGTTGTGAGTCTGAAAGCTTCAGACCACCCGTGAGGCTTGATCAGCACTGTCCTCCTGTCCCCATTTCTGAAATGACACACAGTTGCCTTATATAGGCACTCTACATGTTTATTAGTTCCTTTTGACCTTTTTTAAATGGTCTGGTGTTTATCGTCAAAAATAGGAAACCATGCATAAGAACCCGAACCTACTCTTCCTCCTTCACATTTTTGCTGCTTTAATGTTGCTCTTAAATATTTAAGCCATCTTATGCAGGAAAAATGGGAGAAGACAGGGGCTTTGTTTATTAGGAACCTCTGAGGACCCATTAGTGCTGATGAACACTGAAGAAGCCTCTGTCGTCCACCTGATTGTGGAATTTTCAAGTGCCTCCCAGCTCACCATTGCTGGCTAATTGAGTCTTGATCCGGGCTCCTCTTCTGCCTCCTATCTCAGACTCACAGCGGGACTTTTGAAGCTAAACCCCAAATCCCGTCCTCTGCAAATGTGTGGACATTGATCCTCACTGCTTGCCCGGCACGGTGCGATTGTGTGAGATGTCTGGTGTTATTAAGTCTTCACATATTTCTGCGAAGATTTCTTCGGGGCCTTAGGAGCGAGGCAGCTTGCAAAAGCTTCATGAGAGAGAATTTCTTTAGGATAGAATGAACCTTATATTTTTTTGTTTGTCTCTCTCTATATATACACACATATATGTGCGTATGCATATTTATATGCAAATGCTGGTTGGGTGCTTTACAAACCTTATTGCTTTAAATCCTCAGAACAGCTCTCTAAGATGGAAACTATTAGATGCATCTGAGGCCTGTCAGCTGTGACACCACGGAAAGACTGTCGTGGCCAGAGGTTTTACCCTCACCTTTGGGGGGGGGGGTCTGGAGGGGTGACAGATAGCCTCGCTCCCAGTGGGCCTGGCTGCTTCTCAAAACTTCATGCTCAGAGCTCCCCAGGCACAGCCCCAGTTGATTAGAGACCACTAGTTTCCTGAGTCTGGATCTGAGCTTAGGAGATGGGCCCAAGTCTTCATTCATTCATTCCATGTGAAATTTACTAAGCGTCTGCTCTCTGCAAGTCATGGTGTTCAATGCCATGTGGAGGACAGGTCTGTCTCCTTCTCTGCCATTCTCCGTGCAGCATTTCTGACGTGTACTTCTCTCCAGTTGGAAGCAGGCTATCCCTGCTCCAGGCTCCACGTTACTTTGATTGGAATCTTTCTTCCAAAAGGCGGCACTTCCCTGCTTTGCTCTGGGGTCCTGTCTCTTTCTGCTGCTCAGTGCCTGGCAGGGTCTCCAGCCTCAATAAATGATTCCGTGTGGAGAAGGGTAAAACCTGGGCCGGGCTCCGGAGTGGACAGGCTGGTAAAAGAAAAGCTGCCCTTATTGAAGTGCAGGCTCGAGCCCAGAGTAAGTGGAAGTTGCTGGAAGCCTTCTGTTGTTTCCTAAGCACTGAAGTGTTGTCCTGGGCTCCCCCAGGTCCCCCGGGGGCAGATTCCTTTTTACTGCATTTCTAAATGGCCTTTTCTCCACAAAGGACTTCAGTATTGATTCCCTAAGTTCTTCTGTTTGAGTCTGGAGAAGCCCTTTTTTGCCCCTGCCAGAGACACAGCATCTTGGAGCAGACGAGCTGGAGAGGCTGGGAGCTCCCAGCAGCCAGACGCCGCTAATGTCCAGCTGCACAGAGAGCAGGCTCCGTGCTGTCAAAGGAGTGTCTCTCTCTCTCTCTCACTTTTTTCCCCCCACGTGGCTGGCAGTAAGACCAGACAGTGCACAGTGAGGCTTCTTATTCACTGTCAATTCAGAAAAGCCCAGAATTACAGATTGCTCACTGCCTACGTCAAGAGCCTGTAAACAGAGTGGCTGCCCCAGAGCTCCGAGCACAGAGCAGTGTCCCCAGTGACTGAGGTGAGACTCATGCCACTGAAAATTCTCGAGCATCCTGTTGGAGAACAGCCATTTCCTATTTTGAAATCACGCCCTCAGTGTTCATTAAGGTCCAATTGTAGATTTTTTTTTCCCCGTTATTTTAAAGATTCTTCTTAGACCCTGGATAGATGAGTTAAATCCAGACAGCAGGAAGCTAGGAAAGAATGTGTGTGTGCAGAAGACAAGGCAGCCACATCACTTTTTGAATCTTTCACATTCATCCCACAGACCCTGAGTGTCAAGCGGGGGGACCAGCTCTCCTGCCCAGATAGAGCTGGGTTTTCTCCCTCCAGAGGCGCCATGCTGGGCGCATGGAGCTGTGGTGTGACTCAGAATGGAGCAGAGCGCGGCACTTTCGCCTGCCCTGCCTGAGCCAGGCAATGACTCAGCACCGAGCACTGGGTCCCTGGCCCAGAGCACACTTGAACTGAATGTTCCAGGTCTTGAGCCTCAGCCCAGCTCGACTGGGCAAAACTAAATGCTTTCTCCCCTGCTGCGTTGTACCCTGGGAAGATGAAGGGTTTGAAGATTTTAGCCACAGTTATTATTACAGATTGTGTAGGTGTGGCAAGAATAGTGAAAGGGTTAACACATCCCTGGCCTTGATGTCAGACAAACCTGGGTTCTGGTGATCTCAGATAAATCACTCATCCTCTCTGAACCTTGGTCTCCCCTTCTGTAAAATGGGAACACCACCTTACCTAGCCAGCAGGATTGTGAGGTTCAGGGGGGATAGTGCGTGGAAAGTGATGAGTCAGGGGCCGACTGGACATCTGTGTTCAATCCGTGGAAACAGTCACAGCCTCCACTAGGAAATGGGGGTTCACCACATGGCAGACAGATCTGTCTGGACATGGCTCCCAGGTAGGCCTCAAGTCTTTTTTCTCAGAAGCAAGCCCCTTACCCCCTGTACTGCCTTAGCTGGCTGTCTTTTGACTAGTGTCTGGATGCCCTCAGCACCCTTCCCCGGGGTTCCCATGCCCCACATTACTTGGGGACACGGCAGGGGGGTCAGATGAAGGCTGTTGGGCCTTCTGGAGCCTCAACCAAACCTGCAGCCCACAGCCCCAACCAGCTTCATCCCTGATTCATCCCTGATCCCTCTGCCATGATAGGCCAGGAGGCACTGTTTCCTGGCCTCTACTGCATGGGGTGGTGTGTTAACCCTCAATCTTGACTCCTTTCGGGGAGTGTCTCCCTCCACATCTTTGTACAGACCCCAGGACAGTTGCCAGGCAGGAGCGAGGTCCCCAGTCAGTGTTGTGGGGAAACTGAGTCACATTACCTAGGGGCTGGCCATTTGCACAGCTGTTCTGGACCCAGCTCTCTAAGGGGTGGAAATGTCACTGCAGGTGGAAGGAGAGGGGGGTTTGCTAATTGCCACCGCCCTCTTGAGGGAGTGTGGTTGTTAGGAGAATGCTTTGAGCAGCTGCTGAGGGTGGGGAAGAGAGTCCCCAGGAATTCCCCTCAAGGCAGCTACCCTGGGTTAAAAGGGCCCTAGCCCTAGCTGCAGTTGGTGAATTGGAGATTTGTGGGGAGAGGGGGTCGATTTTGTACAAAACGCCTATCTAGTGAAGCCCTGCGCCCTGATACCAACAAACACTTGCATAGTTGGTGTCTAGCAGATGGCAGAGCCAAGTGGTTGGTCAGTGTTCCACCGTCATATGAGATCAGTCCTTGAAAAACCCATGCAATGAACCATGAGGGAGTCTCTTTATGTAACTTCAGAGTTTGCTTCCTGATGTGGAAATTTCAGGTATTTTTCCATCTGTGATTCGTGATTTCAGATCCTTAGAGCAGGTGTCTCTACTCCTTTTTTCTGAAGAGGAACTAGCTAGGGTTTTCATTTCCCTGAAGCCATGAGTTCAGGAGCTGGGCATCGGGTGACTGGGGTTCTTGGCCTGGTAACTGCCCGTGTGACCTTGGGCCACACCTGCTACATGGAATCCTTGAGGAGGGCTCCAGGGGGTGGGGCATATGGGGAGGCTGGAGGCTGGTGCTCAAATGCCAGCCGTGGTCCATGGTGCCTGGCCTGCAAGGTGCCCACACACCCTGCTGGGGGACACACTGAGACTGTTGGTGAGACGCCAGGAGAGGTTCTGCTCCCAGACAGAGCCTCCTGCCCCACCCTGGCCTGGGTTTTCTCACCGGGTCTCAGGGGCGGGAGTGCAAGGAGCCACAGTCAGCCCAAGTTGAGTGTGGATTGGTCTTCAGGGCAGGTCCCTTCAGAGTGGCTGGGCTGGGGCTTCTTGGAGGGGGAGGGGAGGTTAGGGCCCAGCCCCTAGAGCGTTGGGCTGTGTTTGCTTCCAGATTGTAAAGCATTAGATACAGTTCCCAGAAGAGAAAATGGCACCCTTGCTAATTAGTGTCCTTAAGACTCTCGGATAAAGGGGCTTCTAACTCCTAACAGGCTTATTACCGACTGGTGAGACCGCTTAGGCTTTAGGCATCGTACGCTGTAGGCTCAACCAACTGTTGCTCCGAAAAGCTGGGTCTGTCAATAACCGTGTGTGGAATGAAGGAACGTGATTGTGTAGGACTTGGAGCAGGCTCAGTTTACAAAGCCTTTCTTGTGCTTTATTTCACTTAAATCTTGCAAAAATCCCTGGGAGGTGTGGGGATTTTTCCAGCTGGAGAAACTGAGTCTTGGTAGCCAGGAGTCCTGTCTGCGGGCATAGAGCTGGTGAGCAGCAGGGTGGGACTGGAGCTCAGGGTGAGAAACGCTTGAAGTCCGGGGCTCACGCCGGTTCGTTCCTGCTGGTTTGGACACAGCTGCAAAGAGAAGAGGTGTTAAGTTTCATCCTATAGAAAGTTTTCCCTGGTAGGAACATATCGGGACACCTGTCTCAGTGATCCCAGGATAAAATATGTGGGCTTTGATAACAGGCAATCAGATACAGCCTCCAGTAGCCCTGTCACTGGGCTGTGGCCAGAAATGGTGGTCAGCACAGACTGTTGTCTTACCAGAAGCCCTGTGCACAGACTTCTGTGGAGGTGGAATTTCCTTGCTATTCACAGTTCACCTGGTGTCCATTATGTGCCCAAACTTGGGCGGAGGGAGAGACCCTTGATCACATGCAGTGGGAACTGGAGGAATTTCGAGTTTGGCTGAGGGTTGTATCAAATTGGCAATAATACTTACTTCATTCCCATGGCCTGAGCGTACCAAGCTGGAAGTCTTGGATGGGTGTTGAAGCTCAACTATTTGTGCTTTAGAAGGAAGTCTTTCTTTCGTTTTGTTTCCGGCCTGCTAGAAGCGAGCCAAGCTTCTTAACTTCGATCCAGGCCCTAGATATATGGGGAGTTCAGGGTTCCTGTTTTCCTCCATCTTTTTTTCTTTGTTTTAGAAGTTTTGAAGTGTCATTAGTAGAAGTCAGTACCTGACCGTTGTGAATGCTCTTCTGGCCTCAAAACCCAGTTACTGGATCTGTGCCCTGCTTGACACTCCAGGGCTGTGGAGATAAAGTGCTCCGGGGCAGCCCTGAAAGTTAACCTTTTGTCACTCGCACCCTTCGCTCAGACCACACTGGTGGGAGCTATGACTTGTAGGTGCTGAGAACACTTTGGAGAGCGCTGTGCCACGGATTTGAGATTGAGGGCTGCTGGGGGCTGTTTTCAGGGTTCAGAGGCAGCTCAGTGAACAGGGAACCAGTTGTGGATAGGTCAAGGCAAACCCTGCTCCCCAGCTGTCCCCAAAGCCGCGAAGGCTATAAAAGTGCAGGGTTCAGCACAGTGGTTGGCATATCCCTGGTAGGGACCCAAGAGCTGTTGTTCTTAACCACTTTTAAGGCACAAGGAGTCCTGGGGCGCCTGGGTGGTGCAGTCAGTTAAGCACCCGGTTCTTTGTTTCAGCTCAGGTCATGATCTCAGGGTCATGAGATCGAGCCCCATGTCAGGCTCTGTGCTCAACGGGGAGTCTACTTGAGATTCTCTCTCTCTCTCTCTCTTCCTCTGCCCCTCCGAGCCCCCTTTGCTCGCTCTCTGTCTCTCTCACTGAAATAAATAATTCTTTAACAACAACAACAACAACAAAAGGCACAAGGAGTCCCTCCCAGGGGTCAGTGGCCGCCTCTTCATTTGGGACATGAAACATTGGGACATGTTGAATCCCAGTGACTTCCATTATGATTTAGCTGAACACAGTTAAGAGTGGTCATTTTTAGATTTCTTTGATGTCAGCTTTTCCTTTTGAGCTTTATGTGCATGTTTAAAGCTAAGGGGACCTTGGAATAAGGGCCATGAAGAACGCCAGAGTGGGAAGGAACTTCGCGTAGATAGTGTTTCTCAGTGCAGTCCTGGTTAGGCTTCCCCACATAACTACCCAGTCACACTGTCTTGGGGTTGGGCTTAGGGTCTGCATTTTTATGCCTTTTCTGGGTGCTCCTGATGCCCCCTAGAGTCTGAGAACCACTGCTTCACAGAGAACCTGGGCTCCCCTTCATTGTACAGCCGAGGAAAGTAAGGTCCAGAGAGGGGATGGGAGCTGCTTATATAACAAGTATTTAGGGGCAGATCCAGGTTTAGTACTGAGTGCGGTCTCTCTCTGCGTCTCCTAGCTGCCCCCTTAGCGCCCACATTGTTATTAAAAACCAGCAGCAAAGCTCTGGTGCTCTGAAGAGTGCTCTTAAGCAAACAAGACTTGCGTAAGGGCTCACCCAAGCTCAGAATCTGACCCCAGGCTTCTCTCATAATAATACCTTGTACTTAATAGGGCAGATTTTGGCTCATCTGGGGTAATGTTCTCTGCTTTTTATCCTGGCCATCTCGTGGAGTTGTTTAGTGCCCTGAGATCCGCCTCAAGATTTTAGCGCCGTGCAAAGCAAGGGAGAAGAATGAACCAGTTCATTTTATAAATGAATGTAGGGAGATAAGCGGTGAAAGTCTTATTTCCTAATCAGATCTTGTATATATGGATTCCTGACATCTTTGCCCAAAGATAAAGATGATAAGCTGAGCTGCACTGGAGAATAATTCCTGGAGTGCAGTCATTACTCCTTAAGCTGTGGGGCAGGTGGCGAGGGAAGGACCAGCAACGGCCTGTCTGGTCACATGATCGCAGCCCACCCCTCCCTCCCCAGAAGCGGAACCCCAAGGGGAGCGGTCCCTGGTCCCCACTGAGGTCAGAAGGGGTCAAGTCATGGGTCCTGTATTGAGGAGGCTGGCCTAACCAATAGGCTCTTTCTGGATGTGCTGGAACTTCTTAGGGGACTGAGGAGGCATGTTCTCCTCATACTCTGCGAGAATCATAGCTATCACACATTTGTCTCTTTGACTTTTTTTCATTTTATTATATTTTATATTATTTTAAGATAGGCTCCAGGCCCAGCTTGGAGCCCAGCACCGGGCTTGAACTCAAGACCTGAGCTGAGATCAAGAGTCCAATGCTTCACCGACTGAGCCACCCAGGCACCCCACTTTTCTCATTTTAAAATGTTGTCTTTTTTTTTATTAGATTGTGATGAAAAGCACCATAGAAGACAGAACAGGCTATTTAACTCTTTCAGGTGGTGCTTTTTAGTTAGTAAACACTGCCGCAGCTGCTACTGACAGGACTCCGACCGTAGCAGAGTAGACACGTCGGAAGGTGGGAGGCATCCGTGTTCCTGTTACGGGTCTTCGTCTAGGTGGGAGCTTCGCTGCTGGTTTCAGCTGTTCATTCGTGTCCAAGTGCTTACTCTTCTATTCTGTGAAGCTGGTGTGGCTTTCTACTTACCCCAAGCAGTGTTTTTCTAAACAAAACCCCCCCTCAGACGGAACTGGAGCATTCTTTTAGATGTGACTGAAGAGATGTGGGGTTTTTTATTAAATGGCATAAACGGGTCAACTCCCACGGGACCCAGAGGGCAGAACGTCAAGGCCTCCCGGCTGCCCTTAACCCTCCCAGCCGGCAGCACCATCTCCCTGTCAACCCCATGCTCAGAACTCAAGTCTTGCTAGTGGGCCTTCCCCCTCACTCCTGCTGCCCTGCCAGGCATGGAGGCCTTTCCGTTCTTCCTCTTGCGCACCTCCGTGGGTCACCCTTCCTTTCTGTGCCCTCGGCCCCGGCTTTGCCCTCACTTCCTTACTCTCATCCCTGACTCCTCCCCTCGTTTCCTGACGTGTCCTGGTTTCTCCTTTCGGTTCCTTCTGTCTTGCTGAGGCATTTCTTGTCAGCAGCCCTCGGGACAGTGGATGTCAGGCCTCTGGGCCTCCGGCCTCACCGTCTCCAGCTCAGCACGTGCCTTCGGTGCTGTCCCCCTTCCCTCTGCTGCTTGGACTCCCCACCCCGCCTCCAGGGGCCACAGCTTTCCTTCACCAACCACAGGACCAAGACCAGACATAGCACTTCTTCCCAGACCCAGGTGGCGTGTTGGCTCCAGGAGGCAGTGCCTGCTGTCCCCTCCTCTGGGCAGGCGGAAGTGCTCTTCCTTCCTCCCTCCTTCCTGCCCCTATCCTTTGTCTTGCCTTTTCTCTTGTACAAAATACATTCAGTGAGATGCACAAAATGCGCAGCTCTTGGCAGGCAGCTGCCGTGCCTTCTGGATCCAGGGGCTTCCCCCAGGAGGAGCCAAGCCGCAGCCAGGTCCGTCTAAGGTTTCCAGGCCCTGGAAGGGGCTGAGTTGGAGGCACAGCTAACAGTCGGCTTTGTGGGGGTGGTGGGGTTGGCACAGCCCTCACCTGTTAAAATCGGATAGCGTGGGTGGAATACGGCAGGGGCTGGGCAGTGGAGGGGGCGATTCCAGGGAAGTCTGTGCTTTGATAGGTTTGTACATACAATCTACCTGTTTACCACCGTGCAGAAAAAGAACGTTTCCGTCCTCACAGAAGGTTCACCTCTCAGAAGGTTCAAGACCCTCCCAGTTACTCCCATGCCCTACGGGACAGCCACTACTCTGAATCTTCTGTCAGTTAGCTTTGGTCTTCAGTTTTGATTCCTTCTACACTTTGGGATCTGCACAGCGTGACTGTGTGCCTTTTTGGGGAGGGAACTCCCATGCCATGCTGCCTTCTGGGCATCCTTCTTGCCTGTGCTCTCCTAAAACCCCCCAGCAGTCCTGCGAGATGGGTGCTGCTGGCTCCATTTTCTAGGTAAGGGAATTAAAGCTCACAGGTTCAGAGAATTATCTCAGATCACAGAACTGTTACTAATAGAGGTCAGAATCAACCAGCATCCTATCTAGGACAGCCCCATCCTAGCTGGAAAAGCCCATGCATTTCCCCCATTTGCAGAGCCTCCCATGCTCTCTGGGGGGTTTGCTTCCTGTGTGTTTCATGCTGTCTTCAACAGTCTTCTAAGCGCCCGGTCGGCAGGGATCATGTCTCGCTGGTCTGGTAAACCCATAGTACCCAGGATCTGAGTAGCTAGATGGTCACCAGGAGTACTCAGTGGATGAGGGCTTCCTAACTGCCCCCCCGCCCCCCGAGGATCGTGAGGATAGCTGAGGCTTTTGTACATGGCTGGGAGGGAACCGTGAGCCTCCAGGTGACAAGCAGAGAAGATGTCCAGGACTTGTCCGGGCCCCTGCTTCAGGCTGGAAGGAGGGGTGCCCCGGTGAGGGGATCACATGCCGAGATGGCAGGTTAGGAGTCAGCACCGAGTAGCGCTGGGTGTCCTCAGTGCCTCTTGCTACATCCTTTCTGGTGCTCGTCTCATGGCAGGAATTGGCCTCTGAATCTGAGGCCTCAACCCACCGCCTGCTCTTGGGTGACCTGAGAGCCAAGCAGGCTAAAATAATGTCGCCACCCTGAGCACGTGGGTATTCTAATCTGAGAGTGCCTGTCTGTTGGTGTCCCCAAGGACACAGCGACACCCTTGCCTCTCCTGTGTGCGGGAGGCCTGGGCAGGGGCTCAGCAGGAGGGCAGCGGTTGGCCACGGGGTCTGAAAGAGCTAAATTCCAGAATTCCAGGGTCCACCACCGCCGACTGTTGCACACAAACACAGAAACAAGGCAAAATTATAATGGTCGATTACACAAAATGTAAATCAGCTTTCCTTACTTGTGACTGGTTTTGCAGCAGTGAGAGTTACACCCTGCAAGCTCCTAGATTCTCAGTCTTTGGCATTTGTTTGCAGTTGGGAGAGATGCCTTCTGAAGGAAGGATCGTTGTCCTTCATCGGTGACCTAGCCAGAGGAGTGTAAGTGGCACAGTTCCGTAGCATCCTCCTCTGTAAAGGACCCTCTAGAAGGGTTCAGGAGATAGTCAAGACTAGAAGCCTTGGGGGTCCCTGACTTTGGTTGCTCAGCCCGTGGTGAGAAATGACATTGCCCCGTGAGTGACTGATCGGCCTTGTTGTCTGAAACAAGATCTTTCTCTGTGGTACATCTGGAACTTGGCCTTCTCAAGGGTCCCAAAATAGCCAGGCGGCTGAAGGGACAACTTCATGAGAGGACACGAGAGGGACCCCAGCCACTCCTCGCCAGAGCAGCCTTTGTTGGCATCATCGGACCAGCATAATTCATTCTCCGTAATTTGTTCTCCTGCTGTGCTGCCCGTGTGCCTTCTTATCTCCATTTCTTGCAGCTTGTTCCAAAAATGTCCCTGGGTAGGCAGCCTGGCCCCACTGCCGCCTCTCTGCAGGGATGTCCAAGCTGTGTCCTGTGTTCGGGTCCAGCACAGCCCTGTGTTGTTAGGAAATGCTAGGACTTTTGAGGAAGCAGGGAAGCTAGCTGTAATTTAGTGAGTTGGACTGACTCATCCTCGCGCCTTCTGATCTGGGTCTCTGATTTGGGGGGCAGTCCGTGGCTCTCCTACATATGGCTGCTGGTTGTCACCCATAAAAGAAACCTGTCTGGCCTGTTTGGGAAATTGGGACATCTCCATGCTCAACGGATACCGTGGCTCACCTGCTTTCTCTTCATGCCTCTAGCTCGTAAACGGCTGCCCATACAGCGGCCTCGTAGGGGAGGGGATGTCTGCCTGTGAGCAGCCTCGCTGTCTCTGCTCAGCCGGCTTGGCTGATGCTGGAGGTGGGGGAGGTGCCCAGAATCAGTCTGGAAGATGGCACTTAGCACCATGTTTTTACCTCTTTGGGGGTGTTTTCACCTCTTTGGTGGTGTTTTCTTCCCAGTTCCTAACCAGACCGTTCATCCTTTTTGTGTTGTAGGAACCACCGTCCTCTGCAAATGGCCCTTCCCAGGAGGGCCCCAGGCTGCTGCCCGCTCGGGAAGGCCACGCCGTGTACCCCCAGCTCCGACCAGGCTACATTGCCATTCCTGTCCTCCACGAAGGTGCCGAGGGCCGGCAGCCGCGCCCTTCCTTTGTCTGTCCCCAGCCAGGGACACAGCGATTCCGAACCGAGGCAGCCACAGAGGCTCCTCAGAGGTCCCAGTCACCTCTGCGGGGTGTGGCGGAAGCCACCCACCCAGATAAACAGTGTGGACAGGCAGTGGCAGCAGCTGCGGCAGCCCAGCCCCCAGGCTCCCACAGACCTGAGGTAAGGAGAGTGAGCTGGTGTATTCTGGGGCTGGCCCCACACCCTGGGCCAGGCACCTGCTAACACGCAGGGCATCTGGGCCTGGCCTGCAGCAGCAGAGGTCACCCAGCAAAGACAGCGTGACAGCCCCACAGTGTCCCCCAGCATTTCACAGGCATGTGACCCCACAGGCAGGGGTCATGGCTTATTTTTGTGGCTAAGGAATTGGGGCTCAGAAGGGTAAACAGCTTGGTCCAAATGCATAAAGGTGGAAGTGTGGCATTTCTGGGACTGGGAGCCTGGACTTCTGGCTCCTAATCTGGTGCTCCTTGCTCCTACCGAACTTTCTGAACAGGAACACAGGGATAGCGATGTGTTATTTCATTCAGTTCAGTACTTATGGATCGGTATTAACTGCTTGGAGCTGTGTTGGTAGGAAAATGAGGCACCATACCTGCCCACACAGTGTCCCACGGTTTAAAAGGAAACCCAAAGGGGTGCCTGGGTGGCCCAGTCGGTTAAGTGTCTGCCTTCAGCTCGGGTCATGATCCCAGGGTCCTGGGATCAAGCCCCATGTCGGGCTCCCTGCTCAGTGGGAGCCTGCTTCTCTCTCTCCTCCCTGCTGGTGCTCTCTCTCTCTCTCTTGCTATCTCTGTCACTACCTCTCTCTCTCAAATAAATAAATAAAAAATAAATAAAATCTTGGGTGGGGGGAAGGAAACCCAAAATAAAGAGTCAGGAAGTCAGCTGCTGGACGATAGGGTTTTATTTTTAAGCCTGAAGCCCACGCTTCAGTGCATTAATATCTAAAGAGTTCTTAATCCAGTTCTTAGCTGGGATTGGAGGGCCTGTGGGCCCCAGGAGGACCCCTGAGCAGTGAGCCCTTCTGTGTGTCCCGTCTGCAGACTCTCCCAGCTGTGCCCAGTGGCAGTGTTCGTGAGTGCTGATTCTTGCTCCCTGTCTGTGCCCACAGTTAGCCTTGCCTTCTTGGCTCTGTTCTTTTCCTTTCTTGGAGGAGTACCTGTATTAGTAATATTTTTGTTGTAAAAATCAAAAGTGACAGGATGCCTGGGTGGCTCAGTCGGTTAAGCGGCTGCCTTTGGCTCAGGTGATGATCCCAGTGTCCTGGGATCGAGTCCTGCATCAGGCTTCCCGCTCAGCGGGGATCCTGCTTCTCCCTCTGCCTGCTCTGCCTGCCGCTCCTTCTGCTTGTGCACGCGCTCTCTCTCTCTCTCTCTCTGACAAATAAATATTTTTAAAAAAATCAAAAGTGACACATTAATCAGAGAAATCTGAATGGGGCCCTTTGAAGCCAGCTGGGAAAACATCCACCTGATTTTCTAGGCGGTCCAGGGGCTGGCCTGCTCCGCGTGCCCAGCTGCATCCTCTGTAGATTGCAAGGGAAGGGTTAGAGAAAGAGGTGACATCAGAACAACAGCAGCAGCAACAACGGAAGCAGCACATTGAGCACTTCTGTGTGTGGCCCTGGGGCTGAAGCATATTCACGGATTATCTTCCTGAATCTTCTAGTCAGCTTGGGGGCGAAGGGGCATCTTTTCCATACTTTAGGTGCTCAGGAGGCTATTGAGGGATGCCCGGGTGGCTCAGTCGGTTAAGCATCTGCCTTTGGCTCAGGTCGTGATCTCAGAGTCCTGGGATCAAGCCCCACATGGGGCTCCCTGCTCAGCGGGGAGTCTGCCTCTCCCTCTTTCTCTGCCTCCACCCACCCCGCTCTTGTGCTTTCTCTCTCTCTCTCTCTTTCAAATCAATTAATTATTTTTTAAAAGGCTATTGAGCTGGTAAGAATTGGGATTCTCCTTGGCTCTAGAGCCGCGAGTCCTAGCAGTGCATTTTGGAGATGGCAAGGTTTACAGGTGGAAGGTCCTAATGCGTTACCCAGAGCAGGCACGGAAAGGAGGCAGGGTTGGGGCATCAGGGCAGAGGGTCACTCATGCCTCTACTCTTTGTGTCTTGCAGCGATCCCAGTCTCCAGCTGCTTCGGACTGCTCGTCCTCGTCCTCCTCGGCCAGCCTGCCCTCCTCCTCCAGCAGGAGCAGCTTGGGCAGTCACCAGCTCCCCCGGGGCTATATCCCCATCCCTGTGATACACGAGCAGAATGTCACCCGGCCAGCAGCCCAGCCTTCCTTCCACCAAGCCCAGAAGACCCACTACCCAGCTCAGCAGGGTGAATACCAGACCTACCAGCCGATGTACCACCGGGTCCCGGGGGATGACTGGGAGCCCCGGCCCATGCCGGCAGCGTCCCCATTCCGGTCACCTGTTCGGAGTGCATCCAGCCGGGAGGGCTCTCCAGCCAGGAGCAGCACACCAGTGCACTCCCCATCGCCCCACCGTGTGCACACCGTGGTTGACAGGCCTCAGGTACGGAGTTGGTGTCCACAGACCAGCCCGGCAGCATCTCTCCAGGGGCTGATGGGCTCTGTGCAGGTGCCCTGGTTCCTCCGTGGGGCCTAACTAGCTCACACACGTGTTACTGGGGGAAAGCGAGACCCTGGAATTGGCTGGTCATCTGAGCAGAAATGCTGGCAGGGCAGGTGCTGGGAACTCCCAGTGCTTTCTGTCGCTTTTGCCCTCTGTCATTGCAGCTGCCTTCGGGGCAGAACCTCCAGCACCTCGGGGGACCTAGCCAGGCAGCATGTGTCGTGTCACTCGCACACCTGGGACCCGGGTCCCGTAGCGCCCACCACACTTTTTCAGGGCCCTTCAGATCCTTTCCACACCCCAGCCACAGCCTCGTCGCCAGTGTTCCAGGCAGCTTGTCTCCTTCATCACGGATACGCCTTCTCCACTCTGCAAGCCCTTTCTGTTCTCCCCGCCTCTGTGCCTTTGCTCACGCTGACCCAGCTCCCTGAAATGCCAGCACCATCCACGTTCTCCCCATCCTCCAAGGGACCAGCCAGTCTTGCCTTTTCCGTGAAGCCGCCACCTCTTCCTTGCGGCATCCCATCACAGTCCCTACGGCTTGGCGTGGGTTACTCTGTGCCTTCCGAAAGCGTTCATCTTACCTAGTCAGCTCTGAGCTTGACGACAGGGACCTGTCTTTCTCCTCTCTCCTGCGGAGCAAAAGACCACATTACGTGGCCTGATGATGAGCTGGCTGGCAGGCTGGCTGGGTGGGAAACCTTCCAGCATGGTGAAGTCGTAGGCACAGTCCTGTTCATCCTTCAGGGGCAACTCGTAGGGCACATCCTGGAGGAGGAGGAGGAGGTCGTTAGTTTGCACAGCTCATAGCTTAGCAGAGCCTTGAGCAGCCCTGGGCCTCCCAACGGGAGCATCCGAATTGGTTCTCTGCCACAGTTTTTAGAAGGAAAGCCCCTCGTAGACAAACGCAGGGTGTCTTACTGTAAATGGGGATAGCACCCTCCTTTGGTTCTTTGTTGAGCTTCTTTATTTGGAAATAATTTCTACCTTACAGAGGAGCTACAAGAATGATACAAAGAAACCCAGTATACCCTTCATCCAAACTCACTGTTAACATTTTGCTGTATTTGCTTTGCTATTTCTTATTTCCATACATATTGTCCATGTGGTTTCTTTGTTGGAGATTTAATTGTAGATATTGTGCCCCTTTATCCATAAATAATTCAGGAAATATTTTCCTAAGAAAGACCTCGTTCGTAACCACAGTACAATGGTCAGAATCAGGAAACTTAACGTCCTTATGACATTGTTATCTGATACATAGTCCACTTTCAGATACCCTTGATAGCAGTTTCCCTGTTCGAGGATCTAATCTAGGATCACGAGCACCTCATTTAGATATCATTTCTCTTCATTCTTCCTTCATCTGGAACAGTTCTTCAGAGTTCCTTTGCTTTCATGACCTTGACATTTTCAAAGAGTATGAGCTGTAGAGTAACCTCTCTTAAGAGTTTCTAAAGTCATTTTTCTTTCTTTTTTTTTTTAAAGATTTTTTTTTAATTTATTTATGTGACAGACAGGCAGCGAGAGAGGGAACTCAGCAGGGGAGTGGAAAGGAAGAAGCAGGCTCCCAGCGGAGGAGCCCGATGTGGGACTCGATCCCGGAACGCCGGGATCACGCCCTGAGCCGAAGGCAGACACTTAACGACTGTGCTACCCCGGCGCCCCTAAAGTCATTTTTCTTACCCAGAGATCATTTTAAAACCCAAAGACGCGTGTGTGTCTAGTTCTGAGAGGTGAGAGCCGGAGTGAGGCTGTCCGTGTTGGCAAAAGAGGTCTGGTGGAAAAGGGCGTTGTTGGCGCTTAGATGGCTAAGTAGCCGCCGGCTCAGGAATCCCAGGAAAGCAGTTGCCCGCGTGCAGAGCTAGAAATGCTTCCCCTCGTGTCTTTCCCGTATATTTCCCAGAATCAGCGAAACAATATTTAATCCTATTTCTTCCTTAACCTTGTTTGTGGTGCCCTCCCTTTTAGTGTGTGTTCTAAGATTTCTTTTTGAAGGTTTGCAAAGATTTGACCTAACTGAACATTGTAGTGGAATTTAGTATTTTAAATTGGGAGTACTTTAGAAATCATGTAGTCTAACTCTCATTCCCCAATTAATGAAATTAGGATCTGTGAGATTTTTAAAGGGTTTGGCAAAAACACTCATTAGAAAAGCTGTGCGCACCCCTAGGCGTATTGCAACATTATTCACAACAGCCAAGATACGGAAGCCGCCCAAGTGTCCATCGGTAGATGAATGGGTAGAGCAGATGTGGTCTGCATACACATTGGACTATTATTACTCAGCCACAAAAAAGAATGAACTCTTGCCATTTGCAACAACACGGATAGAACTAGAGGGAATCAGGCGAAGCGAAATAAGTCAGAAAGAAATACCATACGATTTCACTCCACTGTGGAATCTAAAAAACAAAATGAGCAAACAAAAAACCAAGCAGACCCATGTAAGCAGAGGGTAAATTTACGGTTGCTAGCAGGGCGGTACGCGGCGGGACGGGCAAGATAGGTGAAGGCGGTCAGGAGGTACAAGCTTCCAGTTACAAGATCACAGGGATGAAACGTACAGCGTCGGGAATAGAGTAATAACATCGTGAGAACAGACGTGACTGTACTTACTCGGGGAGCACTGCGGGAATGTGTGGAACTGTCGAGTCACCGTGTTGTGCTCCTGAATCTAACAGCGTTGTCCGTCACCTCTACTTTAATCATAAAAGGGGGGTGAGATAGTCACTGAAATGCTAGGAGAGCCAAGATACTTGTTTTAAGCACAGCTCATATCGTTTGCAGTCACGTTAAAGAGCGTCTCCTCCGGTGTAGCCAGGAGTCCGTGCGGAGACGCGCAGCCGAGCGTTGGCGCCCGTGCCAAATTCTCCCAGACTTAACTATTTTGGGCATCTCGCTTATTCTCAGAAAAAGACATCAGTCTGGGCAGAAACCAGGAGGCTGTCATAGACTTAAAAAAAAGAAGATTACAACTTTTCTGAAAGAGGACGTGGGACTGTCACTCCCGGAACAGAGGCTGTCCCCACGGTGTCAGGGAGGGGCGTGAGGCAGTTACTCCTCTATGGCTGCCTCCCCAAGATTCTGAGTCACGTGGGACTTTGCTCTGAGCTAAATTAGCTCGGCAGTCAGTGAGGTTTCTGGTGAGCGAGTTCTCATTTTTGAAAACTACATTGGTTTTCTTTTCGTTGCCCTAAGAATACCATCTACAGAAAGATTGAGTGAGCAGTAACAGACGTAGGGCGATGAGTGGACATGAGTGGTTCGGTCCTGCACATGATCAGTACGTTTTCACTCTCTAACAGTATGTGGTTGACTTCAAAAATCTCTTTCATCCCGTTAAAGCCATTCCCCAGTTTTCTTTATAGTCAGTGGTACTAGCAACAAACGACTGCCTGGGACTCTCAGCCAGTTATTAAAAATATCTTTGTGTCCTTGCCTCTTCTCAGCAGCCCATGACTCATCGAGAATCTTCACCTGTTCCCCAACCTGAGAACAAACCCGAAAGCAAGCCAGGCCCAGTTGGACCAGATCTCCTTCCTGGACACATCCCGATTCAGGTGATCCGCAAGGAGGCCGATTCGCCACCTGTCTCCCAGAAGCCCCCACCCACCTCTGAGAAGGTGCAAGTAAAGGTTCCGGTGGCTGCTCCGGTTCCTTGTCCTCCCAGCCCCGCCCCTCCTGCCATCCCTGCGTCCCCCAAGAATGTGGCTGCCGAACAAGGGGCAGCCCCCGGCACTGCCCCCGCGGAAGCCACACCTACCAAACCAGGGGAAGCTGAGGCGCCCCCGAAACACCCAGGCGTGCTGAAGGTGGAAGCCATCTTGCAGAACGTGCAAGGGCTAGAGCAGGCCGTGGACAACTTTGAAGGCAAGAAGACAGACAAAAAGTACCTGATGATAGAAGAGTATTTGACCAAAGAGCTGCTGGCCCTGGATTCGGTAGACCCCGAAGGACGAGCCGACGTCCGTCAGGCCAGGAGAGATGGTGTCAGGAAGGTTCAGACCATCCTGGAAAAACTTGAACAGAAAGCAATAGATGTCCCGGGTCAAGTCCAGGTTTATGAACTCCAGCCTAGCTCCCTTGAAACCGATCAGCCACTGCAGGAGATCATGGAGATGGGTGCCATGGCCACAGACAAGAGTAAGAAAAGTGCCGGAAGTGGAGAAGATCCCCAAACTGAAAGCCAGCAGCCAGAAGCCAAAGAGGCAGCAGCTGCAAACCCGGGCAGCACTGGCACGACAGACACAGCTGGAAACCCAGCCGCCCCGTAGTCGCCGCCGAACGCCGCAGACCCCAGGCCCTGGGAGCTGCCGGTGCGCGCTAGGGAATTTTAAGTTGCATGCATTTCAGGGACTTGGAATCCATTTGTTGTTACTATTCGTAGGCGCTTGGTGTACACAGTAACTTGGGTGGAGGCCAAACACACTAATTAAAGGGCTAAAAGGAAAATGATGCTTTTCTTCTGTATCCTTATTCTGTACAATAAAGAAGTTGCTTGTTTCAGAGGTTTAACCCCATTGCTTGTTGTTGGGGCCCTCTCTGTGCGCGGGCACTGCGTGTTAGCCATGGTTGTAAGCTGTCTTCGTGGAGCTCTGGACCGAAGCAGGTTTTGGGCTGGGAGATGGGGTGTTAATTTCCCATCGCATAAATATGGAATCCGTTTTTCAGAAATGTTGCCCTTTTAATGGGATGAGTCTCTTCATCTCATAGCTAAAAATAGCTAATTTTAGGTAGAATAAAATGTGCAAGGAGCCCTAGGAATATCTGTATGTTGGATGACTTTAATGTTACATTTAAAAAAAGGAAAATAAAGTAATAATATAACTCAAGATGGTTTTTTGTGATTTCTGAAGTTTTGAGGAGCGGCAGCATCAAGATTGGGTCTCACTGGCTTTAGTAACAGTCCGTGGCAGATGCAGTTACAGGCCGGTTCTGGAATCCACGACCTCTCTCTGGGCCCGGCTCATGAGAGAATGAGTGTCTGTCACATTTCAGCCTCAGATGGCAGCTGTTACCTGGGAAGACTCGGGGCTGTGCACCCCGTTGATGGGAATGTCCGTCTTTGGATTGGCGCAGCTCAGGGGCCGCTCTGGCAGCATCTCTGCTCACCTGGCCTCGGGCCACCCTCAGGCCTCAGCAAGGGGCTGGGAGGGTCAGACGCACAGGAAAACCAGTCCCTCGAGCTGCCCGAGGCTGACCAAAGTGTTGTGTGCAGTCCAGGTCACTGGGATTGGGAATGTGTTCTGTGAGAGTCTTGGGGTCATCTTTATCGGACACTTCTCTGAGTCATCAAACCGGGCTGGGTTTGTGTTCCCAGATTGGGTTCCTAGAAGCCACTGGGGTTAGGGTCAGATGCACTCAGAAGCCACTGGGTGGAAGAAGATCCTTGTTTGTATGCCAGTGGCTTTTAAAAGCTTGGGAAGGACCACAGCTTCTGAACGTGCTAGATTTTGGTGTTTTAATTGTAAATCAAAAATGGAAGAAGAGGACAGTCCTGAGAACTTGGAACCCCCAGAGAGCACGCTGACGTAGAGCCCCCATGTGGAATTCCTCAGGACCGGACTGAGTTTAATATTGGTGCGTGACTGTGCCATACAAAAATACACGTTCCTGGAGTTGCCACTCTTAGCCCGCTGAGAAAGGTTGAAGTCATTCGGGTGGGAATCCGCCAGCATCGTTCCTGGGTGAACTCATGTGGGGAGTACAAGCTGACTGCTGATGACACACCGTTGATTCTAGAAACCTGAATGTGTAAATAGGGGAAAAGGCTTCTACTGGACTTTTTCAAGTGAACCAAAGATAAAGAATATGACCACTTCTTTTTGTGACTTGGGCGTCCATGCTCAACGGACCTTAACGTGAAGTTTCCTTGGTGGTTATGAATCGGACGGATGATAACTTTATCACTAAACATCAATAGATAGCCCTTTACTGTAGTTAGAAGATTTTTAATCATCCAAATCAGATGGTACCTGGCTATCCAGGTAGGAATTATCTGGCCTGTGTTGGTGGTCTCTGGGTCTCACATGGGGGCAATAGGCTGGCTGTTGAGCTGGCTGCAAAGTTCTTACTAACGTAACTGTCTTGGTCTCTGTAGGAGTCGGGGCACAGATATCCACTGAATATCTGGGGGGGGGGTCTGCTTGTGTAACCATCCCGGTGCCCTTTAGAGAACATCAGAGTGGAGAACACAGGCTTGAATCAAAACTCTTGGATTCAGTTACAGTTTCTTGTAATAGCTCGGGGACAATGGACAAGTCCCATAGCCTTTTCCTTCCCTGTTTCCTCAGTTGTAAAATTGGGGGAAAATGATTAAATGAATTGAGACATGTGGAGCAGTGGAAGTTGTACCTGGCATGTAACAAATGTCAGTTATTCTCAACATCCTCATGCAGTGGATGAGGCAACAGGAAGTGACTTGCCCGCAGAGCCGGGAGCAGAGGCAGGATTTGAGTCCAGCCCCCAGGAGACATAAAGGCCGTGTTAGCCTCACCAGGGTGCGCCATCTTCTTTAGCACCAAGTGGGCTGTGGTGGCCAAGAGGAACAGGACTATCTAAGGACCACAGAAATGTGAAAATAACCTCTCACCTCTTCCTAGGTCGGAGCATTTAAAATTATATATTAATACTATATATTATATAAATACAAATATATTAATATAAGTATATTATACACACACACACACACACACACAGTATCAAAATCATGTGAAATTCCTGTCTCCAGGTTGAAGCAGATAGCAAACGACTTGGAACTAGCAAGTAATGGCATCCACACTGAAAGCCACCTGCACCTTCAATGCTGGCAGCCCAAGTCCCTGGGCTTGGTTTCCAGAACTTTCTAGAGCACTCCCCACATCCTCTCATCAAGGGTCTGCACCCCTCCAGCACATTCCCACCTTTGGGTCTGCCCTTGGCCCTCTCCCTTCTTGTCCAGACCTTGCTCACCCTTCAGCCCGCCATTCTGTGAAACCTTCCCTCCTTGGACAGTACCTTCCTTCTCAGACTTTCCCTCCCCAAAACTCCATGCCTTCTGTCTGTTTGCCAGGGCCCAATTGTCTTCCAGCTCTTTGAACACCTCCAGTCATTTCCTGAGCAAGACTGTAAATTCCCTGAGGCAGTTCATTTTGAAAGCTCCTAATTCCAACGTTGTTGTCCAGACCTGGGCACAGAGGTACCCTGGATAACCAGGAGAGACTTAAAGTCCCTTTAACTTAAGATCTTATGTTTTCCAGGCTTGACTGACATTTATTCCAAAATAAGCATCACTAATAGTTGATGAGAGTTTAGGGGTCCTTGGCTGTGCTGAGTGTGGGCAAGTTGTCTCCTCTTTATGGGCCTCACCACCCCCCCACCCCATGGAAGGTGGGCACTGACCAGGGCCCCTCCTGGTGGTCTGGATGCTTCTGGTGAGTCCACACTTCTTATGAGTTGAGTCTCTGTGCAGCTTGGAGCTCCACTGCGGGCCGTGCATTCCTGCAGCTCCTGTGCGAGTGTGGCCACTTTGCCCACTGTTCTGTAACATTATACAAATGTAATCATATGCCAGGGAACAGGATCCAGAGTCGCAGTTATTTTGGGATATGCAGGAGCCTGTGGGAAAATGCTGGAACATATCTGAGTCACTCAGGCAAATACCTTTCTTTCCGTGTTCCAGCATGTTTTGAGCTTCCAGGCGGCACAGAGCAGCTCCAGCAGGCGCACACGCCCTGTGTGTTGGGCCTGCCCTTCCTGAGTAGCACTCCCCGTTTCCGTGCCGTGCTGCCCCCTCCTCTGAGCTCTGAAAAGTAGTGCGGAGGCCTGAGAGGCAGGGCTGGATGAAGGATGAAGCCCTTGGAGGCCTTCTGGGTGGAAAGAAATTGTGGTGACGCCCCCAGAAGGGATTCAAAATAGAAAGCAGTAGTAAGCCCCATGTAGGTGTAAGGGTGATCCGAATGTGCCATGTTACACTCTGCTGCTTTCTAAAAACTGGAAATGAAATTCCTCCAGTTGTGTGTGTGCGTGTGTGTGTGCGCGCGGGCGCGTCTTCGGGTGTGTTCTTGCTTTCCCGGGACTCAGGCTGCCCGTTGTCCAGAGCCGCCCACTGGGAACCAGTCCCCATGGAGGGCGCCGAGCAGGGCGAGTGGGGACCAGGAGCAGAGCACAGGGCGGGGAAAGCCAGCAACGCTACTGTCCTGCTTTCAGGGAGAGGGAGGGGAGGCAGCAGGAGGTCCTGGGGACGGGGTCCTCCCCAGACACAGGAGTCCAGGACAAGGGGGCCAGAACTGCAGGTGCACCTGGAAGCCAGCCTGAAGGTGGCGCCAGGAGATACGGAGGGGATTGGAAGAAGCCTCCCAGGTGAGAAAGAAGGGGCCTTTGTCAAGAGCGCTCCTGTTCCTCACCCTGCCTGCTCCAGCTGGAGCTCTGCCCTGATGTCCTTGCTTGCCCATGTGGAGGCTGGGCTCTCCCGACATCCCCCGGCTCTTGCCCCAACAGGAGGAGTCCTACCATCAGTCTCTCCCTGGTTTTCTTCTGCGCTCTCTCTCTCTCTCTCTTTCTCTCTCTCTCTCGGAACAGGGCTCCTCCTCTGCCTTAGCCTGCAAAAAGCACAAACCAGAAGGAAACCTTTCCTCCTTGCTCCTCAGTTTACCCCCTTTATTATGAAATATTGTGAAAGAACCGAAGTCACCACCAGGACTCCCATGCACTGCTGTACCAGCTGCACCCCCCGCCCAGCACCCAGCACCCAGCACACTGTGGACGCAGTGCTGCGGTCATTGGTGCCACACCTCCCTGTGCTTCTCCTCATCAGAACTGCGGGACTCACCTTCTTCCCCTGCCCACTCCTAAACAGCGAGGTCTCCCACGCTCCCTTCCTCGACCTCCTGCTCTTATCGCTGGGGGATGGTTAGCTGTGTGTCAACTTGGCAAGGTGACAGTACCCAGATACTTAATCAAACACTAGTCTACAGGTTGCTGTGGAGGTATTCCGTAGATATGGTTAATGTCTACAGTCCGTTGACTTGACAAAGGAGATTACCCTCGATAATGGGGTGGGCCTCACGCAATCAGTTGAAGGCCTTTAGAGCAACAACTGTTTCTGGAAACGAAATTCTGCCTCAAAACTGTACCATCAGCTCCCACCTGAGTTTCCAACCTGCCTGCCTGACTACAGATTTCACACTTGCCTGTCCCCATTGTCGTGTGAGCCAGTTCTTTAAAATAAATCTCTTTAAAGCACGTGGGCATGCGTGCTCTCTCTCTCTCTCTCTCTCTCTCTCTCACACACACACACACACACACACACACACACATACACACGCTGTGTTTTTCTAGACAACCCTGACTGACATATACTGTGCTCTCTGCTCTCAGTGTCGCTGGCTTCCAGTTTCCACACCGCGGTCACTTCTGGGTCTATGTCACTGACATCTTCCTTCTCCTGAGCACCAGACTTCTCTGCCCAGTTGCCTACGGGGTTCCCTCAGCACCACCTCTGCTCTGTCACAACACACGCCTTCCTCGGGGTGCAATCTCAGATACTGGCAGAGGTCACCACCAGGGGGAGGAGCGACAGAGCCAGCTGTCACGGGGGGCCGGGTAGGGCCTGGGGGCAGACGTAGGCTGCTGCTCAGCCCCGGCCTGTTGGTGCTACGTAGGGACAGGGCTCCAGTGTTGTCAGAGTTTTCCAGGGTTCAAGAAAGTCCAGAAATCTGTTCATGTGAGATCTCTCCCTTTTAAAATATTTTTAAAATGTTTTTTAAAACCCAGCCGGCCCGACAAACCCCATCTATAGGCCAGATTTGGCCTTTGGGCTGCCAGTTAGCAAGTTCCAAGTCCCACTGTGCTGTATACACTTAAGTCTGTCCCCAGTCCCTTCTGTGGCTCCCTTTGCTGTGAGTTGAGAGAGTGAGGGCTGTGGCCTGGGTTCCTTTGACCTCACTTGGGGTGAAGCAAGTCCACAGGAGAAGGGGGGGCAGACCGAGGGAACTTGGCCACCTGCTCCCATTCTTTCCATCTTGCTGAAATCCTTTTTCATTCCCCTGCCCATCCATGGCTTTCATCCTGTCACTCAAAGACCACCAACAGCACCTTGGGTCTAGTTCAGAGCTGACCTGCCTTCAAGGTGCCCCAGCCCCTGGCCCCTCCATTCTAGAGAAGTCAGCGGATGCCTCCAGGCCCCCTGTGTAAACAAAACTCAAACTCATCCCAGTCACCCCTGCTCTCTTACTGGCCTGCACTGGTCACCGGCATTTTGAGAGTGGTGGTTGTGAGTCAGCCCTGGTGTCAGACTGAGTTCCAATCCCAGCCTCCTTGCTCAATACCTCTGCGACCTTCGGCAGGCTCTTCTTCACCTTTTCCAGCCTCAGTTTCTCCCTTAGTTAAATGGTGACAGTGCGAGTGTCAGACTGTACTTGGGTAACACATTTCATCTTGAGGACAACTCACCCGAGACGGTCACTGCCTGGGAGAACTTTCCACCGTTCTTCCCTCCATACCACCCAGTGCCAAGGGGAAAGGGGCCAAGGAACAGGTCCGTGGTGTTCGTTCTTCTGCTTTGCAACCTCAGGATGGTTTCTGGGCAGAGTCCAGGGGAGGGACAATGGCACCCCATGCCAGTTTCTTCCCTCCCTCTCCATCTCCGTAACCTCCCTGTTCAAGTCTGGATAACCTCTCTACAGTGCATTCCAGGCAGGGAAATTATGGTTGCAAGAAATGGGGAAGAGAGACACCCCCACACTCCCACTACCATAGGCCGAGAAAAGGACCTCAAACAACAGGGTTTACTGCAAAGATCTCTGAGCCCTAAACCAGGAAACACCCAGGCCAGGCCTCGAGGGTAGCAGGCACTGAAGGAAAGCACAGAGCCAATGGCCCAGGGTCTGCCATTGAACTAAACTGCCAGCAGTCCCTGAAGTGCTCTGTTCTCTCCCCACCAATGATTAGGACACTGGAATCAGGATGTGATGCTGTCAGGGGAGAACTCAGGTTGGTAACCACTGGCCATTCCAGAGATGGGCCTTCCAGGAGAATGGCCTCAGCAAAGGGAGACCAGGAAGCAGCATGGCTTCCGGGAGCTGGAACTTAACGACGGGCAAACACGAAGGAATATAGACACCAGGGCTGTGAGAGGCACCCTGGCTGTCAATGCTCCTGGCAGTCACCTAACGTGGCAATCACCCCTCGGCGCCCCTCAACGCTGTGTACGTGGTCAGGATTGAGGGGGACAGTCCAACCCCAAAACCGGGACATAGAAAAGATGCCCCTTTATACAGCTCTAAATAAAATGTAAGCAAATTCAATCCTAGGCGGTGGGGTGTTGAGCCGGACATAGCCCATGTGAGGGCCAGCTCCTGACCCAGAGCCTTGGTGTCCGTGCTCAGCCGCACCAAGCCCTACAGGCCTGCCTTCCTGCCAGTCTTTCCCGGATACAGGAAGGGTGGGACAGATTAGACAAGCTTCCAGCAAAAACGACTAGGGTAGGCATCAGTCATGTGGCAATTCGCAGTGGGCTAGCTCCAGGAATGCGGCCCTCTGTGAGCGACAGATTCTTGAAACCGCTTAGCTTCCAATGACCAGCCCAGCGTGGGAATAATATGAAGAGTGGAGTTAACTCTCGAGTTCGCAGGCTCTGTTGGAGCTGATTTCTTGGGACGTGGATGTGCTTTTCTCAGCTTCTAGCTGTGTGAGGCAGAGAGTTCTGGAAAGTCATAGAAGAGTCTTCAGAGATGGTGGCAACTGCATTGGTAGCAGGGACATCATCTAGCTTTAGAAGGCCTTCCTCTCCCCCACTTCCCCTTCAATCCCTCCCCTGGGACACAGCTTCCATATACTCCGAACTTGAACCTACATGGGCTCTCCACGGCCACACGGCTTCTCCTTATATCTGAACCTTTTAGCTTCCTCTCCCACTGCTCACAGATTCATCCTCTACATATCTTCTTCTTTTGTGTTTTTAATGTCAGCCTTATTGAGATATAATTCCCATACCACACAATTCACCCATTTAAAGTATACGACTTGGGGCGCCTGGGTGGCACAGCGGTTAAGCGTCTGCCTTCGGCTCAGGGCGTGATCCCGGCGTTATGGGATCGAGCCCCACGTCAGGCTCTTCCACTATGAGGCCTGCTTCTTCCTCTCCCACTCCCCTTGCTTGTGTTCCCTCTCTCGCTGGCTGTCTCTACCTCTGTCGAATAAATAAATAAAATCTTTTTAAAAAAAAGTATACGACTTAATGTTTTTAGTATATTCACAGAGTGGTACAACCATCATCACCATCAGCTCTAGAGCCTTTTCATCATCCCAACAAGAAAACCCCTTGCTCATATTTACTCCCTGGTTTCCCCTAACCCTCCCCACACCCCAGTCCCTGGCAACCATTAATGTACTTTTCGTCTCTATGGCTTTGCCTGTCCCGGTCATTTCGTCTAATGGGATCACAGAATACGTGGTCTTTGTGACTGGCTTCCTTCACTTGGCGTCACGTTTTCCAGGTTCACCCCTGTGGAGGCAGGCGTCCATGCTGCGTCCATGCTTTCCTTCTTTTTATTGCCGAAAAGCCTCCATGGTGTGGCTAGACCACAGTTTCTCTCTCCACTCATCAGTTGTTGGACATTTGGGTCATTTCCACTTCACACGACGATAAATGATGCTGCCGTGAACACTCCCGTACACGTTTTTGTGTGGACATATGTTTTTTGTTTCGCTCGGCATGTCCCCAGGAGTGGAATGCCGGGTCCCACGGCGACTCAGAGTTTAACTTTTTGAGGCACTGCCAGCCTGTTTTCCAGAGTGGCTACCCCATTTTACGTGCCCACCAGTGGTGTGGGAAGGTTCGAATTTCTCCACATTTCACTCTCTGAATAGTTAAATTTAACTGAATAGTTAAAATGTTTAAGCGCACAGATGTGACTGGCAGCTCAACGCGGAGCACCAGCTGATAGAGTTCAGCGACGAGCTCCCGGGCTGCCTGCGGCGGGTCAGGCGCTCACCCCCGGTCAGATCGGCGAGGCCCAGAGAGACGAAGCCGACCCCCAGCCTACCGAATGCCCGGCCGTTCAGCAGCGTCTCTGGGGAAGAGAAGAGGTCTGCATGACAGGATTTCCTGAAGGCAGAGCACTTGAGGACAAGACCAGCTTCCTACCAGGGCCCGTGCATGAAGAAGGCAGCGGGCAGAAAAGGAACCAGGTACCGCTTGTCTTGGGTCTTGAAATGAGGCAACTTAGTTACCCCTTGTAATTAGCTTGATCTGCTTCAGCCAACACTTCACGCTACAGGAGTCAGGTCGAATTTTCCCAGTTAGTTGCTTGAGCACCTGCAGGAGTTCCTAGGAGCAGGAAGTCCAGTGCCTTCGTTGTCAGGCCTCTCCCTTGCTCCTGGAGTTGTCCGAGAACCTCAGGGGTGCGCTCACGCAGGTCGGTGGGGGTCAGTCTTGCTGCAGGCACAGGCAGAGAGAACGGGAGGTGTGATCTGTCCACCAGCTAGTGAGTGCTTCCCAGGCACGCTCAGTGTTGCTGTTGCAAGGGGGCCCTTTCTTGCTGGGTAGACCCTTGCTCCTTTTGCGGAGACCTGGCCTAGATCCCTAAGGCCTCCCCCGAGGGCCACATTCCAGGCTCTGAGTTCAAAGATTTCTTGGATCACACGGATACACCCAGCAGGTAGACCAGAGGTCCTGCCTCAACCACACCCTGTGCAGGAACGGGCGCGGGATCCTCTTTAAGTCTCAGGATGGCGGCAACCACATGGGCAGTAGGAAAAGCTCCTGCTTCTCCGGCTTGAGGCCCAGGAGCAATGGATATGGACCTTTCGAATTCACTGAATTGCAGACTCACATACCTGTTCGTATAAGCCGATACACAGTTTACCTACCATAAAGAATGTGGCTGCTCGGAGGGGTAATACAACGAGGTGCAAAAGACATTCTGCTAACGGAGGAGTCTGTGGATCTGTGGCATTTGTCAAGAGGCAAAACCAGGAGGGGCCCTGAGAAATGCTCCACTGGGCTGCTCTTCGACCCTTTGGATTCCCTCGAGGTGTGATGCTGAGGGGTTCTTGTCACCATAACAAGACTTTTTCAAATACCTTCACCTGAGCAAGAGTCTTAGCTTTAACAGAACACAGCCAAATACTGTCAACCAATTTTTACCTGTGGGTGTCTGGGCCTCCAAGTATGTCATCTCGTGAACCCTCGCTAAGCTCCCTCACACCTCCCACCCTCACACCCCCAAACCCCTGCTCTCCCATTTCTGATCTCTCTCACGGAGTTTCCCTCAGAGCTTCCGTATCCCTTTCTGTCAGTGACCCTGCATCTCTCCCAACAGCTTTTCCTATCTTTGAATCTTAGAAAGGGCTGCCTGCGATCTGGAGATTTTGCCTCCAGAAGGCTCCTTGACTATTAGACACTTTTCCACTCTTTCTCCCTGGCAACCAGATTTGCTCGTCAAGAGGTATTAAGGGTGGGGGGGAGCAGGGATTGGGGGCAGACTTCCTCCACTCTTTGAGAAAGCTTTATACCACTTTCCACTCAGGGCAACGAGGGCCTACTTGCCCTACATTTTCATAATTAAAAGAATCCACACAAAGATTTTTTACCTGAATAATGAAAGTTCTAAGGTGACTCTGGGTAAAAAAAAAAAAAAAAAGTTCTAAGGTGACTCTGACATAGAAGCAGCTGGCATGATTTAGAAACTTCTCCCAACAGGTGTCCAGTTACATTAACATTTTTGGAGGTAATTTTGACAAATTTTTAGGTCATAAAGTCCTTTCAAGCAAAAAAGATCATTATCCTAAATACATTTTTGAACGCTTAGGATTTAAAAATATTAAAAATATGGTTAACCCTTCCATTTTGATTTTTTCACTACATTGCACCCTAATGATCAAGATATCAGAAAACACATACTTTAAAAATAAAGTGACATTTTGTAATTATTTCATGAACAGTTTTAAGGATACATTTTCTTAGAATGGCACAAAAGAGAGAAAGGGAGAGAGAGAGAGGAGGGGGTAGGTTGGAAGGGAGGAAATGGGTCCCAAGAATAACTTATTAATTAGTACAAAATGTGTGGCTGAAATGATTGATTTTGGGTAAATGTGATTTTTTTCTGATACATTGGAATGCCAAACTCAAAGTCTTTCTTTAGCGCTAAGGCTTTACCAAAGCTATTTAAAGGGGGTGAAATCACCCTGGGGGTAGGCGTGGGGGATTAATTTAGAGTACTGGTTAACGCTGGTGTGGCCTCTGGCCTCAGAGAACTGTGGCTATTAAATTGGTCCCTGGGGTCCTCAGATCCTGGCTCTTCATTGCAGCACCCCCAGTAACTCACTCTGTGTTTCAGAGAGCCCCATCCCCTCCGACTCATGACACTCTGCCTCAGTTCTGTGATTCTTACATAGAATTCAACCACACAAATTATTAAAATCAGAGACGAGGAAGCCCCTCTTGACCAGTAGGGGGCAACTGATGACTGTGCCTTCCATTTTTACCCCAGCCTAAAGGAATCCTTTACCGCTTTCTCTGGAAGTCATTCCTATGATTGCGGCTCCGTTTGGAATGAATTACCCCCTTAATTGTTTTTTTTTTAAATTATTTCTTATAATACAAATGATACGCCAACAGAGATTAGGGTCTTATTTGAAAACCAAGTAAGAGATGCAAGTACAGGGATGTGGTGTGGGTCTAAAGATTCGAACACAGGTGCATATCCATTCACTCTTCTGTGTTATGGATGAATGAAACACCCCCATTTTCTAAAATTGGGGAGATTTGTGAACCAGAAATAATCGAATTAGCAATCTGATTAACATTCCAGTCTAGTAATAGAAACTGATGACACTCATCTGAGATATGGCCCAGTCACATTTTGGTTGGTTTTCTAGCAACGTAAGCCAGAGTGCAGGGGAAAAGGCAAATGTTCTCAAACACTTTAATGCCAGGTTTATTCTTTCATAAGAAGCGGGATCAAAATAATGTTGACAGGAAAAAATTGGATTTCCTTGTATGAGACTGGACTATTTTACCCTTGTATAAGAATGAAAACCCCAACAATGAGGCATGTTTGTTTCTTAGCTAACTTGTGAGAAAAACATACCCACCCCCACACCACCACCACCCCCTTGTCTCCCATAGCCCTTGTTGGTGGCTGTAATCATGGGAAATCAGAGCACCCATCATCATTCCCCCTCTTGGAACCAGAGCTGCCTCCTTCTACGCAGAACGAGCAAAATATGGGCAGAGAAGAGGCGGAACGTGATGGTAAAGTCTAAAGCCTGCATTTGAAAGATGCAAGAAAAGAGTGAGAGGCAACTTCTTTCTGTGGAGAGAGGTAATACCAGTGAGACAGATCGGCAGTTCACCCTCCTATCGAGAACAGCCAGAAAAGTTGGACCACACGTATACTAAGCTGTGTTTGCAAGTGAGCTACCAAGGGGGTCAGGATTTGAGGGCCAAGATCCTGGAGAGAAGGGTTGGCACGGAGATCAGCTTTGAGGCATTTGCCCATTCTCAAGAGGCAGAGACGCTTCCAATGTTTTATGCTAAAGAGACAAAAATTGGAGTTCATGGCCAAAAGGAGGAGGAGCCTAAGTAAACCTCTCAGGCTCCCAGCTGGGACTTCCCACGAGAAGGAGTTGACAATAGAAGAACCCTCACAAAGACTGAAGCCTAGTTTCCAGTCAGCTCAATTTTTGGTCGGATTAAGCCGAGATTACTTAACCTCAGTGCTGTTGTCACTTTGTGCCAGCTCATTCTCGGTTGTGGGGAAGGTCCCGTCCCATGCCTTGTACAATGTTCCGCAGCCTCCCTGGCCTCCACTCACTAGATGCCACTAGGCCCTCACATACACCAAGTTCAGACAACCCACAGTGTCCCCAGACATTGCCAAATGCCCCCTGGTGGCAAAATTGCTTCTGTTTTGAAATCAGAGTTTAAGGGTATCTGCCCAGACCCTAACTGCCTGCCGAAAGTAGAAATAAATCTTACCATCACCTAGAGCCTCAAATTATACACATAGCTTTTCATACATGATATCCAGCACCTAATAAATCATTCTACAGAGTTGATAAAGTTGACAGACATAAAAAGACAAATCCACAATCATAGTGGGAGATGGTAGGACACGTTTCTCAGGAATTGATGGGATAAGCAGAAAAAAAAAATCAACCAGATTGGACCAGAGCATTACTCCCCAACTGTGAAGAGGGGAGGGTTTCTGGAGAGGGCATCAGGTCTGGTTGCATGAGAGAGGGGTTCCAGAAGAAAGAGGCTATGATATTGTGTTTTATAATAAAAAATACATACTTGGTCTCCCAACTCTTCCAGGCATAGTTAGCTCTTAAACACTTGGAATTTTCTAAGTGGCAAGAGCTATAAAGGTGTCTTTTGTTATGTGAACAAGGTGACTTTTGGCAAGCCCCTCAGTCACCTAAGAATGGGGAATGGTCACTAGAGAAGCCAACCGTGTAATCAGGCAGGTGGAACTTTCAGACCTACTCCCAGACCTCTAGGGAGGGGAGAGGGGCTGGAGACAGCATTCAGGTCACCGATGGCCAGTGATTTAATTGATCATGCCTGCATAAGGAAGCCTCCATAACAACTCAAAAGGAGGGGGTCTGGGGAGTTTCCCAGTTGGTGAACATGTGGAGATTTGGGGAGAATGTTCCGCTTAGAGAATGCACAGAAGAGCGCCCTTTCCCCATACCTTGTATCTCTTCCATCTGGCTGTTTCTGAGTTTTATCCTTTTATGATAAGCCACTATTCTAGGAAGTAAAATTGAAGTCTCTGAGCTCTCTGAGCCACTCTAGCAAATTAATTGAACCCAAGGAGGGGTCGTGGGACCCTCCAGTCTATAGCTGATAGTCTGTACTTGTGACTGGTATCTGAAGTTGGGGGGGGTGGGGGTTTGGCAAGGGCAGTCTCGTAGGACTGAACCCTTGACCTGTGGAATCCGATGCCCTCTCCAGGTCGGTAGCATCGGAATTGAGCTGACCTGTGTAGGACACCCAGCTGCTGTGGGAGAATTGTTTGGTGGGTGGTATGGAAAAAACCCACACATCAGAACTGGGCAAGGAGTGTCTTTGTGGGTCCCCTCTTTCCAGAGGCCTGATGTTATAAGACCTCTCCTCTATGGGTGGTCAAGTTTCCTGCACACATGCAGCTGTTTCTTTTAGTCCTTCCTCTGAAGATGATACTTGGCTGCTCTTCAAGAGCTGCCATCATAGCTCAGCCATGTTGGGTCAGCAAAGACTAGTAAGGCAGGCAAAAGGGCAGGCGGTAAGCACCTTCAGATCAACGGGGAGGTGTCCCCAGTTGGGTGGCAGCTGAATTCTCCTCTCCCACCCCAGCCATTGAGGGACCACCACCAGGTAACACCAGACTTGGACAGTCCTATTGTCTGAGGGCAGTCACTGAACTGGGAGGAAATGAATTAGGACTGAATCTCTGATTTCCATCTCCACTCTCCTCTCGGTACTTTGGCAAGAAGTACTCCAGCACACAGAAGAGGGGCCTGTATTAGTGATACCTGCTATGTGGCAGACATTATTCCAACTGCTGCTAAGACACAGAGAGTGTAAGCCTGGGATAAGAGATGGATAAGGCCTATTCTTTGCCTTCAAGGAGCTCATCTCAGCCTAGCAGGGGTGAGGAGCTGATCGGCAATGGAACAAGTGAAGTGGGAGTTTGGATGCAGGGTCCTGGCGCCATGCGTGGCAGAACAGAATTTGCTAGTAAGATGCGGATGTAATCGGGACTCCTGTGTGTCGTTCATAGAGAGAGAGGACAGTAGATTGGGGGAATCTAGTTAAGACTTCGAGCATCTTCTAGGGGAGCGGGGGTAACATGAACAAAAAAGTTGGCCAGGGTAAATGTATGAAGTGCATTCTGGGAAAATTTTTATTCAACAATGACTGAGAGCCTGCTCTGGACCAGACACTGGGCTAAGAGCCAGAAGTCCATCAGCACACAAGACTCAGTCCATCCCCCCATGTTCCTTTGGGCTGACCTAGCAGGGAGGTTGAAAAAGAAAGAGGCAATTTCAGGACCTTGATGGGGAGAAGTTCCCCAGCGAGCTGTCTGGAGTAGCTGGAGCACAGAGTATATGCAGAGTGCTAGAGGCAGACATGTCTGTCAGGTTAGGTAGGGGCCATTTTATGCCTTAAAATTCAAGGTCAGATCTTTTGCCCAGTTTGGTGACAGGGAGCTACTGAATTCTGTTGAGCAGGGAAGTGGCAAGTTATACATACGCACATTAGGCAGGATCCTGTCTTGTCTTCGATTCTTGTCTTCGTCAGGCCAAAGTGGAGGTCAAGATGGAGAGAACATCGGCACGCACGCAGTGGATAGGATGGATCTTGAGGCCGGAGTTCAAGCCTGTGGGACAGGGAGGCCCCTGTTAGTATTCGTCCTTGTTTTACTCCCACTGCCTGTGAGGACCAGATGCTTGGCCTGACCTACGGACAAGGCTCAACAGCTAACACTCTGGGGGGGCATTTTCTTACATTTCGGGCCATTTCTTTCCATATAAATCCCTTGGTCACTAGGGCTTCATTTTCCATGTTGTTTAGGAAAAAAAAATTTTAAGCATAATCACTATAGAGAGATTAACTTTCTTTTCTTTCTTTCTTTCGTTCGCTCTTTTGTTCTTTCTTCCTTTCTTGACATTGACTCCTTCTAGCTGGGAAAGACATTAGAGATATTTTACAGTCCTCTCACTTTCATATGTGGATGTCAGTATTCAGAGAGCTCGGGTGACTTTCCCCCAGGGGATGGCAGATCTCAGAGTAAACCAGATCACCAATGTGGGCATTTGATGTTGTTGCCTTCTCACACTTTCCCCTTCTTCTGCTAACAGAAGAACCTCAGTTTTACTTTGCGAAAACTCTGATCTTCCACTCTCAGCCCATGTGGCTCAGATGAGGCCAAACTCCCTCCCCTCTGTACCGTTTCTCAGACTTGGCTACTCAGAGCCCCAGCATGAGCTCAGTGGCTTTTGCTGAAGCTTTGAGAATCTGTCTTTTCCTGGAGAACCTGGAGTTTCCAGGGGTCACCATGCCGAGAAAACAGGCCCCCAGATGAAGTCGATCAGAGGAAAACAAAGCGGAGAGGTGGAGTGAGACCAAGTTCTAACAACATAATTTGAGTCCCTGGATCCAACAATGCCTGACAGCTATCTACTCCTGGACTTTTCAGTATGTAAACGGAACTTTTATTTGTGTTGAATGTCACTTGCAAATGCACTGGAACTGATACATTTCTGACTTGCATTCGTTTCTCTTTCTGACCCACAAATGTTAATCCCTGGGCTTGTCCAGGAGGCCACTTGAGTCTGTGACATAATTTCTTTCCCCACCTATAATTCCTCCTGCTGTGGAGAGCCTCCTAGCAAGATGATGATGGCAGCAGGGTGTGAGCCAAGGGGTAAGCCATGGTTCAGCAACATGGAAAGGAGGCTTGGTTTCTAAAGACTCTAGCCCACATTGCACCATAAATATCAATGGATTTCTGTAGTGACATCAACATTAGTAGAAATACAAACAACCTGTTCCAATGAGAATCTAATCAGGATATACAGAATTCATCATTTCTGCCTCTGCAGGTATATTATACACATATATAAGTATAGTATGTATATATATTAATTATACATACATATGTATGTGTACTTATATATATTCTGGTTTTAGAAGTAATGTATTTCCATTGCAAGAGATTTAGAATGTAAAAAATATATATAAAGAAAAAACTTTTCCAAGCTGCTAACACCCAGGGATAATCGCTATTTGCAATATATTTCTTTTTATTATTTTTTCTATGCATATATACTTTACAAAATTATTAGGCCATATATTCACTTTTGAGTATTGTTAAGTGAAAAAGCAGGCTATAGAAGAGAAGGTTAATGACAGCATTTAGGTTGCATTTATGTATGTATCTTATGTTAGTCCTCTCAGGTCTGGGAAACATATGTCAGATTATAAATAGACATTTTCTGTGGAAATGAAATACAGAAAACTTATACTTTCTAAGTCCTACATTTCGGTACTCTTTCACCTTTTGGGGAAAACTACAGCTCTCCTTTGTAATCTGAATAAATTAAAATGAATGGCAATTTCCTTAGCCTCAATCCCTCATTCCTTGTTTTATATCACATGCCCAGATGAACATTGCTATTTAGCCCCCAACTCCTCTGTTAAGACCAGTGTTTATAAAGTTAAAGTAAGCGGTATTATAGAGCACAGATCTTGAATGATAGAGCTAGAAACAGTCAGAATATAGCACTCTACCTTTGAAGCTCTGTATCAGAGCCAGGTGCCACTTAAGTCAACGGTAAGCAGTCATATACAGCAGTCAAATGCCCGCAGACAGTGACTTAGCAAGTCTGTGGGGCATTTGGCATGATGTATTATACATCGAACCCGAGCTGCTGAAGGCCTGATAGAAAGGGACGGTGGACTAAGAGCAACAGGGTCATTGTGGCTCCCCTCCTACCAAGGAGGCATGAGCAGAAGGGCAGCAGGCAGGGGACCCACCCTGTCCTGGGGGGCGCAAAGCCCCACGCATTGGTGCCAAGGACGCTGAGCTTAAGGGCTCTGTTCGAGGATGACCTCACCGCGTACCTCTCCTGACACCTTGCTTTACCATTTTCCCAGCTCTCTTAGGCATTCAACTTCTCTCTGGATTTTCCCAGCAGTATTAACATACCCTCAAGTTACTCTCATCACTCTATCCAGTTCTCGCCCCACCCACCCCTCTCCTCCCCTGCAAAGCCAAATTTCTTCAAGGAGTTGTCTACACTCATCACCTCTGCTTTCTTACTCCCTGTTTTGCTCAAGTTTTTTGGGAGTGGAAACCCATCTGGCAGGCTCGGGGGAGCTGCCGCTGCCATTGGAAGCCATGTGCAAGTCTAGAGAGACGACCGTCAAGCACAGCTTGTCTCGTAGAAACTTGGAATGGGGACTGCAAGCCCGTCAGAATCAGATACTCCTCGTCTCCCCTTCCCTCCCCTCCTTTCTTCTCTGCCTCTATTTGTCTCTGGACATCTCCTCCTTTCTCCCCCTCTCTCTACTTCTCATCCAGCACTATCCCATAATGACCACTCCAGTGCCAGGAAGCCTCAGCGTCTTTGGCTCCCACTGTCAACAGACGGATGCCCAAGAGAGATGGGACTTAATTAGCCCGGTAATTTCCTCAATTGAGGAGACAAGTCATAGGTCACTGGCCTCATATTACAGGATACAGCTATTTTAGGGCCACTGGTGCATGGGCAGAGCAACCTCCCTTAGAAGGGACCGTGGAGAGAAGAACGGGCCATGAGAAGCATCTTTGTTCTTGTCCCGTGCCGTTCTTTAACCCAAGGCGATTCGTTTATGTGCTTGGCAGCCTGAAAGCTGCTCTCACTGAGGTCATAAGCAACATCTTTGTTGTTGAATCCAATGGGGAGTTTAATTTCCTTCTGTATATGGATGTTCAACAGCTTTTGAAACTTGACCCTTCTCTTCTCCCTTTTCTATGACTTTCATGAAATGGACAGTCTTTCGTCTGCTTCCTTCCAGCCTGTCTTGTGGGCTTCCATTTCTCTACCTCTCTTCTCAAAGTTGGCTTTCCTCTGGGCCCAGGTTTTCCTTTCTTCTCCAGAGTCCTCTCTTCCTTTCGAGTCCCTCTCCAGGCCATCTCATTCTCCCACATGCTCACCATCACTTGCTCTGCGCTAATAGGTTCTCACTTTATCTGTCTGACCTCCTCCCAGACCTCTTCACCACCTGGACAGCTTCTCTGGGTGCCCTGCAGGAGCGCTAAAGTCACTGTGTGTACGCTTGAACTCATCACCTTCTCCCTCAGACTTTCTCCTCTCCTGTTGTTTTCTACTTCTGCAGATGGTGCTGCCTTACTGGCCCAAGCCGGAAACTGGGCAGCACGGTCAATACCTATCTCTCCATCACTCTCCACACCCAACCAAATACCCAACACAAAAGAATTGACAATAATTTCTTAATATACGAAACACCCAGTAATCTACTTTCTAAGTACCTTTTCTTTCTGTTCCTGCCACCACCATCGTTCCTGGGGTCATTGAAATAGCCAGAGTGTTCTTTTCCTTCCTCCTTTGTATTTTACTACTCATTTATTTATTTTTTAAGTAAGCTCTATGCCCAACGTGGGGCTTGAACTCACAACCCCAAGGTCAAGAGTCACATGCTCTACCAACTGAACCAGCCAGGTGCCCCTCCTTCCTCCTTTTAAAAGAAATAGAGTTTTCGTACTTTTATATATACACAAAGACTCAAACCACTACCAAACAATCAAGGCAGGACAGCTTTAACAGAAATACATACTTTGTCACTTTTTAACTTCTTGTTTTGCAGAATTTTAAACATACACTAAAGGGGACAGATTATAATTTTCTTGTGTTCCTTCCCCTCCGGCCCCAAAAACCATTAACCCAGGCTAGGCCTGCCCCATCCGTATCCCAACCTACTCCCCCCTCACATAATATTTTGAAGCAAAGCCCATATATCCTATCATTTCAATCATAAATATTTCAGTATGGATTTCTAAAAGATAGAGATTTTTAGAATACCATTACTACACCTAAAAAGAATAATTCTTTACATCATTAAATATCTAGTGTTTGTACATCCAACTGTTTCATAAATGTCATACATTTTTTAAAAATTAGGATCTAAGTAAGGTCCATACATTGTGATTGATTGCAGTGTCTTTTTTTTTCTTTAGGATTTTATGTATTTATTTTTTTATTTGAGAGCGAGAGAGTACAAGGGTGGGGGCAGAGGGAGAAGTAGGCTCCCCGCTGAGCTGGGAGCCCCACATGGGGCTCAATCCCAGGATCCCAAGATCATGACCTGTGCCAAAAGCAGACACTTAACTGAGCCACCCTGGTGCCCCAATTGCTGTGTCTTTAAATGTCTTTTCATTTGTTGGTTCTCTATCTCTTTTCCTTGCAGTTTATTTAGAGAGAAAAACAGAAACTTGTGGTCTGTGCTGAGGTCATACCCCTGTAGGGGGTTTGCTGGTCTGGGTTTTTATTGATTGCATCCCCATGGTGCATGGAAGACTAGATCCTGTCTTCTCTGTTTTCTATATATTGGTAATTGGATTTAGAGAATATCCTAGTCAGGTTGGGCTGCCATAACAAAATACTGTGAATTAACAGATAGAAATGTATTTCTCACAGTTCCTTTTTTTTTTTTTTAAAGATTTTATTTATTTATTTGACAGAGATAGAGACAGCCAGCGAGAGAGGGAACACAAGCAGAGGGGGTGGGAGAGGAAGAAGCAGGCTCATAGCAGAAGAGCCTGATGTGGGGCTCAATCCTGCAACGCCGGGATCACGCCCTGAGCCGAAGGCAGACGCTTAACCGCTGTGCCACCCAGGCGCCCCTTCTCACAGTTCTAAAGGCTAGAAAGTCCGTGAACTGGGTGCCAGCATGGCTGGGTTCTATGAAGATGCTCCTTCCAGCTTGCAGACAACTGTCTTCTTGCTATGCTCTTCCGTGGTGGAGAGAGAGCTCTGAACTCTCTTCCTCTTTTCAGAAGGACATTAATCCCATGGGGAAGGGGGCACACTCTCATGACCTCGTCTAAACCTAATTGCATCCCCAAGGCTCTACCTCCAAATATCATCACATGGTCTGGGGGTAGGGCTTCAACATGTGAATTCTGGGGGGACACAGCATTCACTTCATAACAGAGCACATCTTTTTTTTTATTAGTAGCAGCATTGAGTCAGACTCTTAATACACTGGGTCTTAAGGTTAATTGATTTTCCTTAGTAACATAAACTGCTAGGACAAGTAAACGTTTCTAAATCTGATTATGTCCTCCCCTGTGTAAAATCTTCAGCAACTCCCCATTTTTCTTAGGCTAAAGTTCAAAGGAGTGATCATGTGATTATTCCCTGGCCACCATGTTTGACCAAGGGGTGCACATGTGACCTGAGCCGGCCAATCAGAGCCCTTTACCAGCGTTTTCTCCTGGAGCAACTGGGAATCTCTTCTGCTATGAACTCACCCTAAGGTCATTCCTTAGGGTGAGTTCCTGTGGAATTTCTCATAGAAAGTTCTCTCCTTTCTATGAGAGGACTTCTGCTAGCACAGTGGTGCTTAACCCTGGCTGTACAATAAGAAAGGTTCAAAAAAAATACACAAGCCCATGAAAAAAGCCAGGCACAAAAGGCCGCGTATGGTATGATTCTGTTTATATGAATGTCCGCCACAGGCAAATCTATAGGGAAAGAAAGTAAATTGGCGGTTGGTGGGGGTAGGGAGTAGGAGGAATGGGGAGTGACTGCTGAGGGGTCTGAGGCTTCTCTATGGAATGATGAAAATGTTTTGGAACTAGATATCAGTGATAGTCACACAACTTTAAAAAGGTACATTTTGTGGCATGTGAAATATATCTCAGTGAGAAAAAGTACCCAAGCCCAGACTCCCCCAGGTCAATTAACTAAAAAATTCTACGGGTGGGGTCCAGGAGTTGACAATTTTCTAAAGCTCCGCAGGTTATTCTAATGAGCAGCTAGCCATGAGAACCACTGTGAGGGTAACACACCTGCTCCCTCTCTTCCCCGCTCGCTCCTCCCAGGGGCAAGTAGAGAGACTGGGGACAGAATGCTTACTTAGCATGCTTGCTCGAATTGTGTCTCTGTGTCTCTCCCATCCTCGCCCCTCTCATAGATCAGTTCAGTAGAGAAGATATCCAGGAGCCCAGTTATGACCATAGACCTTAGTCTCTGTTAGAAACTGAATTGCATCTCCCCCAGATTCATACATCAAAGCCCTAATCCTCAGTGTGACTGTATTTGGGCCTATGAAGAGAGAAGGTAAATAAAGTCATAAGGGTGGGGCCCTGTGTCCGTAAGAAGAGTACGAGACACCAGGGATGAGCTCACACAGAGAAAAGGCCATGTGAGGACACAGAAAGCAGCCAGGAGAGAGGCCTCAGAAAATTCAAACCCGCTGACGCCTCGAATAGGGCCTTCCAGCCTCCAGAACTTGAGAAAATACATTTCTTTTGTTTAAGCCACCAGTCTCTGGTGTTTTGTTACCGGCAGCGCAAGCTGACAAGGACAGTCCCCAATGCAGCTGTTTCTGTAACAGAGCAAGAGATCGGCAGTCATATCTGTAAACCGCGATAAGCTTGTCTTATCTTTTCTAATTGTTATGCCTCCTATTCTTTTTTTTATTGTGTTTTTCATTATCTAGAACCTCCAGAAAAATGCCGAGTATCAGGAATAACAGACTTCCTTGTCCTGTTCCTTAGGTTAATGAGAATGCCTCTAGTATTTCATGGATGAATATGATGTCTGCTTTTCATTTTTGATTTCTGTCTCAGTCCATCCAGGCTCCTGTGTAACAACGTACCCCAGACTGGGTAGCTCATAATTCACAGAACTTTATTTCTCACGGTTCTGGACGCTGGGAGTCCTAAATCAGGCCACCAGCATGCTGGATGGGGGCCCTCTTCTGGGTTTCAGACCTCTTGCTGTGTCCTCACATTGTGGAAGGGGCTAGAGATCTCTCTGGAGCCTCTTTTATAAAGCCCTAATCCCATTCGTGAGGACTCCACCTCATGACCTCGTCACCTCTCAAAACCCCACCTACTAAGACTATCACACTGAGGGTCAGGATTTCAACATATGAATTTTAGGAGGACACAAATATTGAGACCCTAGCAGACATGTTTCTTTAATAAGCCTTGACATGCTGTCTTGTTCCTGTCCACCTGTTCCTGTCCACTGCTGTTCCTTCCTCTGCACACTCACTATGCTTTCAACAAAATTAACTGCACACTGTTCTCTGGATTTGCCATACTCATTAAAATGGCTCCATACCTTTGTTCATCCTCTTCTTCAGCTAGGAACCCCCTCCCCAATCTTCAAATGCCTGGCAGCTTAGAGAGAACCAGATAACATTGTAGTTCCTCTTGAGACCCAGGACATAAAGAAGATTCCTGCTTCTCTCCCCATTTGGGAGAATATTGGAGGAAACAGTCTCACCACTGTTCTCCTCTCCTTTCATTGCTTCCTCCCCGGAGGAGGTGGCCAGTCTGAAAGCACTGCTCACATGGGGTGGGGGGACAGTAACTGGTCTTAAAGGCAGGGCCCCAAGCTCCACCCTTCTTTCATTTCCTGAATTCATGTATGATGCTCATGTGTGGTTAGCTCTTCGTGGCAGGTCCACCCTCCTGGGGGAGCGGGGGGTGGGGGGGTGGGTGGGTTGCGGGTGGGAACCTGTCATTCTCTCATTCCAAACACCTGCACAGTGACAGGGAGGGTAGGTCCAGTGACCCTTGCCCTGTGAGCCCTGCCCGTTCAGTTCAGTGGAGAGAGAGGAGGACTCCATCTCCCTTAGGCCTAGGTTTAAGCCATGTTCAAATCCAGCTTTTACTGGAGCTTTGCACGAAGGTTGGTTTTGGTTTCCCATCTGGCTAGAGATCCTTGGACATATATTCCATTGGTGTGCATCCTGGAGGAGGGGCAGGGTGAGTGACCGTCTTACAGACTCGCTCTGGGCTCTCATGAAATTTTTCCCGGATAAACGAGTGCACTGATTCACGGACCCCAGCCTTCCCCTCCTCCAGTAGTAACTGGGTACGTTTAACGAGCCAGGCACTATGGTCTCATTGCATCCACCCAATATTCTACTAAATACGTATCATTATTTCCATTGTAGAAGAAGAAATCCTCTATACCACTACCATTCTAACTATCTTAAAGCCAACCTCTGCTTTAAAAAAGTAGCAGACCCCGTTTCTCATAAAATCTGGCTCTATCTCTAGTTAGTCTCCATTCTGGCCCGCTCCTTAACGTGCCTCTCTATCGGTCATATGAGTGTCTGATCTTGCTGAAACATGCACTCTCCTACCTTCGTCCCCACATTCATTCGATCACAAATATCCGTTGAGCACCTACTGTGTGCTGGGTATGGAACCAGATGCTGGGGACATGGTGAGCGATCAAGGCAGACACAGTCTCTGACCTTAATAAGTTTTCCTTTAGCAGGTCAACAGACTTGAACAAGCACAGTGAATGTTACGAAGGAGAACTTCAGGCTGATGGGTGTGAGACAGAGGGAGGTAACCTAATTTGGGGAGCCAGGCTGGACTGACAAAGTGATTAATTTAAGCAAAGGTCTCTGTGTGCTTGCTCAGGCTGCCTCTTGGGCTAGAATGCTTTTCTCGATGATTCTCTCTGGCCCCTGTCCATTATTTAACATCCAGATCCAGCGAAATTTCCAGAAGTCTGCCTTGATTTTTTTTATTAAAATATAAAACAAGGAGCTAGGAAGTAAACAAACAAAACCCAAAAAACTTTAGAAATATTTCATCATGAGGGTAGAAATTGTTCATTGCCTACTGATACGTTTTCCCCTGTTCTTCCTTGGTAATAGCAACCTAAGTTGTAGCTGAATCTTTGTCCAGCCCCTTTGCAGCTGGGTTTGGCTGTGGACTGTAAGTGCGTGCTACCACAAGATATGTTCTTAAAAGGAGCAGTGAGCTCCTTTTTCCCTCCTTCCCATGCTAATGCTCAGTGACTATGAAGACTGGAGATTCGCCTTGGACCATGCTGATGACAGCCACCTCCTAGCGATGATGGAAAAGAGGCTGGAAATAGCCTGGGTCCCAGAGGCCCAGAGAAACACTGAATTAGTTTCCTGGAGCTACCAAACAAAAATGGATTGTGGTGACAATCCATGTGGCTCAAAACAACAGAGTTTATTCTTTCACAGTTCTGGGGCCTAGAAGTATTAGCAGGGCCATGCTTCCTCTGAAGACTCTAGGAAGGATCTTTCCTTGCCTCTTCCAGCTTCTAGAGCCCCAGCTGTTCCTTGGCCTGTGGCAGCATCGCTTCAATCTCTGCCCCCTTGTCACATGGCCTTTTGCTCTGTGTTCCCCTGTGTCCTCTCCTCTTCTTATTTTTTTTCCTCTTCTTCTTCTTTTTTTTTTTTTTAAAGATTTATTTGTTTATTTTGGGTGGGGCAGAGGGAGAGAATTTTCGGGCAGACTCCCCGCTGAGCATGGAGCCCCACACAGGCTGAATCTCACGACCCTAAGATTGTGACCTGAGCCAAAACCAAGAGTCGGACACTTAACTGATGGAGCCACGCAGGCACTGCTCCTCTCCTCTTCTTATAAAGGATGGAGCTTACCCTAAATCAAGGNATATGTGCTGCCGAAGCGAGCACTCACGACCCTAAGATTGTGACCTGAGCCAAAACCAAGAGTCGGACACTTAACTGATGGAGCCACGCAGGCACTGCTCCTCTCCTCTTCTTATAAAGGATGGAGCTTACCCTAAATCAAGGACGATCTCATCTTGAGATCCTTAATTGATTATATCCACAAAGACCCTATTTCCAAATAAGGTTGCTTTCTGAGGGTTCCATGTGGACAGGAATATTTGGGAGACACTATTCAACTCACAGTACTCACTACACGAATTCTAAAATGGCTTTTCAAGGAAGGAGAGAAAAAAAACCTGTTTTTTCTTGTTTATGCCATTCTTGTCTTGGGTCTCTGAACCCATACCCTAACCACTAGAGTCATTCTGCAAGGCATGCTGTCTGTAGTCTGCTGGAGACTGCTCTCGGATGACTGCCTGCCCCACTCACAACAGGGACTGGAGGGGGACGGGACCCTCCCCCAGTGACCGTATTATTGGACTATGAACAGACACTTGACCCAAGCTAAGCCAATAACATTCTTTCTTCAGGGGATTTAGAATAGGACCGAGAGATGGCCAGTATCTGAACTTGTCTCTTGAATGGAGGAAATATAAGTGTGTGAATTGTGGGATAGTTAGCGTCTGTTTTTCACATGAAGAGAGAAACAGAGAAAACTGGTCTCTACATGGAAAAAAAACCAACAACAACAAATGTTCAAAGAGAGGTAGAGATATGAGTCGGACAGGAAGTCTGAATGGTTCTCATTCCTTCTTGGTTCCAGGCCTGCTAGGAGGCCTGGCTGCATTTGCGCCCTTCAGTTAGAGATAATACTAGCAACAGGTTCTGAGCGCTTAGCATGGTGCAGGGCATACTACATCATCGGGTATATCGGTCAGGGCACTCTATCCTAGTTTCCACAGCGTTTTGGTGCCTTAACCCAAATTTAGTTCTTGCCTCCCATTGAAGTCCTTAGCGGTCAGGCAGCTCCTTCTCTTATATCTTATATCTATGTCTTCCTGAAGAGGTGGCCTGCAAGCTTGCTGGAACAGAGGAAGAGAGGGACAGAGGAGACGCAGCCACTCTTTTTTTTTTTTTGATTGTTAATTTTATTTTATAATTATGTAATATATCTGCAGAGTTTCAAAATCCAATCTACAAAGCAAGGTATATTTAGATAAATCTAATTTGTTGCCCTGTTTCCTTTACCCTATTCCCTCCTTTCCACTAAAGTTAACAATGGAAAAGTTATGTTTATTTTCCTTTTAAAAATAGAAGAAATCATGTGCATAGTTTTCCCTCCCTCTTGATTCAATGCCATACAACTTATCTCTACCTTGCTTTTTTATTTGTTTGGTTTTTTTTAAATTGTGGTGACATATACATAACATAAAACTCACCATCGTAGTCATTATTGGGTATGCTGTCCAGTGTCATTGAGCACGTTCACATTATTGTGCTACCACCACCACCATCATCTCTAGAACTTTCCTCATTTTCCCAAACTGAAATTCCACACCCATTACACAATAACTCCTCATTTCCTCTTCCCCCCCAACCCTTGGCAACCAAGTTTTGACCATTTTACGTACTTCCTATAAGTGGAATCAGACAATATTTGTCCCTTTGTGACTGGTCATTTCACTTAGCATAATGTCTTCAAGTAGGTAGAGTCACTCATAGCTGCCTCATTCCAAAAGTGACACATGTCACAATCCATTGGCTAGGTCCAGTCACATGGCCCCAAATGGACTGCAAGGGAGGCTGGGGAATGTGGAAGAACACATGGAGTATTTGGTGAGTACTCGGTTCCATGAAACACACTTTTGTCACATGATAAACTCTCTTTGTTGCTTAAGCTAGCTTGAGTTGGTTGCTGTCCTTGCGCCCAAGGAATTAAAATCATATCCATTATATACGTGCATCTCAACATCTGATAAATGGAGGAAGCTCAAAACTGCGGATTCTTTATTACTACTTGGTGATATTTTTGTGCTGCTTTTCAAAATTAGAGTTATGGAATCTTGGTGTTAAAAGAACCCTAAATCTTGGGCACCTGGATGGCTCAGTCGTTAAGCATCTGCCTTCAGCTCAGGGTGTGATCCTGGATCCCTGGGATTGAGCCCTGCATCAGGCTCCTCCGCTGGGAGCCTGCTTCTTCCTCTCCCACTCCCCCTGCTGTGTTCCCTCTCTCGCTGGCTGTCTTTCTCTCCGTCAAATAAATAAATAAAATCTTAAAAAAAAACCAAAAGCAAAAACAAAAACAAAAAACCCTGAATCCAGTTGAAGCAATCCTCTAACTTAACTTACTGTGGACCACATATCTCTTTCAACCAGCATTTATTAGACAAGTGCACTGAGCACTTATGATGCATCAAGAACTGTGAGGACCATTGGGGACACAACATTGGGTAAAATTTGGTACCATTCTAGTTCATGGAAAACAATGTCTGTTGATTCTAATTACTTGTTTGACCTATGACCTAAATGTTTATTATTAGATTGTGCTCATGATACACCATGAGTATACCATGAGTATATTTTTGAGTCGTATAATTTCACTTCCTCTTACTTTCTCAACACTTTTGCTGTTGGTAGTACTGTATCAAGATTTCCCCATTTGTTTCTTCTTTGTATTTCTCTTTTTTGTAAAGCTAAATAATAAGAATGTCACACTTAACAAATTTTTACTTCTGCCATCTACCTAGGGATGACTCAAACATTTTAAGCACAGAATAACTTTTCAAAATCTGTACTTAATGACCCAGAACCTATGATTTGACATTATTGCACAGCACACAAGATCAGTAAACATGGCAGGGATATGAAGATTTCTTATATGAACGTGGAATTGGGTACAGAGAAAGAGTCCGTCCTGCATTGTGGTAATCAAGACACCTGGGTTGTAGTGCTGGGTCCTTCCACAAATTAACTGCATCACTTCGGGGAAATTTCTTTTTATTTATTTATATACGTATGTATGTATGTATTTGACACATAGAGAGAAAGCAGGGAGAGTGGCAGATAGAGGGGGAGGGGGAAGCGGGCTCCCTGCTGAGCACAGAGCCCAACTTGGGGCTCGATCCCAGGACCTGGGATCATGACCTGAGTCAAAGGCAGATGCCCAACTGACTGAGCCACCCAGGCACCCCACTTTGGGGAAATTTCTTAAATTCCCTAGATCTTAGCCCTTCATCTGTAAAATGATGCCATCAAACTACCTGAAAATTTCTTTTTTTCCTTAAGTTCTCTGCTTTCATGATTCTACAGAGAACCAGAAGGAAGACAGAGTCAAACATCTGGCATGATTTGGAAACCGTTTGAAGAAAGAAAAAAGGAACTGAGGACACAGGAAAACTCCACAGGCAAAGAAGGCAATATAAAATAATTCAGAAGAGTAGAAAGTGAAGAAGTAAAGTAAAACAAGTTAAAAAGGAGAAGTGGAAGGTAAGAGAAGCTATCATCAGCTTGTTAAAACTAGCACATAGTAGTTGTTGAGAGAATCAGTGCTTTTAAGGAGAAGGTGGACAAAGAATGTTGTGGGGTAGAATGAAACAATGTGGGGCCACCCATGAATGAATCATTCAATTTTGTTGGTTCTCCTCCAGACGAAGAAAGAATGATTACATTTCATGATTTCCCCCAGCCTCACAACAAAGCATGGTACAGTTGAGGAGAATAATGCTTAGCTCAAGTCACGTGATTCACATGACAATGGGCCCCTGTTGTACACTGTTGTGTGAGCGGCTAACTCTCTTTGGTTCTCTTGGTCTGTCAGTGGTAATACTGCACAAACAGAAGCAGTAGCTCCTGAACAAACCATTGCTTCCCACCCCATCCTCTCTCCTCTTCTCTCTGGCCCTAGTTGTCTTGTTCTTGGGGTCAAAAGAAGGATGTCCCTATCTCTCTTTAGCTTACTCTTCACCTTCTTAGGGCCTATGAGACCTTGGCAAGTTCTCGTGTGCTCTGCCTCTCATCTGCCACACCCCTTAATGGGGATGGTTGTGTGCATGACCTTAAGTAGACCGATGGTGCCTATCACAGAGTCTTATGCAGAATGGAAGCTCAAAATGTCCATTTTATTATGTTTTTCCCTCTATGGACGTTCTTCTCCTTTTATTCTAAAGAATAGATGAATCGTTTAGAGCAGACCATCCCATTTTGCAAGAAGTTTCCTCGGGAAAAACACTGTTATCAGCTTTAGGGATAGGAATGTGAAATTTTTGTAATGGGAAAGTCACATAAGACATTATAGTTAGATCCTATCTATCTATAGACAATAAGTTTCAAGTCACAGAATCATGAATCTTAGAGATGGGAAGAACTCCTAAAGCTTATTCAGAGAGAGATGCTGGGTCATTTCACCAGTAAATACGGTGTTGTCTCCCTTTTTGCCTAGAGAGATATGGCCTTTGGTGGTTTTAAGTATATTTACTCCTGGATAGCAATATCCTGTTCTTAAAATGACTGTTGTGGGTTGAATTATATCCCCTCAAAAGATATATTCAAGTCCTAACCCCTGGTACATGTGAATATGATGTTATTTGGAAATACGGTCTTTGCAGATATAATCAATTTAAGACAATGTCATACTGAAGTCCTAATCCAATGGCTGGTGGCCTTGGACACAGACACACGGGGACAATGGAGGATGGAAGTGGAGTGATGCATCTTATAAGCGAAGGAACATTGAGGATTGCCAGCCACCACCAGAAGCTGAAAGAGGCAAGGAGGGACTCCCCCCCAGAGCCTTCAGAGGGAGTATGGCCTTGCCAACACCTTGATATTGAATTGTAGCCTTCAGAAGTTGTGAGAGAATAAAGTCCCCTGTTTTAAGCTACCCAGGATGTGGTGCTTTGGCAACCCTAAGAGACTAACACACTGACCAGATGACCACATCTTTCTTATTTTAACCTATAGAATAGGACTAATTCTTTTTCTCAATAGCTTCGAGATTTCTGATGGAAATTTTAATATAATTAATAATAATTTAACAGTATTTTATATAGTATTTTTATGTTAAAATAATATATAGTTGGATGGGGAGATGCTTCAAGGACAAAGAGAGACATTCTCTCTATAGGTCCTCCTTTGTGTTGCTCCCTCCAGGTCTAGAGATCCTGCTGGGAGAACCCAGGCACCACGGAAACCATCTGTAAACACTGCTGATACTTACCTCCTATTACCTCAGAATAAAAATATGTCTTTTAAGTAATTTGAGCACTCAGGGCTGCCATGGAAAATCATCAGAGGTAGCATTATTCTCTTCCTTTGCCCCCCTCTCTTTCTTTTTTTTTTAAATGGACTTTTCCTCAGAACTTGTTCATATCTTTTCCCTTAATGCCTCTTCCCTTTGGTACCTGATAGTAATTCTTGTTCTGATGTCATGGGTGATTCGTCACCGAGGCAAAGGTGTTATTTTCTCATTCTGTCAGGAACTCAGCTATTTCTTTCAATCCATGCATAGACTTATAGCAGAGAGAGGGCTATTTTGATTGACTATATTCCCTTACTTGTTAGGTTGTAAAGATGATTATAAATGGCATGCATCCCTAGCACTGCGGGGTTTTGGGGGTGTTTGTGTGTGTGTGCGCTTATTTTAATTCCAGTATAGTGAACATACAGTGTTATATTAATTGCAGGTGTACAATATAGTGATTCAACAATTCTATAGATTATGGTTTTTGTCTTTTAATATGTGAAATTGATATAAATCCCATTGACCTCCTGCTTTTTTTTTTTTTTTTTTTTACATCTCTTACTGCTGCAGAGAGTCACAGAGAGCCTGGAACTGACACTAAGCTCATGACCTGAAAAAGGATCCATTGCTTAATTACATCATCATTAGTGATAAGCTTGCCTGTCTCCTACTTTCTAACTCCAAAAAAGGTTTCGTTTTACCTGTTGAAATAGGAATCCTCTGTCCTGGTGCTAGGGATGGTTTTGCATGCTTACTTTCCAGCTTCACTGTTAACTCTTTTCTAGAGCATTACCAACGTTTTTTCTCCTCAAGCCCTAAAGAAAAATATGAGTAGCTCTTTCGTTGTGTTCTTCTATGCACACAATCCTTTGGCTCTCATCTGTCTCTGAAATCTAGACTTTTTTTGCCCTTTGCTTACCTTTTTTGTGTGCTCTAAGAAGAAGACTCTTTCTCAAATGAGGTCTTGGTTATGCTTGAGGTTTTTTTGATTTTTCTTAAAAAAACTGTGATTATTCTCAGTCAGCTGGCTCGCTCAGACACTTGATGCTATTTTTAGCACACAGCAAACCTGTTGTTTTCAATTAGATTAATAATGGAACTAAATTTCCTGACTCTGTTTTTTTCCATTTTCTCAGTTAATAATAAAATATTTGCAATATGTCTCTGAAATTATCATTTTTAATAGGTACTCTCAATGATCCAAGAACTTCACAGAATACATTAATCATGGGTAGATTGTTGTAAGTATCTGGTTTATATATGTCTCTCTCTCTCTCTCTCTCTATATATATATATATATGCCTAGAGAAAAGATTCCATATCTTGTAGGGTGATTGGATGGACCCCCAAGGGTGGCTAGAGGTAATGGGAAGAAGGAGAGGTAAACTGGAGAGATCGTTGACTGTTATTATGGGCTGAATTGTGTCCCCCACAAATTCTTGTGTTGAAGTCCTCAGACTGTAACTGTATTTAGATATAGGGTCTTTAAAGAGGTAGTTAAGGTAAAATGAGGTCATATGGGTGGGTCCTGATCCCATATGACTGGTGTCCTTATAAGAAGAGGAGATTAGGACACATCTAACATGGCAGAGAGATAATCATATGAGTACAGAGCAAGAAGGTGGCCAAGGAGAGGAGCCTCGGAAGAAATCAACCCTGAGGACATGTTGATCTTGGACTTCCAGCCTCCACAATGTTGAAGAAAGAAATTTCTGTTGTTAAAGGCACCCAGTAAGTAGCACTTTCTTATGGGTGGCTGAGTTGCTAATACAGCTGGGTACCGTCCACTGCCCTTCCCTACTGTGGAGCTCAGCTTCAAGGGCAATGGGCAGGCATGGAGAAGGACGGGTGACAGAGCCATCAATTTGGAGATCTGCTTGTGACCACTCTGAAAGCTCTAGGGACGTCATCATAGATAGGCTGGCTGGCTGAGATGGGACCCCTCTTGAGGGCAGGGAAGGAGAAGCAGTGCAGGCAACAGCACACCTCCAACAGAGACCCCTGGAACACAGGGAGTTGGCTGCCAATATTCACACTTTAATAATTTGGCTGCTGTCATACTCAATTCCCTCATGACTGATGTTTTATCTTCCCTTAAGAGAAAAATCTTTACTCTCTAGAAATAGAAGGAAACAAGACAATTAATTCGTATAAGCTTCTGTTACATTCTTCATGGCTTTTTCTTCCTAAGTAACATAAGGAATTGCTGTATTAAAAAGGGCAGTGAAAGAAAATCAAGCCATCCAAAGAGACCTACAAATGTTCCTTGGGCAAGTATGCTTGGCTGAATTGTGTCCCCCCAAAATTCACATCCATGAGGAGCCTATGAAAGCGATCTTAGGGGAAATAGGGCTTTTAGCAGATGTAATTGGGTGTTCAGATGATGTCATACTGGATTAGAGAGGGGGAGAGACCATGTGACAGTGGTGGCAGAGACCGCAGGAACACAGCTGTCAGTCAAGAAGTGCCAAGGATGACCGGAAGTCACCGGGAGCTAGGAAGAAGCAAGGAGGGATCCTCCCCTACAGCCTTCAGAGAGACATGGCCCTGCCAACTCCCTGATTTTGGACTTCTAACATCCACAACTGTGAGAGGGTAGATTTCCGTTGTTGGTGGGTGCTGGTTACAGCAGCCCCAGGAAAGTGGCACAAAAAGGGAACAGGGCAGGGACGAGCACAGCGCTTGACAAGCACTTGACGACTTGTGAGTGTTGTAGAGCAGTTACAGGTCCAAAGATGAGATTTCAACGCTGTGGTGAGTCTTACAAAAGTGGCAGTGGCTAGCGCAGACCTCAGAAAACCGTCCTCCCCTTCCTTCCAAACACAACCTACCGAGAAGGGACACTGCTGGCTGAAGTTCCACGAGACAGCTTGAGCGGGTCCATTGTCTGAAATAAGATAACATGCATAATGAGCTGGGAACTAGAGAATGCCTCCCCAACCATGAGTTGATTACACCTCGAGTGTAAAGAATCTTCTATATTCTGAAACATCAGAATAGCTGCTTTGGGATATAAAGTCAGCTAACGTTCAAGAAATCTTTCCCTTTTATGAGAAGCACTGTCATTTAGCAACAGGTACAGAAAAGTAAGTATTGGAACTGCAATATTTTGGGGTTTTTGGTTTTTGTTTTAAGTAGGCTCTATGCCCCCAGGGCAGCTCAAACTCACCACCCCGAGATCAAGACTTGCGTGCCCCACTGACTGAGCCAGCCAGGTGCCCCAGAAACTGCAGTGTTTTCTTAAATCTCTTAGATGTAAGCCCAAACTATGAAGCCCTGGTTTTAATGTTTAGTTGGTGGTATGCTTGTCTTTTCTGCCAAAAGGAGTTGTGTGGAGGTTACGGAGGTATACGTTGGAAGCTGATTGTAAATTAAATCCTTCCTAGGTAGGGAATTACCGAGAGGCTAGGTGATTTGCTGGAAATCACACCGGATTAGAGATTCCAAGGTTGGTTTCTATGAGGTCTGATGTTAGAAATTTGTGCCCGACCCTAGACAAGTTGCTGTGAGTTGCCCAATCTTCATTAGGCTAGACGATTGCTAGAGTTCTCTATAATTCCCTCACTGAGTGAGAAGAGAGGGGCATGGGCCCTGTAGTAGGTGGGATAGTGTCCCCTCAAAAGATATGTCCAAGTCCTAACACTCAGTACCTGTGAATGTGACCTTATTGGGGAATAGGGTCTCTGCAGATGTAATTAATTTAAAGATGTCTGCGTGAGATCATCCTGGATTAGGGTGGGCCCTGGAGCCGATGACCCTTGCCCTTATAAAAGCAGAAAAGTTGAAGATTCACAGTGATGCAGGGGACCAGGCCATATGAGGATCCATATGAAGACGGAGGCAGAGACTACAGGGATGCAGCTACTAGCCAAGGAATGCCAAAGATCAGCCGGCAGTGTCTCTTCACCAGGAAGCGGGAGAGAGGCCTAGAACGGGTTCTCCCTCCGAGCCTCCGGAAGGAAACAATCCTGTCAACACTTTGATTTTGTCCTTCTGGCCTCCAGAACTGGGACGGAGCCAGTGTCCGTGGATTTCAGCCACTGAGTTTGTGGTGATTTGTAGGCAACCCTAGCAAACGAATACCACGCCCTAGAGGTGGGGGGGGGGGCCTGGCACAGTCGGCCTCTCTACTGGTGACACAAGAGTAAGCGTGGCTACATGGGATGATTAGAAGCCAGTGCTGCCCATCTTGGCCAGGCCAAACACCTGTGGAATTCTAACAGGGGCTGCATCCATTTCCAGTGATGACTTAAGATAATAGCTTCATGATCTTATAGTCCTGGAGCTCCGAAGCCCAAAATCAGCCTCACTGGGCCAAAATCAAGGTGCCAGCAGGGCCCTGCTCCCATTGGAGGCTCTCAGGCAGAACCCGCGCATTCTTTGTCTCATGAACGTATCACTTCTATCTTCAAGTGTCTCTCTTCTGTCTTCATATCACCTTCTCCTCTCTGTGTGTGAAATCTCCCTCAGCCTTTTTTTCTTCTTAAATCGAGATGTAATTACATATAACGTTGTATTTGTTTTAGGTGTACAACATAACGAGTTGATATAGGGACATATATATATATCATCGCCACTATAGTTTAGCTAATATACGTCACCACACAGTTATCAATTTTTTTCTTATGATGAGAACTTTTTTTTTTTTTAAATGTAGGTTCCACACCCAGCATGGAGCCCGACCGGGGCTTGAACTCATGACCTGAGCTGAGGTCAAGAATCAGATGCTTAAGCAAGTGAGCCACCCAGGTGCCCCTATGATGAGAATTTTAAGATCTTCCTCAGCCTCCTTCTTATTTGGATACCTGTGATTGCTTTTAGAGCCCACACAATTAATCTAGGATAAGACCCTTAATCCCATCTCAAGGTCCTTAATCATATTGGCAAAAACACGTTTTCCCTATAAGGCAACATTTACAGGTTTCGGCATTAGGATCTGATACCTTCGAGGGCTATTATTCAGGTGGCTCCGGGGTGGGTGGGTGGTTTCAACTGTGCTTTTAGTGAAATGTCCAATTAGGGACCTAAAGCAGTCCAGTAGAAGGGCTGGAAGCTTTTCTTCCTGCCACTGAGGGTTGAGTGGGGTGAAGTCTAGGCCTTCAGAGAATGTAGAATGGATACTACCTGTGTCCTCAATTCTCCCTATCCAATTTTTGAGTGTCTGCCTCCTGCTTTCATTCAGTCCTCCTCCCAATCTGGTGTCCCCCAGGCCCTCTTTTGAAAATTCCAACCCTGGGGCACTTGGGTGGCTCAGTCGGTTAAGTGCCATCCGCATGTCCTGACCCCAGGGGGTCGAGCTCTAAGCTCGGTGGGGAGTCAGCCTCTCCCTGTCTTCTGCCCCTCCCCCAGCTTGATGCACCTGTTCTCTCTCTCTCTTAAATAAATAAATCTTAAAAAAAGAAACGAAAAGAAAAAAGAAAAGAAAAAATTCCAATCCTTTAACAGGTTAGGACTTAACCCTACGCTCTGTCTCCTCAGTATTTACCACTTTGGGGTTCAGCCTGTATTCCTAAGGGTGTTCCTCTCTTGGTTCTGGAGTGAGTGTGTGTGTGTGTGTGTGTGTGTGTGTGTGTGTGTGTGTTGGAGGTTGGGGGGGGTGAGCTTGAGTTCCATGAATTAGGAGAGGACTGTGGTACTTGGCATACTTCCTGGCAGCTCCTTGACCAGGAGAGGGTATGACCAGGTTCCTTCTGATTCACTCAAGGGCAAGTACACCTTGCCCCAAGGAATGTTCCATTTCTTCCAGAGACAGCCTAGTCTGAAATCACATGATGAAAACACTTTCTTCCTATTAATAGTACTTTTGAATCCTCTCCTGGAAAATCTATAAGCCTAGCATTATTGAATCAAAGAATTCTTCCTAGCTCCATTTTCACCAGAAGGGCTCCACATTAGCTGGAAGAGCTCCCTCTGAGTCATTTGGGATGAATGGTGCTATTCTTGAACACACTGTTTCCGATCTCCAAATTTATCTCTTGATAGAAGTGAGTGTGTGGGCGTATGTGTACATGTGTTCCCCCAGCTACGTGATTGTTAGTGGATTAGAGAATTGGAGGTAGCAGAAGGTATATCTGAGTTTAGAAAGAGGGGAGAGGCTAAAAGGATGCCAGAGAAATATCTGAAGGGGGAAGGACAAATCAAGGGAAGACAGAGAGGAGGCACCAAATTCTCCCGGAATGCAGAAGCACAGAATGTTCTTTTGTGCTGGTGTTGGGAGCACGGTTTGTGGTGCCTAACGTTTTTTAAAATATGGAGGGTCCTCTTTGGAAAGGAAAATACAGAATGAGCACAGAATTTGGTACAGGGCTTTGGATGAAATCCCAAAGTCCTGAAGTTTATGTATCATTAGCCTCAGGGCAAATTTTCTGCCTCTGATTTGAATCAAGGCCAACATCCACCTTCTAGTTATATGACTAATACCAATCACTCCTATTCCCCAACAATGTGATTTGAGCTAAAAGCATCTGAATCATATATATTAACATATTTCTTCTTCTTTTAATTAAAAAAAAATTAAGTAATCTCTACACCCAACGTGGGGCTTGAACTCACAACCCTGAGATCAAGAGTTGGTTGCTTTACAATATATATTAACATTACACATATATATTATATATATAACATTTTTTAATATATATTATATGGAATCTATGAAATAATCTGAAATATAGTGGGGACACGTTACACATAAAGTAAATTTTTACAAAATTACAAAATGACATTTCTATAACACTTCATAGCTCAGGACACCCTTTCAGACCTCATTGAATCCTGCTGAGAAACTTGTAAAGAAAATTTTATATTTTCTCTACATTTTACATGAGGGAAGCCAGCCTCGGAGACAATTAGGAGATTTGTCTGCCCACACGGCTTTTGATGAATGGCCAGACCAGGGCTCCGCACTTGCCAGAGCTGATGGGGTCACATGCAACTGGCAAACACTTCTGTCTACTGGGCCTGGAGCAGGGTGCAGGGTTGGTTAGGGGGGTGGGCAGGGGAGAAGAAAAGAGAGTCCATCAGACTGTTCTTTCCTACCTGTCTCTCTTCATCTCCCTTGGATTTCTCAGCTCCAACCTTGGCAGGCAGAATAGTAAGTAATGTGCTTCATAGTTCGGGCCAGCAGGAAACAAGGGGCTGGTGGTGAAGTGGTAAGTGTTTTCAGATCTGGAGTTTCTCTATTTCTGCAGGTGGACACCCGTCCCTGAAGCTTGCTTTCCTCCTCAGACCCAAACTCTCAAGTTTTCATCATGAACTCACAAGGGGAAAAAAGTCCAGATCCTGGTCTTCGGACTTTGAATGTAACCCCCACCCCCACCTCCAAATTGTTTACAGGGCACTTTTTTCCCCTTCCAATCAAAATGAAAATAATTATGCTGAGTCCCAAGGGAGTAACAGGCTCCTTCTGCAATGATGGGACAATGTGGTTAATGTCTGAGTGTTCCCAGCCTGCCCCCTTCGCCCCACAGCTGGAGAGCTTTCTGGCTTAGCCTTGTGCTATTGCTTTCCCTCTCCCATCCTCCAAGAAGGGAGATAGCCTTAAGTGGTCAGATTTCAGAGCAAAGAGCTGAAAAAGAGGAAGGAGCCTGGAGAGGAAAGGGACAGCACAGATGCTGAAGGGGACAATGATGAGAAGAAAAGTAAGATTAAAAAAACAGCATACAGAGGACTTTATGGTAATTGAGAAATATACACAAAGGAATTGCATTTCCTTACATTATTTTTAATTGTACGGAATGGGTCCTTTCTTAAGTTCAGCGCTGCCCTGGACTGAGCCCCTTGGGCTGTAGCTTTATAAGCATCACACCTACAATCTAGAATCTTGATTAATTCATAGAACAGTGACGGGAAGAAATGTGAGAAACGATGCACTGCTTACGGGCAACTTAAATGTTAGGAGCTCGCCCTATTCGAGATCAGCAGCAGCATAACTCTAATCCTAAAATTAGATGAGGACCGAATTTTGAAACATGTTTGCCACATCTGCAGCTGGTCTCTGGTTACTCATCATGGGCCTTGTTAAAAACATCATCTTGGAGACTTTGCAAATCCCATTCCACCCTTGACTCCCCCCAGCTGTGTACCCCACCCCCTTGCCCATCCAGTCAGGAGCAGTCCAAACACCCCTCCTCCAATGCACACCTTCTCCGCTTCCTCGCTGAGGAATTGCTGGAAAATTGAGGGAAAAGGATGGAGCAGTAACAGGAAAACCGCAACCCTCTGTTTCCTTGTTGATAAGTGCTACCCTTACAAAATGGTGAAACACTGTGAGATGTTCTTTTTCTTTCACCAGGAGAAGAAACAGTGGATTTAAAATCTGGACAGCCGTTCTAAGGATGTACCAAGTTTCTGCAGGAGAAAGTCCCCCCTTGCAGTGCAAAGTATTCTTTAAAAAAAAATCTCTAACATGATTATCTAACAGACAGCATTTTTGACGATCGTTATTGATTTATGATGTTACCAACCCCAATAGGCCATCCACCTGGGAGCTATAATTGGCAGAAAGGAAGAACAAGCCATAGTTATTGCTGTGGTTCAGAAAATGTGCTTAAGAAAAAACTCCGTTCCTTATGCTCCATTTAAAAAAGTATACAGTGCAGAAAAATGGCTGATATACTTAACCATACCTCGTTTTGACAGCATTTAAGATGTTAGGAAAGCTCAAAAGTACTAAGCAGCATATGAAGAATAAAAAGATCCATGCCTTGGATTTCTGGCTTGTCAGGACAAAGGTTCTAGACCCTTAGGCAGGAGATTACCTAAAAATGTGTGTGTGGTGGAAGAATGAGTTTTATATACACACATTTAACTAGTGTTTGTTTTTTTTTTTAAATTTAAAGCATTAAAAACACATGGTTAAAAAACCAAACTGTACAGGAATATAAAGTGAAAAGAAGTTTCTGCCCTCCTTGCATTTCTGATCTGCCCCCCCTTTCCCTTTCCTCTGAGGTAAACATACTTTTTGTATTTTATTTCAGAAATATTCTGGGCTTACAAAAACATCTCTCTCATTCTCCCCTTTTAAAAGCCCAAATGACATACTTTAAAATACTATTTTACAATTTGGATATTTTCTATTTAACAGTATATCTTGGACATTTTTTCCAAATTAGCTTTTTTAGAATTAATTTTTTAACTGTTTAATTGAAAAGTAAATGCATAACAGAAGGAAGTGAGAGACAGCTGGCTTTAGACAAATATGAAATCATCACTGTAAAGGCTAATTATCTTCCCTCTGGAAGGAGATTAAATGCAGAGAGATTAGATTCATTTTTTCTCTCTTAAACACACACGAAAGAATTATTATAGCTGGTTAAACAATGACTTGCGTGGACAATTTTATCAGGCCAATTAAACACTGAGTACTTTTTAACCCCCCAAACTATAGAAATGAAGAGGATGATCTTCTCCAGTGAACAAAGTGATCTCTTTCTTTTAGACCAATGTGACAGTCTCCTGAGAGGCCTTCCCCCTTTTGCCTCTGTGGTGCTTCTCAAACAATTTTATATATGTCAAAGTGCTCCAGAATGGTTGTCACAATTTCCAGTTGTCCCTGATGAAGTTATGGGAGGCTGTAGCAGAAGTTTGCTGGCAGACAAATCCATGAGAAATTGGCTGAGAATTGGTCAAATGTAAACGTTGGGCTCATGAGCACCTTGGGCCTTTAACCACCTCCACTGCAGAGCTAAGAATGAGCAGACTCCTAACAGGCAGAATATGTATTTTTTAAAAATCCCTCCTTTGGAGATTTCTCATATACAAACTAGACTGAAGAAAGTTCTCATAAACAAACAGCATACAAAACTGTGGACAAGTAGAGAGGAAAAAATGTTAAAAGTCAAATTTCACCAGAGGACACTAGAGTCCAATCAGAACCCAAAAATCTCAGAGACAAATAATAAACTTGATAGGGCCCAATCGATAATGAGTTGAGTCATTTACCATCATTATTTGCGTAGGTTTAACTATGTGGACACATTTCCTCACATTCATTGATTTCAGGGCTGGAAGAACCCTTGTGATCATCCCTTTTAATAAATAAAGAAACAGACTAAAAAAAGATTTAGTGACCTGAGATCACACAGAGCTGGCTACAACCTAACTCCCTGGCAAATATGCTTAAATGAGTATAAGGACACCATACACGTAAAAGAAAATATGTAATATGCATGATGGTCATTCCTATTTATTTATTTATTTATTTTTAAGATTTTATTTATTTATTCGACAGAGATAGAGACAGCCAGCGAGAGAGGGAACACAAGCAGGGGGAGTGGGAGAGGAAGAAGCAGGCTCATAGCAGAGGAGCCTGATGTNACTCAATCCCATAACACTGGGATCACGCCCTGAGCCGAAGGCAGACGCTTAACGACTGCGCCACCCAGGCGCCCCAGTCATTCCTGTTTAAAAAGCAGAACAGCATCACATGGACTTTCTAGTACAACCTGGGTGACATCATTCAAGGGCAGGAGGGCCTCGAATTAGGAGGCTGGAAGAAAGTGATGGAGGCTAGCAGGTAGCTACAGGCCAGAGATGGGGAGGCCAGCCAGGGAATGGAGAAGCAGTTCAAGGATCCATAGCAGGAGCAAGGCAAGGCAGCTGTGGCAGGAGACTGGGGACCTGATATCCGCCAAGGACAGAGTATTTCCTCTTTTCAGCCATTCTGTTCAGCCAGGCATGCATTTAGAGAAAGAGGGGAGAACGTCAGGCTCCAGGAGCAACTTTTCTTCAGGTTTGTCTCACTCCTAAAGATGATTCTGCTTGTTAACTCCGGATTTATAGGTAACCACCCCCATACAATGGTATTAGTTAATGACTGACTGCTGTTTTCTGCTAAGCTGCTATCAGGCAGAACTTTCCAATTAATTTCATTGTAAAAAGTGCTGCTTACCCCTGGCTGCACATTAGGATCCTCTGGGTAGCTTAGGAAAAATGCTGATGCCAGAGCCTACCCCAGTTAGATTCTGAGTTTACTGGTCTGAGATCTAGCATTGGTGTGTTTGAAAAACTCCCCAGGTGATCCTAATAGGTAGCTAGGGTTGGAATCGTTGATTTAAAACATCAGGAAAAGTTTCAATCAACTAGCCAATTGTTTTCAAACAATTATAATAGCATTGCTTTCTTTATCCAGCAATGTGATTCATTAAAAAATAACAAAATAATTTGTAGAACATACAGTTGTCATAGGACTTTCTCGTTACCTGTTCATTTTTGCTAAGGAAAGTCAACATATGGTTGAATTCAACAGTAAATCTTAGACTGATGGTTCCACTGAATCTCGTCTCCATTATCTTCTGTGTCCAAGTCACATCACGAAGATTTGATATAGTATCACTTCTCTTGATCTTTATGTTGAAGATATCTGGGTAGTCCAGGAGGCTTGGTACTTATCAGAGATTCCAGGATAGTTTGTCATCATGGGTCTTTCTGTGCTATGGAAATTCAGCAGAGAAATCAGTGTGGGCTGGAATAATTGGTAATGGAATTTTTTGCTGCTTTGGGGCCCTCTCACTTCTATCTAGGCAGAAGGTTAAAAGTATTGCCTTCCTTTTCTTGTCTCCTTTTTTTCTCCTTTCCTTCTAAAACATTACAGATTACAGGAAATAGGAGTAGCAAGACTCACTGATATATAAAACTGAGAGTGTAATTTAAAGGCCATTGAGTTCAACCACCATCCGAGACCAAGAGATCTCCCCAAGATTGCACACTAGACCACACCTGGAGCTGGACCTGACTCCCAAGGCCCGTTGGGTTCAACATACCAGCTGGCCTTTCAAAACAGACAGCTCAGAGATATGGGAGGGGGGCCTTTCCTCCTTCCACAGGAGGTTTTCCAGCCATCTTATCCTTGTCAAACTAGATCCCTTTCACTTCACTGATTAATTTTTTGATGTCTTCTCAGACCCATCTTGCTAAATTCGGGATAAGATAGCTTCTGAACTTTACTCCCTTCTTCCTCGCTACAGCCGTGTGCTAATACTTGTGTTTTTTATTGTTACATGCTCCTGGTTGATGTGTATTTGTTGAATACCTGCTGTTGTCAAACGTCACAAGGTTCTAAGAGTAAATACCAAAATAGAGGACGGCCCTGCTCCGCGGAGAGCCTGGCTGGGGCTAGACCCCAGTAACCAGCGTCTTGGGTTGCATTTCCCGGCTCTCCCGGCCTGGATCTCTGCGGGCAGCTCAGGCCCGGGGAGGAGGGGGTTCCAGGTTGGATGTAAGGAGGCGGCCGGGCTTTCCTCGGGGCTGGTGCAAGGAACGAATAACCCGCTGGCATGGGAGGGAAGACCCCACCAGTGAGCTTCTGCTCCGTAGGTTACACAGCAGGAGGGCAGCTGGCCCCTGACTCAGCCAAGCCGGGGTTCGGCCTTCCCTTGCCTCTGGAGGGAAGGCGGGCCCGCCAGGAGCGGGGCCTGGGAAGAGCGGGAGGAGAGTTGAGCAAGGAGGAGGGGAGGGAGAAAGAGCCTGTGGGGAGGAGCCAGGAAGAGAAACCCGGGAGAAGCTAGAGGAGAGAGCGGCGGGAAAGGGCAGAAAGGGGAGCTGAAAGAAAGAGGCGCGCGGGGGAGAGAGGGAGGGGGCGGAGCCTGGGAGAAGCCGGGGGAGGGGCCACGGAAGGGGTGGGGCCGGGAGCTGTGCCAGGGGCGGAGCCGGGCAAGGGGCGGAGCTGGGGGGAGAGGCCTCCAAGGCCGTCGCCACTGCCGCCACTGCCGCCACCGCCGCCGGTGCGCGTTCTCCTCCGGCGGGCCTGGCGGCTGGGACGCTCCCTCAGTCGCTGTTCCTCGAGGCGCGGGCTCCGGCGGGCCCAGCCGACTAGGACGCCC
>NC_048223.1:118396418-118529390 GCF_002007445.2 Ailuropoda melanoleuca
CGGGGGGCGAGGAGGGGGGCGCGGCCGCCCCTCGGCGCTGGCAGCCGGGAGGGCGCCGCCTGCGGCCCAGGCTCCCGGGGCGGGGCGGGCGCGAGCGGAGGCGCTCGAGCTGTCATTATTTCCTGACGCGAGGGAGCGCCTGTCTCGCCTCTGCCCCTCTGAGGGGGACAAAGGGCCGGCGACCCTCGTCCCTCTGAGCGTGCCTCCGCGTCGAGATCCGCTTTGCTGCCCGGGGGAGCGAACCGGAGCCGAGCCGGAAAGTTCGAGCGAGGGGCGCCTGGCCTTAAAGGCCCCTTGCACTCTGGAACGGCTCTGGCATGTCCTTCGAGACAAGTTGTGGGTTCGAATCCCGTCCCGATCTCGGGCCACAAACGATCGCGCCAATTCAGTAGAACGTCCTGCGTGAGATTCACTCCCTGTTGACATCTATGGGTTTCTGGTCCCTTATTGTTAAAGGTGTGACTTCATTCTGGTTACCTCATAGGCACCCGATTTAAAGCACCATTTCTTTGATTTTAGTATTACAACTGAACTGCGTTATAATGTTAAACTTTTAATACTTTCGTATGACTCAGTATTGTCATACAGGATGTATCGTGGGGCCATGTTTGGGTGGCGTGTAAGCTGCTAGGAGATGCCTAAGTCTGCAACGATTAGTTTGCGTTAGGAAAATTAGTTGACAGCCGTGAGTCAAACAGAGCAGTCCCTGCCCTCAGAGAGCTGACAAAGGTCCAGGGGGCGGTTTCCTTTGTGGGGGGACTCGGTAGCACCTCCCCGTTTGAGGTTGCCCGTTCCTTTTCCTAATCACCTTAGAGAGCTTTCACTTTAGAAATGAGAGACTGGAGTTCTTTAAAGAAATAGCCAGAACATTTAAAACTTATTTGTAATTCTTTTTTTTAATTAAAGATTTTATTTATTTATTTGTCAGAGAGGGAACACAAGCAGGGGGAGTGGGAGAGGAAGAAGCAGGCTCCCAGCAGAGCAGGGAGCCCAATGCAGGGCTCGTTCCCAGGACCCTGGGATCAGGCTCTGAGCCAAAGGCAGACGCTTAACGACTGAGCCACCCCGGCACCCTCTTATTTGTAATTCTTGTGTGTAATGTAGACAAGGATTACATGGTATGAATTGAAAAGTATACAAAGTCCAAATGAGCATTTCATATCACAGCTGTTATATGTTATAAGATGGTTTCCAAGGACCTTTTCCCTAATATATTATTCCCAATCTCCCTAATATATTATTCCCTAATATATTATTCCCAATATATTTCCATAATATAATGTTCCCTAATATATTATTCCCAAGCCTTACAGAAGCAGGTGGTGGTATCCTCTTTTTCAGGTGAGAAGACAGGTGTGAAACTTGAGTAACTTGCCAGAGCTCACAGAGAGGGCCTCCAGAACACTTTCCAGCAGGTTCCACTGCTTTCTTATGAGGACCTGCTAGTTGATTTGTGAAAGCAGTGAAGGAGAACTTATTATTTTTTCCTAGGCTCTGGGTGTATTTTCTAGCTATTACATTTTATTTCCTCTATTCAGAATGGAAGAGAAATGACTGCATCCAGATAAAGTACTTGATGATCTTGGGACAGAAGTTGTTCTAGATGGGATAATTTTGGCCAGTTTCCAGTCATTCTGTTCTGTTTTTCCTGATTTGACCATTTGCCTGGCACACTCCTCCACCCTGCCCCCAAGTTGGGGTAAGGCTTCAAATGCTCCTTGAAGACAGGTAGATGGAAAAATTCTCCAGGCTGCCAAAGAGCCACCTCTTTAGATTCTTAGGGCTTGACTATTAAAGCTGGATGGAATTTGAGATCACCTCCAGTTCACCGGACAGAACATTTTTCTGTGCCTCATTTTCTCAACTAGAAAATGAGGGTTGGGCTTTTGAGTCCTTGTATATCACAGAAATGTTTTTAAAACAATACCAGTTTGTTCAGTATTTGTTTACTGTACATCCCGGAGGACAAGAATTAATGTGTTTTGTAAAGAAACCGGAGATCTCTAGGTGGTCACCTGTGAATTTGGGCAGTTGATTAAGACATATATAAATAGGGTGGGCTTCATTATTTCCATTTCTAGCGCCAGTCTCTACTTTCTCTTAGCCTCAAAGATTGACAGAGGTGAACCAAGCTAGTGGAATTACATGCAAGGAGGTAAGGTCACAGGAGTCCTCTGAATAGCGGGGGTTTTAAGTGAATTGTCATTTTCTTTGGTTTATGTTTGTTTCTTGTACCAGGAGTCTCTCCAATCCTAATGATTGCTTGGAGATAAATTACTCCCCTCAGGTGAAGTCAGTCAGCTCTTCTTGGATGCTGGCTAGCAACTTTCAGTGGAAGGCTACTGAAACCCATACTTCTGAGCTAAAGAAGCTCAGATGAGTCACAGGCTTAAGCCTTTAAGGAATATTCACAGGGTAATCTGGGCCTAGATTTTGGATTAAGCCATGTGATTTGTATTACTGTTCATATATCCAAAGTCCATATCAAAAGGCAAATTAAAACAATTTTTGTCTGAATAAAATGGCTGTGGTCTTTGCAATTAAGTTTATATCACTTCTGAGGATATAGGAGACCACAGAGAGAAGTAGACCAAAAATCTAGAGGAAGGAAGAGGCCATTATGTTTCGGAAGTAACAGTCTGTTTTGACCTTTAGGTGTTCAAGTGTAGCCAGTGAATAAAGAATCCCATACATTAAACTTTACCAAATAGTTTTTCTTATCCAGTATTCAAGATCCTTTCTAAAGAATGGCTATTAATAATGGTATTTTAGGGGCAGCTGGGTGGCACAGCGGTTGAGCGTCTGCCTTCGGCTCAGGGCGTGATCCCGGCGTTATGGGATGGAGCCCCACATCAGGCTCTTCCGCTATGAGCCTGCTTCTTCCTCTCCCATTCCCCCTGCTTGTGTTCCCTCTCTCGCTGGCTGTCTCTATCTCTGTCAAATAAATAAATAAAATCTTTTAAAAAAATGGTATTTTAATTAGATAAGTGCTTTTCAGATCTTTTTCTATAGAATCATTTAATATTGTCTTCATTTTATTGGAACTTTTCCCTCTGCTTTCATGGACAGTTTTGCTATTATTTTAATGACAGCATTTAAAATCTCATTGCTTCCTATTGGCTATTTAACTGAATAGATTACTGACCAAGTTCTTTTCTTTTCCAAAGGGCAGTATTAAAAAACCCAAAAAGCCTGTGGGCGTTGTGGTTTTTGTTTGTGGCTATTGAACAACCTGAAAACAGTACTTTTCTTTTTCCTAGAGACATCAGAAGAATCACTATTGATATTTAAAGTTAAAATGACCATTTCCTTAGCCTGGAATGTTTGCCGGACCCTTTTCCTGCCGAATTTATTCTGTGAGACCCAGCTCAGATACTGTGCTCACCCTAGCCCACATCCCAGAATTATTCGTCACATTTATAGTGTTTCCAGGTGCTTTTTATGCCTAGTGCACACTTCGCTTACAGCCCATACTGCATCATCATGTGACAATAGTTTGCTTGCTTCGTTCCTAGTGGGCAGTCTTTCCCCAAGGCAAGGACTGCACTTACTCATCTTGGTATCTGGGCTTTAGAGTGGTTAGGATGAAGAAGGTCTTTTTGGTTGAGTTGAGCTAAAGTCCAAGTTTTTTCTCCGTAATATCATTGCCGTAAAGTAATATCATTGCCATGTTGTGTTATGCTTAATACTAATTTTAGGCCCTGTATTAGAATATTTTCTAATTGGGGCAGAAAATCTCTGTCCAGCTGGGTGAGGAAGTAAATATGAGGAAAGGTGAATTTCCACCTGTGTTATTTTTCTGATTTAGCATCATTTTTTTTTTTAATCTTTGTGGTAGTATTCCTTATTGTTTAACATTGTTTAAATTTTTTTCAGTTTTTTCTTCTAGCTAAACACTTAAGTACTGTTATTTTTTTCTGGTCTTTCCAGTTTCTTAAGGGTAGTGAGGAGTCTGCGTTCATACATAGCAACTGCTTTTTGGTGGATGCTTATGTCTTTTGCAGGGTAATGACTACCAGAGATTGTTTTGTTTGCTACCAAGGAAAATGATAAAGCTCTGTGTGAATATTCAATAATCCCCTGAGAGTGGTGTTTTAGTATCTGAGAACAAAAATTATAATTTAAAGACTTAAAAAGGAATATAATACAGTTTACTATTGGGGAAGGGTGATATGGTCTTATCTCTTTAGTCTTAAAATTGCTTCCACTAAGTGCTTGTGGCTTTGTCTGATATGATGGTGTTATGTAATTTCCTGCTGAGTATTGCTTCATTCTATTCTGAGACTGAGTGACCATAAAAAGATGGCAAAGCATCTGTCATATACATAACATTCATAAGCATGTAAACTATATTTATAGATATGATACTCTGAATGATGAATATCAGAGAACATTTTTTTGGAGGGGATAGTAGCTCTCAGAATTCACAGAAACCTTAAAAAGTGTTCCTGTTCTGCTTAGAGTTATTTTTTGATGAAAATTATTTTTAGTATGTCATATGAAGTTAACTTTTTTTGAATGAGAAATTATAGTTATGGAATTGAAATCCACATAGAACTTTTATCTCTTTTCAGGAATCCTATTTTATGAAACTAGATTGAGTTTATTTAGAGTTTTTATTGTCATTTGGTATTTACTTTGGAAAAAAATGATTTTGAACTTTCTCTTTTTAAAAAATCATGTTTAAAAATTCACAAATTATCATGACAAAGCATAATAAGGCATTTAAATTTATTTTTTAAGATTTTATTTACTTATTTGAGAGAGAGAGCGCAAGCAAGCACAAGCATGAGTAGGTTGAGGGGCAGAGGGAAAAGCAGACTCTGTTGAGCAAGGAGTCTGATGAGGACTACTTGATCCCAGGACTCTGAAATCATGACCTGAGCCCAAGGCAGATGCTTAGCCTGCTGAGCCACGCAGGCGCCGTAGGGCATTTTAACTTAAAAATTGATTATTGGGGTGCCTGGGTGGCTCAGTTGAATGACTCATTCTTGATTTCAGCTCAGGTCATGATCTTGGGATTGTGGGATCAAGCTCCGTGCTAAATGCAGTCTGCTTGTCCCTTTCCCTCAGCTCCTCCCCCCGTCCCAGTGCTCTCTTGCATGTGCGCTTGGCGCTCTCTCTCTCTCTCTCTCATAAACAAATAAATAAAATCTTTAAAAAAATTGATTATTCAATCTATTGTAAAAATCTTTTTAACCATTTTGTTGAATAACTAGGTTTTTTCCTGGGGTCTTTAGTCTTCAGTTTCTTTTAAATGGCTTAGCAGTTTTATACCCCAAACCACTTTTCTTCAATAATTTATATTTCTAACAGGCTAGCAGTTAGGTTGATTGTACATTTATTTTATGAACATCGATGCTTGCAAGGTAGAAAAGACCCCTCTTTCTAAAGTAACGCCCCTTCTTTAGCTTAAAAAAAAAAAACCAGCCTAATTTGTCTGATGACATTTGCAATCAAGTAGTACAGATTTGGGGAAGCTTTTGTGCATATTTTGTTGTTTACATCGTCAACCGAGATTAATCGTAGTAATAGCAACAGCTTTTATGTATTGAGCATTTTTCTGAATCAGATTCTGTTCTAAGCCCTTGATATGTACTGTTTCATTTCATCCCCACAATAGACATCAGGAGGAGGGTTTTATTATTAACCTCATTTTATAAGTGAGGAAGCTGAGGCACAGAGAAGTAACTTGTCCAGGTTCACAGAGTAAGAGAATGAGGCTTCTAATCCGGTATATGACTCCAAAGCCACATTTTCCCCAGTATTGACAAAAATGTTTTGTAAACCTTTCTACCTTCTTGACTACAGTTATAGGATTTACATTTTTATGGATAGTATCTGAAATGTATCTTTAGCCATCATAATTATTATAGGGTAGCATATGGAGGAAATAAAAAAGCCTCAAAAGTCAAAACATGCATATTGAGAAAGGATCTATATAGAACGAAAGGCTGATAATGGGACTACTGGTTGGTTCTTTGACCCTACCCCCTGCCCTGACTCCTTGTTGCAAAATTAGTTTATGTAGTTACAGGGAATATTGTTATAGAATAGATTGCCCAGTGGTTTTTCCAAGTTATGGTCAGTTTATCAGGTTTCTCCTAAGTTTTTAGAACATTTGCAGTCTGGGAAGGGACTAGATACAGGGTAGAGCTTGGAGCAGAAACATTGATATGTACTGACTGGGAACTAGTTCAGCCAGTGATGAGCAACCTGAAGCCTTTCCCAGTCTATCTGTTGAGAGTCCTAGATCCAATTTCACAGGCATCCTTGCAGAGCACATAAAGCGGAGAGGGAGTGGAGGAGAGAAGGTCTTCAGGACAGCCACCTTCAAAGAGGGCCAGAACCTTTGTAGAGTCACTGGTTCCTAGACGCTTGTGTTCTGATCAGGCCTGAGCCAGCAGATGCCAGGCTTGCCAAAGGCTGGCTTCAGAGAAGAGGCATTGTCAAGGCCTTTGGGCTAGAGCATTCAGGTGCCAGAAACCAGGGAGTCCTGACAGCTTGGTGTTTCAGAAATTTGGTTGCAATCGTGCAGCTCCCGGATGCCTTAGCAGCATGACTCCCCTTTGTCCTAACTGCCCAGCCTAACTTGGCCCCAGTAAGGAGACGGAGGTATAGATTTATTGCCATTTCCTGAGGACCTGGTCTATAGCAGGTCTTCTGTAAAAATTATATTGAATGAATTGTAATGATTCTAGTCCCTGGTCGACCCTGTGTATCTTGAGCAGCAAACGGGCTGTTGGGAGGATTAAACAGAGACTATAAGAACGGAAGACCAGAACACTGCCTCTCTTGCCAACCAAAAAAACCTGTTCTTATCGTCATTTTACTCATAAAGGGGGGAAATCTAACTTATAAAGTCTGGGACTCAGTAAGTCTCTTGTCTTTTTCAATGAAAATAAATGGGATACAAAGACATTTTTATTTTTCTTGAACTGGCCCTTATGCAAAAAAAAAAAAATCGCTTGTTGTTGAATTTGGTCCTTGTGATTTATAACAAAATTAGGTGATGGATTTGCAGATAGAAGCTAGACTATTGGAAAATCAAACTAGTTTGTTCTGTTGATCGTGTGGATTCTCAGAGCCATAGTCAAACTTTGGTGTGGTTTCATGGGGATTTAAATGGGTTAGATCTTTGTAAGCTGTATTACTATCTTTCTATGAATAAACTAAACTGGTCTATTTCTGTTCAAATGTTTTAAAATATAACCTTTCAAAATTTAGTCTTGCAAACACAAGCCCTGAGAAGTAACAACAACGTCCTAGAACCTCTAACAAATTACTTGTTAGCTAGTCTGAGTTATAATCATTATGTATTAACTGACCATAATTGAGCTGAGAAGAACATTTGGAGTATATTTAACCAAATAAAGAAATAATACATTTTTTAAATTATCAGTAGCTGTTGATAATATGTTAAGTAGTATTTTAGAATTGATGATAAACACTGAACATTTAGCATTATAGTACTATCACAACACATACTGGTAGGATCTTAATTAAATCCTGTGCTGTTAGGATGACTCATTTTCCGGTTGCTGTGAGACCCTTAAAGAAACTGCTCTCATTCACAAAAAAAGCATCCACTCCTGCCTGCTTTCTTTGGTAAGGCTGGTTGAATGAAATACAGGTTGATTTTAGGTCAGTGTTCCTTGTTGTTTTTTCTTTTAAGTTAATTCATTTTATTTCAGGTTCATTCAAGTTTAACCATTCATTTCTTTAACTTGATAGTGGGATTATTTAAAAGTACATTTTCTTTATGAATCTTTTTTTTTTTTTGAAACGACTTTTCACTTACACTGAACTTCAAATTTCAGTTTCTGCAATGGTCAATATATACAATTTGAAACAGTCACAAGATCTGAAATACTAGGAAATTTTAAGCACTGCCATAATGTTTTTAATTTTAGTAGTTTGCATGTATAATATTAATGATGCTTCTGAATATCATTACACATTGTTTTTATGCCAGGTATATACATTCTTCTCCCTATTTCAGGCATATATACATCCCCCACCCTTGGGCAACAGACCAAATTGTTGAGCAGAGCAATCGTTTGCTACTCTTCCTTCTGGGCAGTTGTGCTTCTTGACTTCCAGGATTCATCTCTAGTAGCTATTTCATTTATTCCCCTTTACTTCTTTCCAGTGCACATCTCCCTTGACTTACGATGGAGTCACATCCTGATAACCCATTGTAAGTTGAAAATATCCTACGTTAAAAGTGCCTTTAATACACCTAACGTACCAAACATAGCTTACATAGCCTGCCTTGAGTGTGCTCAGAACACTTCAGTTAGCCTTCAGTAGGCAAATCATCTAATGCAAATCCTGTTTCATAATCGAGTGTTTAATGTCTCCTGTAATTTATTGCATACTGCCCTGAAAGTGAAAACAATGGTTGTATGGGTACAGAATGGTTGTTAAGCGTGTGGGTTGTTTACCCTTGGGATCACAGGGCTGACTGGGAGCTATAGGTAGTGGGAGGCTGCCCAGCATTGTGAACGTATGGTATTGGCATGACACTAGACCAGGAAAAAAAAAAATCAAAATTTAAAATTCGAAGTACAGTTTCTACTGCATGAATATTGTTTTTGCACCATTGTAAAGTCAAAAAGTCATAAGTCAGACCATCATGAGTTTGGGGGGGGGGGCATCTGAACTCCCTTTTTGCAAAGCAGCAGCCTCATTTCCTCCCTGTAATTTTGTGTTCTATTTTTTTCTCCTTCCAAATTCTATTCAGTCTGAAATTCTGTGAGTCATTTATTTATTCTTTCAACATTTATTGAAGACCTGTCTGCTGGGCACTGTGCCAAAGAAAAAGGTGGATAAAACACTGTACCCTGTAGCTGAGGCTGTGGTCCAATGGGGGAGAGACTTACACAGGATTCTAGAGTGACAGATGCTGTGACAGAGCTTAAGGCCCAGTTCTGTTGGGATGCTTGGGTTGGGTATTAAAATTTGAGGTTTTAGTGTTGTCTTTTTTTTCAAGGTGGTGAAAATCTGTTTTTCTTCCTAATAAAGAAAATGGGAAAAAAGGTGCTCTTTTATTTGATTCTGTGAAGCTGCTTCTAGCTCTAAATAGTCTGATTGCTTCTCTAAGAGTGGAAAGCCCTGGGAAAAACTAGCTATATACACTAGTAAACTTTTAAGGACTTTTTTTCTTGGCAGACGTAACTCTTTGTATGCATAATGACTTCATTCTAACTGGGTACTCAAAAAAAAAAAAAGAAAGAAAGAAAAAAGGGTTTATGAGAATGAGTAGTGCCTACTGGCCAGACTGAAATAGTACAGGCTCTCCCCCTTACCTCCCACCCACAGGACACTCTGTGTTTGATCTAGAAGCATCTTCATTTGGCCAATTAAAAGGGCAAATCCTAGACCCGATGGTGGGTTTGAAGGCCAGCTTTTTGTTGGTGGGGACATATGGTGGCAGAATGACTATTCAAGCCAACCTAGATGGAAGAGAGTAATAGTTTTGAACAAAGTTTTTATTTTTTTATTTTTTTATTTTTTTTTTTTTTTAAAGATTTTATTCATTTATGTGACAGAGAGACAGCCAGCGAGAGAGGGAACACAGCAGGGGAGAGGGAGAGGAAGAAGCAGGCTCCCAGCTGAGGAGCCCGATGTGGGACTCGATCCCGGAACCCCGGGATCACGCCCTGAGCCGAAGGCAGTCGCTTTAACGACTGCGCTACCCAGGCGCCCCTGAACAAAGTTTTTAGGAAAGGCTAGGAAATTATTTAAACACCAGCTGGGAGAAAGGTTGCATATATTTAATTGAAGTGCTAATTTTATGCATCTTGGTAGAGAGCTCTAAAATGAGGAAGGAAAATACCAGTTGTTAGCTCTGATTTAACTTTCAGGATCTGATTTCTGAAAGATATATCAAAGAGCAGTTTAGGGGAGCACAGGTGAGGGGTATATCCCAACCTTTGGGTAATGCATTATGAGTTTGTTATTTGAGGATTTATCTAATCCTTATTTGAACTGACTAAATTGTCAGCTTCTTAAGGTAATGAGTTCGGAAAATTGTAATTTAAGCTGTACTTGCCTTCATTTATTCTCAAGCCATGTCTTTTAAACATGTGTGTCTCCTGTGCTAGTATTCTGAATGGACTGTGAAGTCCATGCTTTCATAATTTTATACATTTCCAGCAGGTCCCCCCAGAACCCGATTATATCGTCGGACCTTTCACAAAAGTCTTTTTCTTTGTCCTCTGTCTTTTTGGAGTTGCACTGGCCTTTTCTTGAGATGTGACAATTGGAACTTTACATGCCCAAGAATCGTAACAATTTTTAGATTGGTTATTGTAGAGTTTAAAAAACAATTTCTGATATCCTTCATGATCATGGTCAAAACTTCGTGGCTCTGTTACTGCAGCATAATTAGATCCCTATTTAATGGAAAAGTCTAGAAATTCTTAAGATCCCTTTCCTAAGTAATGTCTCTCATCTTTTAAGTATTCTTAGGGTTATTTTCTGAAATATTTCTTTATACTAGCTTAGATCAGCTTTTATGCCAACTAACTATGTTATGAGATCTTTATGTAGATTGTAGTACTTTATTTCATGAAAGTGATTTGAGTCCTACATGGTGCCGGCATCATCTATGAATCAGACTGATAGGATAAAATTACTAAGGCAGGTTCCACCCAGTAACCTACAATCCCTTAGACCGGTAATTCTCAATCTGCTGGTACATTAGAATCACCTGGGGGAAATTAAAAAAATACCTGTGCCAGGGCCCCACCCTAACCAACTGAGTCAGACTCTCTGAAGGGGAGGGGCCCAGGCATCCACATTTTCTAAAGCTCCCAGATGATGATCCTGAAAAGCCAGGACCAGCAACCCTTGAGTTAGAGTTCACACTGGGAAATCACCAGCTGCTAGAACTTCTAAATTGGATTAGCTCCTTAGCTTGCTGAACGCTGGAAAATAATTACCATTAGAGAGTTCAAAAAAATGTGTATCAAACTTGGCATTTATAAGATGGCACCTGAGTCAAATTATTCCCTAACCTGTTTTCCTTGCTTAATTAAATTTTGAGAACTGAAGCATGAGCTAACAATGGAAACTTTCAGTTCCTCGTGTTAGAACCCTTGTCCTCATCTGTTTGACTTTGGTGTTGGTGATTGTCTTTTCAGAGCAATAATATCCTTTGTCTTTAGCAGGAAATGAAACTTGGGTCTGATTATGCATACTCTAGCACCTTCTTTTTTTTTTTTTTTTTTTTCCTTAAAGACACAAGTGAAACTGCCTATAAACTTCAGTAGATGTGTGAAACGCAGGCTTATCTTGGGCTGAGGGAGCGCCAGTCACTCTGGGCACTTGGAATGAATGACTCATGCACTCTGCAGGCACACATTATTTAATCACTTGTTTTCTGTGTACCAGGAAGAGGAGGGCGTGTGAAAATAGAAGCCATGTACTGCCAAATGGGTCTGAAATAAGAGTGGAAATGTTGACCTAATGGGTCAAACAAGTGAGCTATGACAAAATACCCAAATGTCTTCGGGTGTATGTGACTTTGATTATTTCACTAATTTAAATTTGGCATTATTTCTAAAGTGCTATACTTTGGTAATTTGTAAGTTACCTCTACTAGGTAACTTTGAAATTCCTGAATTTTAAAACCTATTTGCCGATTTCAAATGTTTCTCTTTCAAATTTGCATGACACATGGGACTGTACCTTTCGAAGGAAAGATTAGGAAGCAATCTGTTTGTTGGAGCAGGTCCATTCCCTGGCTTTTCTTTGTGGAAAGATGCCCACTGGTCACCCTCTCTGCCATGCGATTCCTTCTGACTCCAGAGTAGCCATTAATATTGGTGACAGGGTGTCCATTACCGAGTGTAGTTGCCACATATGCTCAGACTACGATCTACATATGTCCTCTGTATATACAGACTCCGCTAATACCACCTTTTATTTCCTTAGTGAAGAGTAACAGGTTAAAAACACCCATTTTGAAGTGTACTGTGTGCACAGTGCTGTACTAGGCAACAGAGTCCAGCAGTTTAAAGAAAAACACACTCCACTCCCTTCCTGTGCAGGTTATGTTGCCTGTTTAGGCCTTCCTCTATTGTTTTGTCTTGTCTGTACATGGGTAAGGGAAGCCATGTGCCCCTGCTAGACCTTTTAAGATAATTTAAAGTTTCCTCGAATTTTCAGGTAAGTCTTCCATTGTGAGAAATCGCAACTGAATTATTTATTATATTTATTGAAAGATAAATGCTTTTAGCATTAAGAGCGCCATACTGGAAAAGACTGGTCTTTTGGGGCTTCCTTTAAAAACAGTAAAAACAAGATGTTTGTCTTATTAAATGTCATTGAAGATAAGCAGTTGGTAGGAGAAATCCATTTTCCATTTCAGTATTTCATGCTTACTTTTACTTAATTATCCATTCATTTGGTTCAATAACTATTAAATGAGTGCCTGCTACCAGTGGCAAATAAAACAGGCATAGAATTAAATAAACGGCGTTGAGACTTAAGTCTCTCCTTTAAGTGGTTAGTTGAAACTACACTTATTTTAATTATTAGTATATTAGGAGTTATTTCTACCTTTTACTTATGTTTTCCATTTATTGTGTGTATGTGATTTGTTGTTGTTTTGTTTTTTCTTTTTCCTACCACTTTCTTCATCTTCCATTGGATAGCTTGAATTTTCATCAGGTGTCTTTCTGTTGCTGATTAATAGTTATACATTCTATTTATATTTTTCTATGGTTTCTCATGATTTAGTACTTATTTTCACATATATAGTGAAAGTGTACCAATATTTGTGTCTTTTCTCCAAGTATATTTTTACCTCGTTTTAGATTTTACCTCTTCTAGATTCTCCCTCTCTCCTGTGTGTAGAGGGTTTAGGGGAAGGGAGGAAGCTGCCTCTGTGCTCAGTTTGCCGTTTGGACCCAAATGGGTTGCTGGGACCGAGACCAGATGCCTAGTTATGAACTGTTCAGACCTATAGGTCCATGTTTCATGTTTTGAGGAAATGAGATTCTGGGGCACATCTAGGCATTGAGATATTTTCATAAAGCATCTATTACTCTGAGAAGGCTTTCAGGAATTATGTCCTGCCATAAGATTTAATAAGTAAAAACATTTTGAAGGTGTTTTTTTTTTCTTCTTTCCTCTTTAACAAAATCCATATGTAGACCCTTGAAATAAAAATCTTGGAAATATTTGAGTGGTGGGAACCTGGAATTCTAAACATATGTACATTTCCCAACTTGAGCTAAAGGTTATTGAATATTTATGTGCCAGACGTTGTGTTGGGCACTTTTGCATAATTCTCTCATTTGCTGCTTATTACAAACCCTGCAAGTTGGATGGAATTTCCACTTACGGCAGAGGAGCTGTTGCCAAGAGGGGTTCAGAGACTGCAGTGGGGCTGAGACTCTTCACCTGGGGCACAGAGGGCAGGCGGTACCCTCACCGTGCCCACATCTCCAGACTCTAGTCTCCTGGTTCCAGTGTCTGCCCAGGCTGTCCTTGTGCACCTAGCCCTTTCCTGTCACCTGGATCTCTGGCGTGAGGCCCGCCCTCTTATGTCCACACACTGGTCCTTACATTCAGTCTTCTATGCAAATCTGCCCCGTCTATATGGAACAGCTCCTGTGTTTACTCTCTCTTGTCCCCCAGAGTGGTCCCTGTGTAGTTCTTCAGCCTCCTCCTTACAGCTCTTCACCCCGCAGTACCAAACTGTCTAGAGCCCTCCCTGCATTCAGTAAATATTTGCGTGCCTATTATGTGTAAGCAGCCTGCCGGAGGTAGGGCTGACAAGAGCGTTTTGAATGATCCAGATGGGGAAGGTTAGGGTTAGTGGCAGTGGGTTTGGAGAGAAGTGAAACAGTCATCAGATATTGAGGAGAAAATCAATAGGACTTGGGAAGGAAGAAAAGCACTTTGGATATCTCCCAGGTTCTGGCTTGTGCAGCTGGAATGATGGTGGGGAGCTGAAAGCCCTGTACAAATGTAAAATGAGGGTATTACGCTCCAGAATGTTTTGTAGGGAACCTTATGGTGTCAGAGGTACATTAAAAAGAGCCCTGGACTAAGTGGGAAATGGTGTTCTAATTTTGACAAGCTTGTGTTGTATTGGGCACAGCCAGCCCTAACGTCTTTATCTGAAATAGACCGAGTGACCTCAACTTTGCCACTATAAGTAGTGAACCCTTCTTTACACTGTGACTCAGTGTAAATTACCTGACCTTAACTTGCCTCTCCAATTCCGTGCCATACCTTCTTTTGTCCATTCAGCATTTTGCTGTGTACCATGTACCGGGGACATAAAGCTAAACAAGCCTAGGTCTCGATGAGCTTCCTGTTCACTCAGGGAGATAGGGAAGTCAATAATTAGATGCCAATAATTAGAAACCAAAATAAGGTGCCATGATGGAAATAGGAGCAAGGTTCAGAAGGGCCACAAAAGAGTGCCTGATGAATTCTACTGGGTGGGTGGAATGGGGAATATATCAGGGCACACCGGTGACTTGCTCTGAGTCTGGAATGAAAAGCAGGCAGAAAGTGGGTGGGGAGCAGCATTCCAGACCCAGCCTGCCCACACTGCTGGATGGTTGCAGGAAGGCCAGGATGCGGAGGTGGGGGGAGGCAGGAGGAGGGTGGACAGGACCAGCCCATGCAGACATTTTCAAGGAATTTGGACTTTGTCCCGAAGGCGGTGGAGAGTAGAAGTGATACATTCGGGTTAGCAATTTTCATATTTATCCTTTTCTAATGCCTACTGTATTTCTTTCACAATATTAATGTTAGACAAACTTGGCTTCAGGGCAAAGAGCATTATTTAAAATGAAGGCACTTATTACATTCTGATTAACAGCAGTTCACCAGGAAGGTGTATTAATCCTGAATGTCCATGTGCCTAACAATGCGGTCTCAAAATCTAAAGCAAAAATTAAGAAGGAGAAATGGAAAAATATACACAAAGTATGAGATTTAAAAAAATAAGCCTTCTCTCAAAAACTTCAGTGAAGCAGTCAAAAAATATTAGCAAGTACATACAGGAGTTGAGCAAAATAATCAACAAAGTTGAAATAATGAGTCCCAAAGTTCAATAGTACATTCAAATGTTTGAGGTCCATAATAAGGAGTACTCATGTCCTGGTGAACACATACGTGTATGTATGTACCAGGAGCAAGAAAGTGTCATGGAATGTTTCTCTTTACCTGTGCAGTTTTTCTATTTTCTGTTCTATTCTGTTCCATTGATGTTAATGCTGATCATTATATAAAATCGATTTCATGACCCACTAATGGATTGACACCTTTTTTCTTGAAAACAAATTTCAAGCACACATAGAACTTTTTAAAATTGACTTTCTGGATATCCCACACCATGCCAAGCATTTTGGAACCTGCTGTGCCCCTCTCTGTCCCCCTCTGTCCTTCCTCCCTGCAAATGGAAGAGGACTTTGACTCCGGTTTTTACTGAGTCAAGGCCATCTGATCTTTTCCTTTGCTGCTTCTCCACTGCTATATTTAGCCTTTCACCTTCCAGACCTGCAAAAGGGTAGTGTCATTCCTTTCCAAAGGCGACTTTTACACCTGTACTTTTGACTTGAGTATCTTGTTTTCCTCCTTGAATATCTCCTCTGGTTATTTCTCCTTGATCATCCCATTAGGAACTCAGTCGTAATGGGTTTAACTGGCTCTCTCTGGACCTCAAAGATTATCTGTGACTATTCTTTCTAGTCATTAGAGCACAGAACTTAGTCATCTTGATAGTTTTTTTCTAGTTTTGGGTTTTTTTTTTTAATTTTTAATTTCTTGAATGGCTGATGTATTTGCCTGGCTCAAAATGCCAAAGATGGGAAAGAGTATGAGTTAGGAGGTGCTCACCCACCTTCTCTTTCAGCTGCTGTATACCCTGTCCCTTCTGCTTCTCCTCCCACTCTGGAGAGAAGAGATATTTCAGTGGCATTTTTTATTTCATTTATTCTCTTCCTGTCCTTCCCTGGCTTCCTCTGTAGTGGTTCATGTTAACCTCCTATGCATTTTTCACTTACTGCCCACCCCACTCCCGTGGGCTGCATAGCTCCGGGTTGTTTCAGGCTAAGACTGTTGGAACACACTTGTCTTTTCCCTACTCAGGCTCTACCTCCTGTCAATGCTGTCAGCTAATCCCTGGCTGCAGTCTTGTTTTATTTATGCCATTATCCGCCTCCCCTGGTCTCCAGGAAGCCACAGTCATTAGTTTTTTATTCATATCTCTCCACAATTGGCCTCAGTTTACTTTTTCCAATCTTATCATTGGAAGCCATCCATTGCAGCCACTGGTCTTCTGTTCCAGAGAGTTTGCTCTTTTATTTTTATATCTTCTTAGCCGGGTACAGTGCTTGGTTCCTGGCAGGTACTTGATAAGTGTTTCTCCGCTGAAGGGACAATTCAAGAACAAACCTTGCACTTTCCTCTGCATTATTTTTCTTGCTGCTTTCCTTCTGCTTGAAGTTCCACTTCTTCTATGTAACTGTCCCTGGATGCTTTACCTCTAACGTTGTCTTCCTCTTCCGTATTTCTAGAGCTCATTTGGTACCCAAAGGGTAGAGTCCTACAGCTGTGGTCTATTCATCTGGGGTCAGGGTACAGGGTTATGGGTAGTGGGAGCTCTTTCCTTAGAGGGGCATCTGTGTTGGTACATGCTGAGACTCGGCCTGCCTGATACAGAGATTCTGGCACATTGTTTGAAGAGAAATCAGGGTATTTTTAGTCTGTACGCCAATGTGAATTCCACTAGAGTAGATAGACTTTTAAAAATTAACAAGGAAATAAAATTAATAACTATGTAATATTGGTAAAGAACAACTTTTTAAGTGTAAAGATAATGGAAAAAAGGAGCGGTACAAGAATTAAAAATTAAAAATAGGTACAAACATGTCAGAGTCAACGTCTTTAATATAAAAGGATTCAAATCAATAAGGAATATACGAAAGTGTTAAAAGATGTGAATGAGAAAATCCTAGAAGAAGAAACATAAGCAGCCAATTTTATAATTAAATGTTTAATTTTACCTGCAATGAAAAAAAAATAAACATCATTTAGGCAATGGATACCAGCAAATGAGAACAATTTAAAAAGAAATTCTAAATGGTGGCAAGAGTACTTTAAAACAAGCATTCTCCTATGTTTCTGGCAGAAGTCTAAGTTGGTGTAACCCTGTAGAAAGCAATTTGGTAATATCTGAAAGCTTTAAATTTTCTAATGTTTTCACATACTAATTTCATTCCTGGGAATCTGTCCTAGAGCTGTTAATTACAGAGGCAATAAAATATTTGCATAATGTTCATCATTTATCATAGTATTTTTTAAAAAGATTTATTTATCTTACCTAGAGCAAGCGTGTAGGGGAGGGGCAGAGGGAGAGAGAGTCTTTTTTTTTTTTTTTAATTCAATTTAGTTAACATACAGTGTATTAATAGTTTCAGGGGTAGAGTTTAGTAATTCATCAGTTGCATATAGCACCCAGTGCTCATTACATCAAGTGCCCTCCTTAGTACCTATCACCCAGTTACCCCATCCCCCACCCCCTCCCCACCAACAACCCTCAGCTTGTTTCCTATAGTGAAGAGTCTTTTATAGTTTGTTTTCCTCTCTATTTTTACCTTATTTTTCCTTCCCTTCCTCTATGTTCATCTGTTTTGTTTCTTAAATTCCACATATGAGTGATATCATACGGTGTCTTTCTCTGACTTATTTCACTTAACATAATGTAGTCTAGTTCCATCCACGTCATTGCAAATGGCAAGATTTCATTCTTTTTGATGGCTGAGTAATATTCCTCTGTGTGTGTGTGTGTGTGTGTGTGTGTGTGTACATACACACACATCTTCTTTATCCATCATCTGTCGATGGACATCTGGGCTCTTGCCATAGTTTGGCTATTGTGAACATGGCTGCTATAAACATTGGGGTGCAGGTGCCACTTCAAATCACTATTTTTGTATCCTTTGGATAAATACCTTAAAGTGCAGTTGCTGGGTCATAGGGTAGTTCTATCCTTAACTTTTTGAGGAACCTCCGTACTATTTTCCAGAGTGGCTGCACCAGTTGGCATTCCTACCAGTAGTTAAGAGGGCTCCCCTTTGGGGGAGAGAGTCTTAAGCAGACTCCGGGCTGCGTTCGGAGCCCTATGCAGGGCTGGGTCTCATGATCCTGAGGCCAGCACCCTAGCCAAAACCAAGCATTGACCACTCAACCAACTGTGCCATCCCGGCACCCCATCACAGTATTTTTTAATAATAGGGGAAAAACTGGAAATCACTTAAATGCCCAAGAGTAAGGAAGTGCTTCCTCTAGTGGAAAATTATGCAGCCGTGAAGTTACAATTTTGAACAGTATTTTAGACATGAGACAATACTCATGAAATGTTACAAGAAAAAAACTAGCATACACTGCTCTATTTGAGGTCTTGTGATGCGGTATGCACACAGACATGTGACCTGAAACGAAGCAAAATAAGTTACCTGGCTGGTGGGATGGGAGTGAGGAAATATTGTTTTCCAATTTTATACAGTATGACTTTTATAATAAGAATGTATATTACTTAAAGTGTAAATGTAGTGTCTTATTGGTTAGTTCTGTGTAAGGTTCTGTAGCAGAATGGTTAAGAGTACAAGCCATGAGTCATGCAGGCGTGGCTTTGAATTGCAGTTCTGCCCAATGAGAAGTCAACTTTATTTGCCTCCCACTAAATGTATCATTAACAACAAAGACATTCAAGATACAATAGTCAAAACTCAAATGAATTTGGAGACTATGAATTATTAAGTCTGTAATTACCCCATGAGTTATAGATTGATTATAAATTTCCCGAAAATAAAATTTAAATGGTAATAATTAAAGCATAATTTTAATTTTCTACTAAGGGAAATATCGTTTTCATTCTTGGCAATTTTTTCCCGCTATCGAGCTACCACTAGTGTTACATTTATCTCCATGTGTATAACAGCCTTTTGCAACCTGGGTTTTGCAAGAGAATTAAGCCTTGACATCCTCACACATCCACTGAGTGTAATGAATTAGCCTCTTGCCTGGTCCGCTAGAATAGTAGGTTATGTGCCATCCTTGGGAGAATTGCGAAAAGTCACCCAGAGCATGTTGTGTTGTGAGGAACCCTCATTGGGACGCCTGGCACAGAGTAGGCACTCAAGAACAGGCGGCTCTTAGTGGTTTTGCCACAGAAGTCACACAAAACAGCACTGGCTTTCTGGATCTCTGTGCGTGGTGTAAGCTTCTTTGGGAAAGGGTATTTTTCAGGGTGTGATCCAGTAAGTGGACCTCTCTCTGACTGTTTCTCAGGCCTTGTCTTTGAATCTGCAACTGGCTATGAGCTGCGGGACAGTGGAGGACTCCTCTGATTTGCCCTCTTGCCATGTACCAGCCCCTTTCCTCCACTGTAGGGCGCCAGAGTACTGCCTCCCATCCGAGGAGAGTTTCGGCTTGTCATTTCTCTCCCCCTAACTGTCCTTACAGCAGAAACCTTATTCAGGCCTCGGGTTTAATACTTTTCCACAAATTGCTTCATAGTAATGTATTCAGTTCTGGATGTTCATAACTGCCCTTTGGGGATGTTGATCATTTAAAGTAGACTGCTGAAGATACTGTTTTAATATGTTTTCTGATGAAAAATTTCTCATGATTGCTTATTTTCTTTTAGCTACTGATCTACTTCTTGCCTGGAATCCCATCTGTTTGGGATTGGTAGAAGGTGTTATTGGGAAAATTCAACTTCATTCAGGTATGTTTCTATAAAGTCCTTCAATTTGTCAAATTTATTGTGGTGTTCTATGGCATTTCCTTCTTTGAGGATGAATGTGGATTCTGTTATGGCTTTGATTCCTTTGCCCTAATTTTAGGTCTGCCCTAAGTAGGTATAAGTGCCAAGTACCTACTGTGTATAATTATGCTAGTTGGTAGGATGCAATAGTGAGAAAAAACTGACAGGCTCTCACCCTTGTGAGGCTTACAGTTTGGGAAGACAGACAAAACAGTAAGTAATCACTGAAATAAATGTATAATTACTTGACAATTGTGGTATGTGTTCTGACAGATAGATACACCATCCGCACTGATTTCAAGGGAGAAGGTGGTAGGAGAAAGGCTGGTGAGGTAGGTGGATGGCAAACCATGCCTGGCCTACTCTGGGTCAGCTGTCTGTTCTGGATGCAATCAGTTCTGGCCAGGGAAGGTTGTGATTCTCTCAGGATGCAGTGTGGCCCCTTCCAGGTATCCTAACCAGGCCAGGCAAATTGATGAAAGGTCTAGGTTATTCACCAGACCCTTGCTTAGAAGACAGACACTTGTGTCTGGGGTTCAGAGGGAATTTTGATGATAAGAAAAGAGATGTTATATAGGCAGGTTCCAAAAAGTTCTGAAAAGTACTAACTGAAATATTTTAAGCACTATATTTAAATATCTGTTTCTCCTTTGGCATTAGTTTTAATGAGTTATGAACTAATAGGCAGCTTTACCATTATTATCATGTAATTGGAAGAGAGTATAGCTACCTCTGTAGTATGCCTTTCTTACTCTTATAAAATAAAATTGTTGTGGGGTGCCAGGCTGGCTCAGTGGGTGGAGCATGTGACTCTTGATCTCAGGGTTGTGGGTTCAAGCCTGACATAGGGTATAGAGATTACTTAAAAATAAAATCTTTTTTTTTTTAAAGATTTTATTTATTTATTTGAGAGAGAGAGAGAGAGAGAACAAGCACGAATGGAGGGGGAGGGGCAAAGAGAGGGGGGAGAGAGAGAATCTCAAGCAGACTCCCCGATGAGCATGGACCCCAACATGGGACTTGGTTCCAGGACCCCGAGATCATGACCTGAGCCAAAGGCAGACACGTAACTGACTGAGCCACCCAGGTGCCCTAAAAATAAAGTCTTTAAAAAATAAAATTGTTGTGCATTTGGGAACTAGGTTGATTTCTGTGTTATAAAGCACGTATTGCTGGAGACCATCTAATGTGCCTTTGCTAGGTTCTTTGGTTATTTTTTAAAATTTGCTTTTGTTATGAAATATTTCATAGGTACAAAAAGCTGTTTATCACAGATATACAGTATAGGTTATTGTAAAACGCATATCTGCCACCCAAACTAGGAAATGAAACATAACCAGTGTCTTTGGATCCCTCCCTGTGCCTTCCTCCAAATGTGTCCTGCTTTCTTCCCTCCAAGAGCAGCTACTATTTTTAATTTTGTGTTTATTCCCTTGATTTTCATTACTGCTTTTATTTCATATGTATTCCTAAGTAATACGATGCTAAGGTTTGTATTTGGGGTACTTTACATAAATGATATTAAGCTGTCTGTGTCCTTCTACTTCTCCCCCCCACCCCCCGACTCAACTTCATATTTTTGAGATTATCCCTGTTGATGTATGAAGCTTTAGTTCTTTATTTTCATCGTTGTATGGATAGATCATAATTTGTCCTTTCTCCTGTCAGTGGGTAATAGTTTAGGGGTTTATTTTTGCTATTAGAAATAATACTGCTGTAAACATTGTTGTATATTCTGTCTTTGGTAGTTTGTAATTCTTTTGGTAGGAGGACAAAAGCATTTAGACATTGTATAACCATGCTAAGTATTTTAGTAACACTCTCCTATCTGTCCACATTTACATAAATATATTTTTAATTCATTTATATGCTGACAGGATAATTTCATAGCTGAGTGTTCTGAGCTAAAACTCATTTTCTATTGTTTAAATGAAGCTTGTGAAACTTTTGAGTTATTTTTCTTCAGTTTCAGTCAGATCCTGGAGCAATGAATAAATCACTGAAATCAGTCAGGAGATCTGAATCCCCAAACTTTATTTATTAGCTTTGAGGTATAGAGGGGGTTACTTAACATGGGTTTCATTTATCTATTGCTAAGACCCCAGGAATTAATGCCTTAAAACAACAACCTGTAATAGCACATGATTCTATGGATTGACCAAGAGGCTCTTTTGTCCTTTTTCTTCTGTTGTCTGAGGTCATCTGTGCAACAGCATTCGTTGTCTCTGTCCACGTAACTCATCTCACAAGGCCTCCCCTTGGGTCCTCTTTCTATCCTGGACACCTGAACATTTTTTTCAAGGTGGGGGCTGGGTACCAAGAAGACCAGTCCCGGTGTGCAAAGTTTCATCAAGCCTCTGCTTGCGTCACTGAGCTTACTAATACTCCATTGGCCAAAGGAAGTCACGTAGCCAAGTCCAGAGTGAACATCAGAGGGGGCTTCACAAAGGCTGAGTCATTGGGGCCACAATGCCTGTCGGCCTCTACTTTGTAAGCTGTAAAACAACAGTAAAAGTAACTGCCCTCTTTTTTCCCCTACAATATTGTGAGTTTCAATAAAATAATACACCTGGAGGTACTTAATAAATTATCACTATTTTATCAAGGCTCCTTTGGTTGCGAACACAAACCTATCAGCATGCAGAGAACAAAGTTTTATTAGGAATGCAAGGGCCCAAAACCCAGAAGTGGATGTTTTACAGGGTCTGAGATTACATTTTGGGGCAGGTAGTCTCTGAGCACCGCTTCTCCTATACGTTTCTTTTATTTTTCTCCTCTTTTGGCTTTCTGTTTCTGTGGATGCAGGACAAAAGTTCTGCTCTTACATGGTACCCTCAGCCCTCAAGCCAACTGACAGCTGCTGTTCCCTACAACCACTTCAGACTGCCTAGCCACCAAGAATCGAGCAATGAGTCTAGTTCAGACCCTTGGGAAAGAGATTCTTATGCCCTGTCTGGGCCAAGGGCCTTTCCTGGTCACAAAGTTCAACCATGTTCCAGAGCTCTACTTCTTCAGTCAGAGCGGGAGGCCTTGGACTTGGCAGATAACCCAAAAGTTTCATATAAGCCGTGAACAAATATAAGTTGTTGGTCGATGAGTTTATGATGCAGTGAAAGTCTGGTCATTTTGGAGGTGGTGAATGGGGCATCTCCTGCCTTCGGTCTTTGTTTACTTGTGCTTTCCTTCCTGGCACCACTTACCTTTGTTTGGACTCCGTGCAAGTTGTTGATAAGCAGTGGGGGTTCCTGTAAACAGGACATTTTGGAAAAGGGAGAGGTGAAGAAAAAAAAATGTAAGAAAGGAAAGAAAGGCAGGGAAAGTAATCTCTGTACTTTTTTTTTTTCCTCTTGTCACATCACTTCTAAGATTTGACTCTTAAGAGAAGGAGTGGGGAGGAAGCAAAGGAACATCTTTTCTGGGCCCCCTGCTGCTCTTCCTTCCCTCACCCACCAGCCACCAGAGAGAACTGCAGCCACACCCCAGTGTGTCACTCCACCCCCACGCCGCCCCCAGCTCCCCACCCTTCTGCATCCATCTCCCCTTCTCCCTTAACTCCCTGAATTCTCCGCCCTGGGATGCCTTATCCCCTCCCTGAGCCCCACTAATGCTCCTGCTCTGGCCACACCATCGGCCTGGCTGGTGGGAGATTTGCTTCCAGGGTGGACTAGAACTAACACGATCCCTTCAGGTACATTCTCCCCTGGGAGCATCTTACATTCTGGAGGTTGAGGGTGGGGGAATAACATGTCTGTACTTCAACTCTTTCTCACTCCTGTTTCCCTCCTACTTACTCTCCACGTTTCAGTGCACGAATTTTTGTTCTTCCCAAGTGAGATGGGAACATAAGTTTATTTGAACAGATGTCATTGACAGTGTAACAGCGCCGTGGGTGAGCCATGCCACTGTTCTGACTGTCACTGAACTCTGAGCTCTGTGGAATGTAAGCAGGCATGACTTAGGAACTGGATTAGTTTGTGAGGGCTGCCATAGCAAAGTCCCATAGACTGGGGGACTTAAAGAACAGAAATTTATATTCTCACAATTCTAGAGGCTAGAAGTCCAAGGTCAAGGTGTTGGCAAGTGGTTTCTTCTTTCTCCTTGGTTTGTAGATGGCTGTCTTCTCCCTGTGTCTTCACATCATCTTGACTGTGTTCACACTGTCCTTTCTCTGTGTGCATCTGTGTCCAAATTTCCTCTTCTAAGGATACCAGTCACATTGGATTAGAACCCACCCTAATAAATTCATTTTAAATTAATTACCTCTTTAAGACCCTTCCTCTAAAATCTGGTCACATTATGAGGTACTTAGAAGGTTAGACTCCAGCATATGAATTTTGGGGGTACATAGTTCAGCCCATAACAGGAACTTAATGACTACTGGAATGCTTATTACAAAAGCATATCAAAGAGAAGTCCCACTGTTACTTCTTTCCCTTTATTTCACAGTGAGATAGGCCATTCCCCAGATATCATTGACTAAGGCACCCACCCCAGAGTTGGACTAACCTCGAAGATCACATAGGAGCCTTGGGTCAGGTTACTTCATCTGAGCTTCTAGTCGCCCACTGTAAGACAAAGCTAACACCTCCTTGATATGATCATTGTGAGATTTAATAAAACTCCCCTTAAGTGCTTAGCATGGTTCTTGGTAATAGTAAGCATTCGATAGATGCTGGCTATTAATTTTTTCCCTTAGTTTTAAAGGTCACTTGGAGGTGTCAGATATTCTACTAGAGAACCACTTAAGTCCTGGCTATATAATTTTGAATAAATTTTAAACTTGGATTGTTTTTTCCAGTAATGTTAATATTTGCTGAAACTAATGATATTAACATGTCATTAAAATACTACATGGTGGGGATATATAAAAAGTAATGTTTTTAGTGGTTAAATATTAGCATCAGTGAAAGTTATATTCCATTATCCATGTGCCCCTTTAAAAAAAATGTGTGATGGAAGAATTTTAAAGTATTATTTAGTTGTATCCTTTGCTGATAATTGCCCTTCGTTTTAGCAGGCTCTGCCAGAAAATTGTTCTGTTAACCCTGGTGTCTAGGAAATACCTTTTTAGCACCGTTAGCCTTCTTGGATTTGGAAGGCCTCTTTTGCAGGCAGGTGGACTTTCAGCTAGGGTATAATGTAGTCTGTCTCCCACAACTTGAATGTGTCTGACTTTGGTTTGATCGGTGGGATTTTATCAATATGAAGAACGGAAAATAGAAGGAACGTGTCTTGTGCTAAATAGATGAAAGAAAAGCTTCATGAAATATCAACATTTTTTATCCATTGTAGGGTCTAGGAGAACTTAAGAATGATAGGCAGATCTTATCACAACTGTAATTACACATTAATTTTTTGTTTTCCTTTTTTCTCTTGGTCCCCTCCCACCCCATCCCCTAAGGATAAGATCCAGGGAGACAGGGGCTGTGTCCCCCTCTGCTGGCCTACAACAGGGCTATTCATAAATATTCAGCAAATACTTATGACATTAACAAATAATTATGGAGTGCCTACTGCATGTCAAGGTCTGCACGCAGTGATGGGGACTGCAGGGTGAACAAAACTTGAAACTTCCAGGAGTGTAGGATTGGATCCAAGAGGTGGACATTAATTACCCAATCACGCTGTTTGATCATTAGGCTTAAGCTTCTGAAGAAGAGTGTGAGTTGTTGTAAGCACATGATGGAGGGGCCTGACTGGTGCAGTGGAGGCCCTGGATGGACAGCATCCTTAAGGACGTGCTGAGTCAAAGCCTGAAAAATGAGTGAGATAATCTGGACAAGGACAGGGTAAGGGCGGGGAGTGAGAGGAGAGATGGTTCTTGGCAGAGTCAGCAGCTGTGCAAAAGGCCCACGTGATTGATGTATCCTCTGTTTTCTGTGTGATGTTGGGGAGATTGCTGTTATCTTCACTCGGATATCCATGAAAAAGTTGCATTAGGCTGCAGACTTTAAATGGGTCACAAAAACTCTTTCAAATCTATTTTGAAGATTGAGAAGACGACAAGCTCAGGGTAAGAAGTATCAGAATATAAAAAGCAAAAGCATATATTGCATGATATTTTCAGAAATAGTTTGAAAACTGTCAGGAATCTTGATTAATTTGGCAATAGAGGCTCTTGCTTTAGTCATTGAGTTACTACTCATAGTGTTGAACAGCCAGAGACACCGTTCACTCAAGTAGCTCTCATTCATTAAAATAGTGCTCACCATCTGCTGTTTCTACACTCTTCAAGTCGTGAAGATGTCTCAATCATTAAAATGGTAAAATGTATAATGCATATGGTTTAAAAAGTGTGATTTTAGTCTGCTGGGGAGACTTTGCTAGGACAGTAATGACATGAAATATTTTATATACTGCGGTGATGAATGAGTGGAGTGTCACTAGCCTTGCCTCAGTGCTTTCCTAAAAAGCCATTAGAAAACCCCAGTTGTCGAGGGAAGAGGAGAGAAGCTGGTGGGGCTGCTTATGTTTAAATATAATTATCTGCGTGTGGTTGCGTTGTGAGAGAAGTAGATTGTTTTATTGTCTACCGACAACTCACACTATGACAAACATATAAGGTTTCGGGTAATGGTTGTACAACTCCATACATGTATTAAAGTCATTGAGTTGTATGCTTGCAATGGGTGAATTTTATGGTCTATAAATTATATCTCAATGAAGCCATTAAAAAAATTTAAGTTGGAAGGTAGCTTTTGATGTACTCTGTTGTCATTACTTCTGATTTTATCTTAATTAAAAAGTTAAATACCTTTCTCTTTAGGTAACTTCTGGTGATTTTTTTTCATTACTAAAGTTGCTTTGAGAGAAGTATTCAAAGGCTGTATTATTTCTGACATTATATTTCTACCAAAATAGGAATGATTTAAAATGTAACTCAAAGCCAGTCATTCTGTATTCATTTCCTTATTCCTGAGGATCTCAGAATTATTTTGGAGGTAAAATTTTCATTGGTGACTAGGTTCCTGGCTAATCCTTCGAAGAGTCTTTACTTGTAGTTTAGGGCACCTATTCTATGAATGGCTTTGGGTCTGGGAAGCAGGCAGCTAAGTGGCATCTTCTCCTCGCTCTTTGCTGCTTCCTTCCTCTTCCTTTTACTCTCTACCCAGGTATGTTGGTTCTGAATGCCCCTTACCTCCTCTCTTGGCTCCCTTCAGCCTCTTCCATTACTGTACACTTCGGAATTTTCCGTCACCTCCCCTGTCCCTAATTTGAGCTCCAGTCTCCTTGGTACAGATGGTTTCACCGCCCTGGCAGGGACAATGCTTGAACTAGACGCACGAATGTGACCCATAGCTCTGAGCTTTCTCAAGGGTCCTCAAACAAGGAAGCTTTGTGTTGCTGAGCACATCTCTCATGGGCAGGTACTTGTATTTTCAGGCAGAGATTCTTTAGAGATGGGCCAACGTGCCTCATAGGCTATTCCACTACCATTCCAGTTTCCAGTTACAGACCCATTTGTTCTTAAACTCCAGTTGTTTTCCTCAGTGATTCCTATGATGGTGATATTAAAAGTTTTTAGCTTTGGAAAAAGAGGATTGTTATGGTAAGAGTGACTCTATGTATGGACCACCCACAGTTCCTCCCTTATATACTTTTTGAACTTTTTTTTTAATTGAACATTCTGAAGTGATTACAATCAAATTATTATCAGGTCTAAGTGTTGAAAAAAAGAAATCTTGATAAATCTAGTAAGTTTTCATTTACATTGACGTGGGCCAGTATCAGCCATCCAAAGCAGAAAATGATTACTGATTGAATTGACTTGGTTCTCAAGTTGGTTACAGCCTGTGGGCCTGGGGTCCCCTCTTGTAGAGGCCATGGCCTCCAAACTTGAAGCACGTTTGTGTCATCTCTCCAACGGTAATTTATCTTCATGATGGTAGACCTGCATCATGAATAAAAATCCCAATTATGGAGCAGCTGGGTGGCACAGTCGGTTGAGCATCCAACTCTTGATTTTGGGTCATGAGGTAGAGCTCTGCGTCGGGCTCTGTGCTCAGTGTGGAGTCTGCTTGAGATCCTCTCTCTCCCCTTGCCCCTCCTTACCCCCGTTCTCTCTCTTTCTCACTCTCTCAAATAAATCTAAAAAAAATACCAATTAAACTTCATAAACTTATGTAATTATACTTAGTAGGTAAGTTTGAAACATTAAAATTTTCAATAAACATATAAGAAAACATCTTAACATTTTGGGGAGGATAAGCTATAGTTGTATGGAAAATGTACTTTCATTTACAAATTCGTTTTGCTCAATGATACTTTAAGTTTGACTTTTCTAGTTTTCTAAAACTACAGAGACAGAAGACTTTATATTTTTATACAGTGTAAGAGATTATTTCATTTTATGGCAGGTCATTATTAGGGATTTAAATTCATCCTAAGCATTGTAAGCTGACCTGAATATGCTTCTGATTCCACCATTTGGTATTTTTGAAATGGTGCCTATTAAGAGCCTCTTGCCCTGGATCCTCTCCTTGTGAGTCATTGTCAATTTTCTATAAACCCAGACTTGGGGAACCTTTAGTAGGCAACAGAGCAACCAGTCAAAAAATATTGAGTAACTACTAGGTATGAAAGATTAATGAATTAATAATTGGCTTTTTAGTTAGTAGGAGAATTAGAAGCCCAATATGATAGGCTTTAGCTACCAGGTACCTGACTGAAAAAAATGGTGCTGGTGTAGTGATAGTATTACTTGTATCTCCACTTACTTGATGTACGAGGCTCCCTGAAATATATTCAGGGATGTATAGTGTTCTATTTCTGTTAGGAGATACAAAAGCATTTCTGCTAATGTAGTAAAAAAAATAGAAATGGCTTTATTTACTCATTTATTTATTAACCGAGCTTTATGCCCAATGTGGGGCTTGAACTCACAACCCTGAGATCAAGAGTCACCTGCTCTACCTATTGAGCCAGCCAGGTGCCCCAGAAATGGCTTTAAATATAAAACAAAACATTATATTAAATATACTATGAATTCATATCTTTAGAAATTTAAATTCATGTATGAGTTTGCATAAAACCTACTTTATAGATTCATGCTCTCATTCGTGAATAAAAGTACTGACTGGCCAATTAATAGCTTATACAGTGGAGATCAATGAAGTAGGTTTTATGCACACATCAGACTGAATTTATATTCCTACCAAAGATTTGTGTTTAAAAACAAAACGAAACAAAACAGGATCCTTCAGATTGGAGCATAATTTATCCCGAGATAAACCATTAAGATTTTCCAATTATTGGCTTCTCTTAAAATGTAAAGTGTGTTAATATTATATGATGGCTCATTTAAAGAGACTTCATACATTAAAAAAAAAAATGAGATGAAGAGAAACTAGTTAGTGTGTTTTTGACAGCAACAGACTAGCAGTATTTGAAGAGATAATAGCCAAGAATTTTCCAAGACCAATTATAAATACAAGTCAGAGCTTTAAGAAGTACTTTGAACCACAAGGGGAAACCACACTTCGGTGCCTCATAATGAAACTATGAAAACTGAAGACAAAGAAAACACCCTGAAAACAGACAAAGAAAAAGTGCACATTAAATTCAGAAGCATGTAGTGAGCCTTGATAGAAACCGTGGAAGCCAAAAGACAGTGAGCGAATGATATTGTCAAAGTGCCTGTGTGGCACTTTGTACCTTTAAAATTTAAGGAAAATAAAGATATTTTGAGACAAAGCTGAGAGAATTTGCTACCAGTAGTATCCGCACTAAAAAGAAATACTAAAGAGAGTTCTTCAGGCAAAATGTAAATGACTCTCCATGGGAGCGTAGAGATGTGGAAAGGGATGGAGATCCGGGGAAAATGTAAATAAGTTGGTAAACTTAAAGGAATTTGGCTGTATGTGGAGTTAAAATCAATATAGATTTAAATACACAACAATAGAAACGATAGGGAGTTGACGGGGGTTCCTGTTCTAAGGTCCTTTCACTGACCAGAAATTAGTAAAACTGGTAAAAACAAAACAAAAAAACCCCAAAACACATAGGCTTTTGCAAGTCAGGTTTCTTGTAATCATCCTCTTGATATAACCACTAACAAAATAATAAAAGATTGTAAAATGTGAATAAGAAGGACATAGAATAATGATTTTAAAAATCCCAAAAAAGAGAATTAAATATATAGAATGGGTAGGACAAATAATAAGACAGTAGATTGATTTCTAAATATACCAATGATTACATATGAATGGATTTAATACCCTGTTAAAGCACAGAGCTTTTCATACTGGAAGAACAGTCAAATCCATCTATAAGCTTCTCTCAAGACAAACACCTTAGGTTTATGTATAAAGAATGGTTGAGGGGCGCCTGGGTGGCACAGTCCTTAAGCGTCTGCCTTCGGCTCAGGGCGTGATCCCAGCGTTATGGGATCAAGGCCCGCATCAGGCTCTTCCACTGGGAGCCTGCTTCTTCCTCTCCCACTCCCCCTGCTTGTGTTCCCTCTCTCGCTGGCTGTCTCTGTCAAATAAATAAATAAAATCTTAAAAAAAAAAAAAAAAGAAAAAGAAGAATGGTTGGAAGTAAAAAGATAGAAAAAATAAATCTTGTAAACGCTAACCTCCTGAAAACTGATGCAGCTATACTAATATCAGAGCAGACTTTAAGGCAAGCATAGAGGGGTATACATTTCAATAATAACAAAAGGCTTAGGTTACCAGAAAGATATAACAATTTTAAATTTGTATGCACCCGAACATAACTTCAAAATATATAAAGAGCAGTGAGTCATTTGACTGAAATTGGTTCAAGACTGTCCATTTGAAATAGCAGAGAGGGGCGCCTGGGTGGCACAGCGGTTAAGCGTCTGCCTTCGGCTCAGGGCGTGATCCCGGCGTTATGGGATCGCCCCACGTCAGGCTCCTCTGCTGTGAGCCTGCTTCTTCCTCTCCCACTCCCCCTGCTTGTGTCCCCTCTCTCGCTGGCTGTCTCTATCTCTGTCAAATAAATAAATAAAATCTTTAAAAAAAAAAAAAAAGAAATAGCAGAGAAACACGTATTTTTAAAAAAGATTTTACTTAGAGCATGAGCAGAGAGAGGGGCAGAGGGAGAAGAGACTCCTGGGGGAACAGGGGAGCCCAACGCGAGGCTTGATCCCAGGACCCTGGAATCATGACCTGAGCCACCCAGGCACCCTACACAGAAGTATTCTTAATGCCGGTTTGACACAGAAGAAAGGAAATGCGAGCCAACTGTAATCCCCTTTCCTAATTCTCGTTTTCCTTCTTTGCCAACATGTTTCTATCCTCCAATATGTGTAGTGGGAACGCAGATCCCTTCCTGAGGCGTCAACTGTAGAAGCCCTTCAGAGGTTAAATATCTGTATTTGAATATTATGTTACAAACAACTTTGGAGGATAGGTGTTCACTTGTCTTTGGATTCACATGTGGCCATAGTTCCAAACTCCACTGTGCTGGCCCCTCCATTCACGATTGACCGTGTTAAGGCAGCAGGTGCTCTCTGGTTGGCCATTTCCTATCCTCTCCTTTGAGAAGTGGACCCAGGAGAGATGCACGGCGTGTTCTGTCCTCAGGAATATAGTCTGCTGTTTGGGGACGAGCTAAAGGAGGTAAATGCCAGAGAGCCAACAGCAGACTCCCCTTCTCTCTTTATTTTTTTTTTTAAAGATTTTATTTATTTATTTGACAGAGATAGAGACAGCCAGCGAGAGAGGGAACACAAGCAGGGGGAGTGGGAGAGGAAGAAGCAGGCTCATAGCAGAGGAGCCTGATGTGGGGCTCGATCCCACAACGCCGGGATCACGCCCTGAGCCGAAGGCAGACGCTTAACCGCTGTGCCATCCAGGCGCCCCTCTCTCTTTATTTTTGCCTTTCGTCATAACATGAATGGTTATAGAGAAATACAGAGAAAGTGGAGAGTGTCCGAAGAGCAGTGAAAACAGAACCTACAAAGTAAGTTATGGTTATATGCCACAAAATGCTTTTTTTTTTCTCTCTCAAAAAAATAAAGTCTTAACAAAAAAATCCTACTGGACTAGTTCAAATCAGAGCCAGTCTTTGGAAAAGGTGAGCCAGAAGAAAAGAAAATAAGAAAGCAAAATCTTTTTCACACAAAGATTTCATTCACTTCAGTTGTCTGGCACATATGAATATGTATGTATTTCTTTCAGGAGCTCTTTTCATTGAATCTCACTTGACCTATTTACCAGATTAACCAACATGCCCCACTGCCTCTCTGCAAAGCCTGTTGGGGGGTGCCCTGGATGCCCCAGAGGCTGAAAGCTGGTGGCTGGTGGGAGACCGGGTAGGAAGCTCCCTCTCTCCTGGTGGATCGTTGTGGATTGTGTTTGTTCCCAAACCTGTTTATATCTATTTAACTCATTATTGTAATCACATAATTTAATTAAATAGTAAATAAGCCCATTAAGTCTAAGTGCTAAAGGAAGCTGAATTGAATACTCTGGAAGTACTAAATAAAGCTGTGTTGCATTAAGAAGAAAAAGAATAAACAGCACCACCCATCAGTGGCTCATCCTCAAAGAAAAGTTCTCGGTAAATCAGTGTACATTTGAATGTTTCGTATGAAAAATTAAGGTAAATTTTTTTTAAGTCCTTTTTAAGCCTTCAAGTAAGATTAAAAGGACTAATGCCAAAATGATAACCAATTGCTCTTACAAAGTGGGGTTTGGATTTGTTTTAAAGAATATCCATGGAATGGGGAATAATGATCAAAGGGAACTTTAGTTTTAGCCATTAGCCTTTACATTTTTAAGCCAATAGAATGTATTCATATATTCCCTATAAAATTAACCTTAATAAAAATAAAAAGGATTGCTGGACACTCATCGTTGGAACAAATGCTTATCTTTTCTTTATATCAGGAGGATGGATAGCCATGTTGAGAAACGTGTAGATGGAATACTTCCTAGAGGTGAGGTCGTGAGTGTCTCTCTAAAAACATTTTTTTCTGAAATTGGATGAAAAAAATTTTAGACGAAAATCTTTATTCCACAATGGTTTATCCCCTTTTAAGTGAGTCACTTCTTACATAGAGCAAGCAATTGACTCTTTTCCAGGGCTATTGTTTTAGCTTGCCCTACTGGTCATGCTTTTTAAGATACTGCTTTCCTAATCCGTTTTCTTATCTCGCTGGGAAGTCAGAATTCCTTGTCTGTCTCTTCCTGGAGGAGCCAGGGTTACAAAACTGACTTTTTCTCCCACTGTAATGTGTTTTAAAGGGTGAAAGAACATCTTTATGCCAAAGGACCTTGCTAGCCTAAGTTTCCTTTGACCCTTGGTTCCACACACATCCGCATCTCAATGTGGCAGCTTTATCTGAGCCAAGTTTTGTTTTTTTCCCCCCTGGTGGGTGATATAAATTAATACAATAGCCTGCCTTGGTGCTTTTAAAAATTTAATTACAGAATTATGCCTGATGCATCCTGGGACTGCTTAACACTAGTGCCCGGATACTTCCACATTTTTCTTGTCTTAAAGCTCAAACTATAAGACATATATTTGAGTCATTTAACGCTGTTACTATCATGCTCATTCTCGCCAGACTTTCCAGGCTTCCAGGGTTCTTATGTGCTGTTTCACCTAAAGCAAAATAACTATAGAATAGACATTGCTATTGTTTTCCATGTGGTTTTTTTGTTTGTTTTCCTTTGTTTTCTGGAGCTAGTGATTATGCCTGGAGATAGCTCTGTGTCCAATTCAAAATCTTCATTTTCTTTCCATTATGATAATTTTTTTTAAAGATTATTTATTTATTTGACACAGCGCACAAACAGGGGGAGTGGCAGAGGGAGTGGGAGAAGGGCTCGACCCTAGGCCCCCAAACTGAGCCGAAGACAGACGCTCAACCAACTGAGCCACCCAGGTGCCCCTCCATTGTGATAATTTCAATTAGTTGTTTGAACAGTGAAAAGAGGTAGCTGTTTGGAGTAGTGTTGATGTAGTTCAAGAATTAGTAGGCTGTCCTAGCTTTACCTTTGTCTTTGACAGAAAATACGCTTTTTAGTTTTTTATTCTCTGCTTCACTAGGTTAAAACCCCTAACAAGTTCTTTTTTTTTTTTTTTTTTTTAAGAAGGAGCTTTAAAAAATTGATATGTCGGGGCGCCTGGGTGGCTCAGTCGTTAAGTGTCTGCCTTCGGCTCAGGGCGTGATCCCGGTGTTCTAGGATCGAGCCCCACATCAGGCTCCTCCACTGGGAGCCTGCTTCTTCCTCTCCCACTCCCCCTGCTTGTATTACTTCTCTCGCTGTCTGCCTCTTTCTCTGTCAAATAAATAAATAAAATCTTAAAAAAAAATTGATATGTAATTCATGTGCCGTAAAAGTATCACCCTTTTAAAAGTGTATAATATATTCTCAAGGTTGTATAGCCATCAGCACTAATTCCAAAACATTTTCTATCCCTACTTACTTTGATTATAATTAGTCGATATCTGTTCCCTTATTTTTACTTTTCATGTTTTCTTTTTGATCAGTGTGTGAGACTGGAAACAGACAGGAGGTTAAAAGACTTAAGAGAGCAATTAACCCAGTGCAGTTCGTAGATCTGGTTGGAAGTCAGCTGTGAAAAAGACATTTTTTTAATCCATGGTCCCCACACTCCCAGCTGCTAAATTATTTCAAAGCAGACTCCAGATAACCTGTTTATCCACAAATGCTTCAGTATGTGCTCCAACACTTCCATGACATACACTCTTTGCTCCATCTTTATCATCATGTACTAGGTGCCCATATTATATGGGTCTGTTTCTGTCTGCTCTGTGCTACTCTGGTATTCATTTGACCGTTCCTATACCAGTACCCCATTGTTTTATTTATCATAGCTTTATAGGATGTTTTGCTACCTGATAAACAATTCACTCTTAGTAACAATCACATGAATTATAAAAATTATTTAATCCTTATAGCTACTCTCTGCAGCAGGCAGTTTTTTCCCATTCCACAATGAGAAAACCAAGAAGTCAGTCAAGTGTTGTGCTGCCAAGTCCAGGGTAAAAAAGTGGTGAGTTAGGGGTGCTTGGCTCAGTCGGTTAAGTGTCTGACTCTTGGTTTTGGCTCAGGTCAAGATCTCAGGATCCTAGGATTGAGCCTCGTGTCAGGTCTGTGTTCAGCATGGAGTCTGCCTGGGATTCTTTTCTCCCTCTGCCTCTACTCTCCATGCTTGCTCATGCATGCTCTCTCTCTCAAGTAAGATCTCTTAAAAAAAAAAAAAAAGTGGTGAGCTAAAATTCAAGTCTGAATTCTGACCTCAAAGTCCAGAACATTAAATCCTCCCTAAAAAGGGAAGGCTGCTATTTACAGATTCTTTCTCTCTTGTTTGATCATGTACATTATATTTTCTCAGATTTAATCCTCATTCTAACGTCCCAGATCTATTGAACTTCAGTCCATAATATATTTTTAAAAAGCACCTCAATTTTACCACATTTTTTCTGTTGAAGTAGCTAACTAAACTCGAAAAATGAATATTTCATTTTAAAGTGTATTTGAATTTGTAAGTTGTATTTCAGTATTGGTAGTATCGGTGTTTTTGTGGGGGAAAAAATGATGCCTTTTGGTTTCCCAAGTGAGTTGATGTATGGAGTGAAACCTCTGTTCGAAGGTTAATATTTTTATATTTTGGCGCTGTGCCATTAGATGGTTTATTGGAAAGATATTTATTGCATTTGTTTATGCACATTGTGTTTTTCATTGCTGTGATTTATTAAAATCATAATATGCAATGTTAATATGAAATATATCCAAAGTCAACTCTAGCAAGAAGTCATCTTCGTAGTGTTGTCTTGTCTGGTTAGGTGCCAACACTGTAATTTGTTCAGCGTAAAATAAAAATTATTCCTGTGAGGTTAGGAGACCTATGGTAAGGATTTTGTTTTATTCAACAAAATGTATTGACGTTGAACAGTATGTTGTTTGTTGCTAACTCCTACCCTTCTGAAGAACAAGTATCATGTTATGTGCTTTATTTATTATGTGTTCAATTTATTATATGATAGGTGCTTGATAAACGATGTTGATCCATGCCTGAAATACTCCCTAGCCCATGGTCGGTCCTTGGTTAATGTTTAATGATAATGAATAATGAAATGGCCTGTAAAAACCTTGAAACTTTGGAGTAAATTTCCACCCTTCTTTATAAAGAATTATGAAACTCTACTAAACTCTTGCATTTATGAAATGCCTAAAGCATATCTTCAAAGCACAATCCCTAAAATGAGAGTTGATCGATATTTGGGGGAAAATGCAATACTGTATATCTCTTTGAAGAACGTTTTTCATATGGTGAATATATACCCATCACATTGGTTTTCCACAAGAAATTACTGAAACACTATTTCAATTATTTTTGGTGCTAATTAGGTAGTCTTTTTTAAGGGTGTAACTATAAACTGAAAAATTGCATTTGCATGCTGTCTTTCATAGACCATTTCTCATTTAATGAAAAATCTTTTGTGAAAAGTAAAAATGTGGATTGGAAAGATAATTATTGGGCCTCTGGGTGTTTTCTTTCCTTCTTTCTTGTGTTTATTGAAGATTTCTTTAGTTTGTTTTACCATATATGCACCCCCCCCGGCCCATTCTTCTTAATATATTATTTGCTCAGTGCTGGTGTATACATAAAGCAGTTTTGGAATTGCTAAATCACACCCTTCCAGCACATTCCCTAACCAGAGTACATTATTACATACAGTTCTTTTTGTCTTTATCCTTAAAAAATACTGTTTTCCAGAGTTATTTACGTGAGTTTTTCTCTAGCAGTGTGGTTACATTGTCCATTCCAAGCAGAGTTGAGTTGCTGTTTGCACTTTAAGTTGTCCCCTCCCCCCCCACTCCCCCCCCCCGACATTCTGGTTGAAAGGAAGTATGTCTTTATTTTTGAGGAGATGTGAAACACCACCATGGTTCTAAGAGTTAGAACTATACAAAAGGATATACTCAGAGAACTGTCATGTCCCCTGATCCCCCTTCTTCCATCCTGTTTCTTCCTACCCTCTGCAGATAACCAGTCTCATTAATTTATAATTCATTGTTCTTATTTTTTGTGTAAATTTGCAGATGTATGCATATTTTCTCATCTTTTTTTTTTTAAAGATTTATTTATTCATTTTAGAGAGCAAGCAAGCCCCGTGTGGGGGGGGGAGGGGCAGAGGGAAAGGAAGAGAGAATCCCAAGCAGACTGCCCGCTGAACACAGAGCCCGACCTACGGGGGCTCCATCTCACGACCCAGAGATCACAGCCTGAACCAAAATTAAGAGTCTGGCGCTTAACTGACTGAACCACCTAGGCGCCCCTCGGATCTTCTTTCTTACATAAAGGGTGGCACACTCTAGATATTCTTTTGTGCTTTGATTTGATAATATAAATTATTATATGATTTTATTATCTCCTTGTTCTATAAATATATCCAGTTTATACATGTAATATATCCAGGAATCATTCCTTGTCAGTTCCTAGACCACGCCTGGTTCTTTCTTACATCTGCATAGTACTCCACAGAGTGGATGTGTCCTAGTTTATTCAGCCATTCTCCTATGTCTGGACATCAAGTCGTTTCCAGTATTTTGCAATTACAAACTGCAGCAATGAATAGACTCGAGTGTACATACTTCTGGGTTGGTTGTGTATCTTCAGGGTAAACTCACAAGAGTGGGATTAGTAAGTTAAAAGTAAGTGCTTATGTTTTATTATTAGGTATCACTAAATTTCCCTCCAGAAAAGTTGTATCTGTTTTTATTCCTGCTAGCACTGTACGACATTGCCTGTGTCCCCACAGCCTGGTTAGGGAACGTGCTGTCACACCTCCATATTTTCCCCGATCTGATGGATGAAAATGGTATCACTGCATTTTAATTCACATTTCTCTAATCATAAGTGAGATTGAACATCTTTTCACATATGGAAGGCCATTTATATATCTTTGTTATGTGCTTTACTTTAAAGGGTTATATCAATGTATATTTTGTTGTTAGATTATTTGTCTTCAGCTTGCCAGGATAGTAGCCCTTTACAGATACCAGACATTAGTATGACTTTTCTCTTTCAGATCTTCCATGGTGGCTTATTTTAATTCGGCAGAAAGCGTTGGTGGGCAAACTTCCAGGAGACCATGAGGTCTGTAAAATTACCAAAATTGCTGTGCTGTCACTTTCTGAGATGGAACCTCAGGATCTTGAGCTAGAGGTAAGGTGGGAAGTCTTAGGAAATTTTATGGAAACAATATAAATATAATAACAAATATGAGGATTTGGTTTAATAGACCAAAATCATAATTTTAGAGCTGGATAATATTTTTGAAGTAGTTTAATCCTGTGGTTTTCCAACTTCACTTTAGTAGTGGAAACTTTGTTTCACAATCTGTGAAATCCAGTATATCAGATGCATGAAAGCGGGGCTGCTTTGGGTGAGGTGGTGATGCGGGGGAGGGGATCCCTGGGCCCCCTGCCCACGTGGCCGCTACTAGAAAGCCACTTTCTACTTCTGGGGAGCCCTAGGACTCTGCATTTTGAAACTCCTGATTTGGGGGAGAGAGAGAGGGTAGTCAAGAAGGTGAGATTTGACTTACTCTATATGCTTTTTTACCTCTATTTATTGAAATTTTTCAAGCATATATTTCTTTTGTAATTTTTTTTAAAGTTTTTGTTTGTTTGTCTGTTTGTTGTTGTTTTAAAGAAAGAAACCACCGATCTAGTGCAATCTTTTAATTTTTCAGGAGGGAACCAAGCCTATAATAGAGGGACTTAAGGCCAAAATAATGAGATTTTCCAGGGCCAGTATTTTTTTTTACCACGCTGTACTGCCTGCCACCTGGTAGAAGTAACCCAGGAAAGCATTTGTATCGTGTTTGCTGTTGGTGCGGATAATGGCATCTAGGGGTATCATCACTCTGCCCTAGTCCTTGGCTATCTTTTTTTTTTTTTTAAGGTTTATTTATTTATTTTGGAGAGAGAACGAGCATGGGGGTGGTGCAGAGGGAGAGAGAGAGAAAAAGAATCTCAAGCAGACTCTGTGCTGAGTGGGGAGCCCAACATGGGGCTCGATCCCATGACCGCAAGGTCATGACCTGAGCCGAAATCAAGGGTCAGGTGCTCAGCCAGCTAAGCCGCCCAGGCGCCCCAGCCCTGGGCTCTCTTGATCAGTGTGTGATGTGGGAGGCCCTGAAAGTCACGTGGGTTATCACATTTAATCCCTCAGACCACGCTATAAGGTAAGCTCTGTTGGATCCACACTGTACAGATGAAGAAAGGAGGCTTGGCAAGAGTTAAGTCACAGCTGGGAAGTGTGGGGTCTGGACCTGGGCTCAGGCCATCTGGTCCTGTATCACTCTGCTGAGTTGCCTCGCTGTTAACTAAACAGCAGGTAACAGGCAACATAGCACCCACCGCCCCACAATTCTATACATGTTTTTCCGGACTGGGTTCTTGGGGAGGAAGTTTGGGGACAGGGTTAAATTGTTTTAAAAAATAAGTAAAAATGTAGCTATTATTATGCTTCATATTTTACTGGTAGTTTGACAATCTAATTTTAAGAAACCAACACTGAAATGAATTTAAGAGGGGGCGCCTAGGTGGCTCAGTCAGTTAAGCCTTTGGCTCAGGTCATGATCTCAGGGTCCTGGGATCGAGCCCCACTTTGGGCTCCCTGCTCAGTGGGGAGTCTGCTTCTCCCTCTCCCTCTGCTTCTCCCCCTGCTCCTGCTCTCGGTCTGTCTCTCAAATAAATAAATAAAATCTTAAAAAAACACGAATTTAAGAGGACCCTGATATTCTCTTTATTACAGGAATCAAAAAAAGATGAGAGTACTTCATATCCCCCTTTATTGGTACTAGAGTTAGAACATTATTCATTATTGCTGATCCAGAGACAAATTCCTTAGATAGCAATTAGGCCTATTAAAAGCAGGTCTTTGTAGTTTTTATTTGCATTTTATTGTAGGGAAGAGCAGCCAGACTAGCAACAATTCTGTTAGTTTACTAAACCAATAAATCTGTCATCAATGTCTTTGGATAGCTTTGCTGAGAAATTGAAAGATCAGTGTGGCTTTCTGTCACCAATCTTTGTCTTGAGGGGGAGCACCCCTTGGGCTGGCATTCTGGTCTGAGCAGTAAGCGTGGGGACCCTGGTAGTTAGATTTAGAGCAGACGACCAGCTTGTCTAGCACTTTACCCACCTGTCAGTCATCAGTCTGCACATTTGCACTCCCAGCCCTGGGGAAATGTACTGTCGCTCCTCATCCAGAAAAGCTTGGGACCCGTGTTGGATTTTTCAGGGAGGTTTTCTGATGCCCTTTTGCCCACCAATCTGTAACATTTTTGAGATTAGTAGCTGACTGTTGGATAAAGCTGCGGGGGGGCGGTTAGAAAATGACATTTACATGGAATTTTTAACCACAAAAATGTGAATATTATGAAAACTTTAAGAAGTTTTTCATTTTTCACATTTTTCGTTTTTTTCTGTCTTGTACTCTCAAGTAAAACACATTATCTTTAAATGAAAACGAGATTTCCCTCCTATGAGACAGTTGAATATTTTTACAGCACTGTTGGACCCTATAAGCTACAGGGCTTATCAGGGGGCATTAAGGGTGTGGTTCATGTTAAGAGTTGAAAATACATAATGATCCTTGTTGATTGGAGGTAAACATGACAGAGAAAATATTTCCAGATCCTATTTTAGTGAATAGTTTGGCACACCTTTCTCTCAAGAGAGTATCAATTTAGAAATTTGCACTTAAGCCTTTCCCCCTTCTTTTAGTCCTGTTTTGTGATAGAAGCACTTTCCAACAGTGAACAATAGGAGGAAAGGCAAAGAAGAGCTGTTGAAATTGTGAATTGCTTGTTTATTTTCTGACACATAAATTTAAATCTTTGGGATCTTTATTTCAATTTCCATATAAATCTATTTAAAAGGTTATAGAAGCTTGATAATTTTTGTTGTTTCGATTTTTTTTTTTTTTGGTGTAGTAAATTGTAAATGAGAAGGGAAAAAAACCCCACTACTTAGAAATAATCATTGTCCATGTTCTAGTGAGTTTTAACGGTTATTTCCATTTGCCCCAAGCTCTTTGAAGGAACAATGTTACTTTCAAATTTTCAGAATAGCTTTCATTTTTTGCCTTTTAACTTTTTTCCCTGTTTAACTCCTATTATTTTTCATAAACATACTTATGCACATGAAAAGATTTTTTTTTAAAGATTTTATTTATTTATTTGACAGAGAGAGAGACAGCCAGCGAGAGAGGGAACACAAGCAGGGGGAGTGGGAGAGGAAGAAGCAGGCTCATAGCGGAAGAGCCTGATGTGGGGCTCGATCCCATAACGCCGGGATCACGCCCTGAGCCGAAGGCAGACGCTTAACCGCTGTGCCACCCAGGCGCCCCATGAAAAGATTTTTTTAAACAAAACAAGAGTCTTACATTTCTTTCTACATCTTTCTAATTTGGCTGCCTTTCAGTGTTCTCACCCTTGCCCAGCAGGGCCCTCAGGCTGCTTAGTGTGGTCACTGCCTCAGATTTGCTAGGGCCTAGTCTGTCTTCTGTAATTGGAGCAGAAACAGTCTTATTCCCAGAGTCTGGAATTAAGAGATTTTCTAGTTTTCTGCCTTGCTTGCCTTTTTTACCTCAAGTACAAGGCTTGTTTGCCAATTAAAAAAAAATAAATCACATATTATACAGTTCACACCCATTTGCAGCGTATAATTCCATGGCTTTCAGTATATTCAGTTTCGTGACCATCACTACAATCGCTTTAGAACATACGCATGTATGTTCTCCACGAAGAAACCCTGTGCTCATTGGCAGTCACTCCTCATTTCTCTCCAAACCCCAGCTCCCTCAGTCCTAAGCAACCTCTCACCTACTTTCTGTCTCTCTAAATTTGCCTCTTCTGAACACTATTTATAAATGGATCCTACAACATGTGGCCTTTTGTGACTGGCTTCCTTTTACTTAGCACAGTGTTTTCAAGGTGCATTCTGGTTGTTCGTATATAGCGTACCTAATTCCTTTTCATCCCACTGTATGGATCCATTGCATTTTATCTATCCATTCATCAGTTGATGGATATTTGATTGTTTTCACTTTTTGGCTGTGCTGAAGAATTCTGTGAACATTCGTGCACAAGTTTTTGGTGGACACTTGTTTTCGCCCCCCCTCTACGGCATCCATCTAGGAGAGGAATTGCTGGGTCATATGGTAACTCTATGTTTAACCTTTTGAGGAACTGCCAGACTGTTTTTCAAAGCAGTGTGCCATTAAAAAAAAAATGATCTATGCAAAGCTATGCAGCATCGTGGGGTTCAAAGAGATGAGAACATAGATGTTCTTTCTTTTGAGAAAACATCCTTTAAAGTTTTATAGGCTTCTGTCCCATGTCTGCATATCTTATTTGCTGTATCTCATTGCCTTAATAGATAACTGTATCATTTTCCATATTTGGTTTCCCTTTAGACATCTGTTTAAAATTTTAGCTCCAGATGGCCATAGATACCAACTTTTAAAGTAAAATTATTTTATTTTCCTTTTCTTAAACAGCAGCAGCAACATCCCTTAATCGTGGTTGTGAAACGTAAGTTGCTAGAGTAACAGAAAAACTAAGGGAACATTATGGTGCTTGTGGTGGTTTTCTTTTTGAGATCGTGCATATCAAAGTTGTGATAAGGGCCTAAGCACACACTGCACAGAACTGGCTGGGCCTCTAGAAAAAGGAAGGTGATCCCACTATCAACGCTGTATTTTGTAATACCAAGAGCTCTGTCTAAACAAAGCATCTTTGGACTGGATGTGATCCTAAGAAGTTATTTTCTCTATCCTTGTTTTTTAGTAGGACTAAATTTAATCCTTTTAAGATTAAAGAATGTACTTGTTGTGATGAACACTGGGTGATTGTAATAAAAACAAAAAAAATGGTAGCCTACTTTAAAAAAAACGTAACCCTTGGGGCGCCTGGGTGGCACAGTCGTTAAGCAACTGCCTTTGGCTCAGGGCGTGATCCTGGCGTTCTGGGATCGAGACCCACATCAGGCTCCAACGCTGTGAGCCTGCTTATTCCTCTCCCACTCCCCCTGCTTGTGTTCCCTCTCTCGCTGGCTCTCTCTCTGTCAAATAAATAAATAAAATCTTAAAAAAAACCCAAAAAACAAAAAAAAATAACCCTTTAAAAAATGATAGCAGTCTATGCTTTTCTAAAGGTAACTATGTGGAATATTCTAAAATATTTATTGAATTGTTTAAATTTAAATCTCTATTTAGAAAAATTGGTTTTAAGAGACAGAAATAGACTTCCAGATTAAGATGCTATCGCGATCTACTATACAGATCACAGTCCTTATCGGAAAAATTGGGGGCCATATTTATCTTAGAATTCAAGAATTTTGGGGTTTTCAAAAGGCTATTCCATGTATTCCATCTACATCCAGTGAGTCTGGGCCTTACCCCGTAATACAGCACATTAATATTTCCTGAAGAATCATAGGAATATTCATACTAAGGGATATAAAAGATGGCTATTAGTAGCCTCATATCTGTTCGAAGCATATTAGGCCATCGAATGAATTTGTAACGAACTTAAAAAATGAACTTGCAGGTTTCAGAGATTTTTAGATTTGGGGGTTGTAGATAAGGAAGGTAAGGGATATTGAGATTGGGCTGTGTTCCAAGCCCAGGAAGGGGATAGATTTTCTTTTTTTTTTTTTAAAGAGGAAGAAAGCGAAAGACATTGCCAGGCCTGGAGAGAAGCAGCATCTTCATGGACCCAACATGGGTGGTAGATTGAACTGATACTCTAGGCCTCCTGGGTTCTGGGTCTGGAATCGCAGTGGGAACGGGAGATTTGGCCCCTGCACAGTAACTGAACTTAAAAGGGCTACAGGGGAGATGGGGGCCTGGAACCATACTTAGTGCTGGAAGTCTGGTGCTGGAGTGCAACTCCCCAGCTCACAAGAGGAAGCTTGTTAGGTTGTCTGCTTTGTGTGGGATAATCATGCATAAGGAATTCTCCTGTTGGTTAAGCTAGTAGCACCTGCCTTGAGAAATACTGATCTGGGCAAAAGATAAGGATCTGAATGAACGCACTAGCAATCAGCATGAGGTAGCTGGGGTGGATAGGAGAGATCCTAGGGGAGAATAATGGAAAATGACCACTTGGTTTCTTGCTTAAGGGATCTAGTAGATGGTGTCATCGGTGAGATAGGGCAACCAGAGGAAGAACAAGATTTGGGAAACAAATGTTGATCAGTTTTGGGGATGCTGAATTTGAGAGACTAGTGTGTCAGTAGCTGGGAGATGTTATATTTTTATATCATGAACTCAGAGCCAAAGAGTGGCATTAGAAATGTGTGGTTAAACATACCAGTAGTTGTTAAAATGAAGAGAGAGGACAGTGTTTTCTAGACTGCATGAAGAAGGGGAAGAAAGCTAAGGGCAGAACGTTGGGAGATACCACCGTCTTTAGAGACAGAAAGAGAGGCCAACAAAGAAGACCGAGAAGGAGCAGTCAGAGGTGGAGGAAGAGCCCAGAGTTGTGGGGACCAGAGGAAGAGCGCACAGGAGTAATTGTTAGCGTCCTGTTCTTAGAGATAAGGCTTATCCTCTTTGGAGTTGAGGAGGTCGTTGTACTCTGCCTAAGCGGTCCCATTAGGTTTTCACTCTTTGACCTACCCCAACCAGACTGTGTTCTCACAAGTGACTGTGACACCATTTGTACCCTGCTAACTCATAGGCAATTCTAGGGTTGGAGAATGGATTAAAAAAATACATGTTCTGGTAAACTCGAACAGTGTTAAAAGATGGTAGGAACAGAGGAGAGAGGAATGAATGAAGGGAAGGTTCTGGTCCTAGAGGGGACACAGCACTCTCCTTCCGAGAGCGAGGAGTGCCTGGGTGCAGACGAGATGGGCTGCTTCAGGGTTACTTTAGAATAGCTAGGTCTGGAGCATCAGCTTTGAAACATTCCTGGAGGAAATTTTGCTGGCTTGGATACTCTTAAGGAATAACTGTCTGACAAATGCATAATATCATGTTTTAGAAATTAAAATTGCAACAGTCTATAACTAGGTTTGGGCATGTTTTCAATTTCTTTAAGTGTTATTAATATGACTAGATAATTACTAACATTCTATATAAAAATTGCTAACCAACAGTTGCTCAGTGTCGCAAGCAGGGGCAGGGGACTAAGGAGAGAGCCTCTTTTTAGACTGCTGCTCAGGGCACCTGGGTGGCTCAGTTGGTTAAGTGTCTGCCTTCGACACAGGTTATGACCCCAGGGGTCCTGGGATTGAGCCCCATGTCAGGCTTCCTGCTCAATGGGGCACCTGCTTCTCCCTTTCCCCCCGCTCGTGCTCTCTCGCTATCTCTCTCTCAAATAAATAAAATCTTTTGGAAAAAAGAACTGCTTTTCTATTGCTCCAGTGATTCTGTACCAATGAAGATGGGGGTGTATAGGATATATTCATGAAAGATGGGGAGTGACCTTTTCACAGGACTACTTATATGCATGCCCCACATATGAATCTGGAGGTTCCCATTTATATTTCAGCATCAGAGATTATTCATTCATTTAACAAATATTTATTGAGACCGCCCATGCCAGGTACTACTAAGGCACTGGAGATACAGGAGTCAACAAAACAAACATGTCTGCCATTATAGAGCTTCCATTATAATAGGGGGAGGACAGACAATAAACATCGGCATAATAATTATGTAGTATGTTGGGAAGTAATACATGCTATGGGAAATAAAAGTCAGGCAGAGTAAAAGGGGTGGAGGGAGTGCCCGGGGTGGAGATTGTGGCAGGGTGTGTGGGCAGAGAGGACAGCTAGGACAAAGTGTCCGCTCCCCCCCCACCCGCAAGGTGGAAGCATTCCTGACGTGCTGAGGAGCAGCGAGGAGGCCAGTGGGGATGCAACGGAGTAAGAAAGGGGAGGAAAGTGGTAGGAGGTGAAGGCAGTGGAGGGAAGATGAGCTTCTGGTTTTGGACATGTTGAGTTTGAGATGCCTGGTAGAAATTCAAATAGAAATGTTGGGATTTGTGAATCTATAATTTTGGGAGGGAGCTGGGCTGGAAATATCCATTTGGGAAGGAGAAGTTGACATATAGAAGATATCTGAATCCATGAGATTGGGTGAAATCACTGAGGGAGTGAATGTAGATGGAGAAGAGGGTCAAGAACTGAACCTTGTGGTGGCCAAGACATTAAGAAGTCAAATGGTTGGAAAGGAACCAGTAAAAAAGATAAGGGAGACCAGTGAGAGCCAAGTGTGCAGTGTATCAGAGAGGATGAGGGAGTAGTGAACTGTGTCAGATGCTCGTGAGAGGTTAAGATAAGGACCAAGAGTCCTCCATTGGGCTTAGCAAAGTGGAGGCCGTTGGTCACAATGAAGATGGCAGTGTAGGGGGAGTAGTAAGGTTCGCGGGCAGTGAGGAGTACAGAGGAATAGGACACTAGCTGGCAGAGGAAGAGGCATCAAGTGAAGGTGTAAGAGGAAAGATACATCAGTGTGTTTCTATGCTGATGGGAGGTGCCCCGTGCAGGGTGGGGAGGAGAGAGCTGCTGGAGCAGTGTCCGTTTGCTTGGTTCTTCTCACCTTCCCTATCAGCTTGAGATCTTGTTAGTTTGACTTACTTTCTGGGAAATCGTTAGCTCAGTTTTGGCAGGATGGCTGTGAGTGACTTCATCTTTAGTCCCCCTGTGTTCACTGGTAGAGCAGGAGTGGCATAAAGTTGTAATCAGGTTGCAAAACCATGTGAATAGAGGTTTTGGTAGCTGTAATTTTGAAAAGGCGTAAGGTCTGTAAGATTCCGTTATGTCTGAATACAGTCCAATTATCAGTCTCCACTTCAGTTTCCCCCCAGCTTTATTGAGGGATAATTGACAGAACTGTCCACTTCCAAATTTGATAGAACAGGAATGCCTTCCCCTTTTTATTCAATTTATAATCAAAGTTTGAACAAGCTTTTGTTCTTCTCATTAAGGTTTTTTTATCCTGTTTATCATCTAGTAATAATTATTTAGTAAGACACCAATTATAATAGGCATTTAGTAACTGTTCTTAATGAGAGCCTACCACTTAGTGTAGTAATACAACCCGTGTGTTGAAAAAAATGCAGTTAGTCCGCATATGATTAATAGAATCTTTGTGTACCTTTCAGAATATTTGCTTTGTGTGTTGAGCTGCACGAAATTATGTATAAAACCCTTGACTTTAACCAGGTAGCCTTCTTTAGAACCTCTGTGCCCTTCTCAACGTGTTCCCATCCTCTTCCTCATCTTTGTCAGTTGGACTACACATTTCCTGCAGCCTCTACTTACTGCTTCTTCAGATTTAACGAATCTCTGGTCCCAAAGAGTATGTTGTCATGCTGTTTCCATTAGTGTGTGTGAGGATGGGAGGAGAAAGAGTGATTGAAATGTCCAGCTTTTAAGATTTCCCATAGATCAGACTCTTGACATCTTCTCAACTGAAACACTCCGTTAACTAGCAGGTATGAATAGTTAGCACAGATCGCTGTAAAGTAATGCCCCTGGAGCATAGCAAATGTGTATTTTGCAATATTTTTTTTACCTTAGATGCTGATTTTCAAAGCATTAATAAGCCCTAACCAGAGCATTTTATTCTTCAGTTGTATTGGGTAAGAATCTACCGTAATTATGACCCTAACCTGAATTTCCTGCCCCTAAATCCTAAGGCTATCCTGTCCTATATTCTTTGCTTATCCTCTACAGTAGCTTTCTAATCCTTGAAACCACAGCTATGCTTTCTAAGATCAGTTGTCTACTTGGTCATTTTATGAATAAGTCTTGAGGTTTTCTTTTGACCAAAGTGCATGAGCAGTAGCAGCCCCTGTGCACTCATACCTGAACATTTAACAAGCCGATATAATAACAATGAATTTTCTTTCTCTTCCTAATTATTTAGCTCTGTAAGAAGCATCATTTTGGAATTAACAAACCAGAGAAGATTGTACCATCTCCCGATGACTCAAAGTTTCTACTGAAGACCTTCACACATATTAAATCCAATGTGTCTGCTCCTAATAAAAAGAAAGTAAGAGTTTAATTGATATGGGCTTGGAATTCATCTTTGATTAGTTTTAAATTGAAGGGTAATTTTCTTCCCAGTAAACTTGTTTTCAAACTGCTCATCCTATGAAAGCTCTATCTGGGTGTGGTCCTTGAGATTATTTTCACTTCTCTCCTAGGAAGTTGGGTATTATCCACATGATGCTATCCATTGAATTCCCGCAGTAATAGTAGATTGATTTCTTACAGGTTAAGGAAAGTAAAGAAAAGGAGAAGTTGGAGAGGAGATTACTTGAGGAGTTGCTGAAGATGTTCATGGACTCAGAGTCCTTTTACTACAGCTTGACCTATGACCTAACCAATTCGGTACAGAGGCAAAGCGCTGGGGAGAAGGACTTCCGTCCCCTCTGGCAGAAGGTACTTCTCTCATAGCTCAGAGCAGAGCTGTTTATGGACCCATTTGGCTTCTGTAGTAAAACTCACAACATGTTTCTGAATTCTTCATTCTCTGCCTTTTCCAGGTTGATGACCGCTTTTTTTGGAATAAATATATGATACAAGATCTTACTGAGATTGGTGTGAGTAATTGTTTCTAAAATATCCTAAGGACTTACAATTGCTAAGCAAATATTTTAAAATTGAAATGAATTAAAAATCTCACTAAAGTGGGGTGCCTGGGTGGGTCAGTTGGTAGAGCATGTGACTCTTTTTTTTTTTTAATTTATTTGACAGAGATAGAGACGGCCAGCGAGAGAGGGAACACAAGCAGGGGGAGTGGGAGAGGAAGAAGCAGGCTCATAGCGGAGGAGCCTGATGTGGGGCTCGATCCCATAATGCCGGGATCACGCCCTGAGCCGAAGGTAGACGCTTAACTGCTGTGCCACCCAGGCGCCCCAGAGCATGTGACTCTTGATCTCAGGGTTGGGAGTTTGAGTCCCACGTTGGTGTGCAACCTACTTAAAAAAGTTGTGTGTGTGTGTGTGTTGTTTTTTTTTTTTAATTAAAAAATCTCACTAAAATATTTTTCCCTCTAGAACGGGAATTGTTTAGCTGGGAAAGCCAAGGCATTATTTAAGGCAATTTACAGCTCCACTGCCTCACCACAGACCTAGCTTTTTAGCAGGTTCTCATAGGATAGAAGTAATTGAAGGCTACAGAACTAATGTCATAGAGTTCCTATGAAAGAGAGGTTTTGTTTGTACTCATTGGAAATGTTGAAGCCCAGTTTCCCTTTAATGATACCAGTCATTTAACTTTCCTGTCTCCTCATCTGGGAACTGGAGGAGACAAACCTCAAAGGACATTCCAGTCCTGGCAGTACTTGAATCAGGGAAGCTGGGAATATGGGGGGATTATTGCATGAGGTTCCTTCCAGTTGAATGGTTACTGTGTTTCTTTACTCTGTCACATATGTCAAAGAATTAGGACTGTCCGAGGACAATTCATTCAGTCCACAAATATGTATAGAAGGCTTGCTATGTGCCAGGTACTGTTCTGGACACAAAGTGGGCAGACAGCCAAATGGGTAACATATTATCTTTTCACTAAGTTTTCAAAAATTTCAAACCTTTTTCTCCTTTCTCTCTCCCCCCCTTGGCGGTGGTTAGTAAATGACTTGACTTCAGCTGTGTCTACCACTCGATCGCTATCATGCCTCTGTTGAGAATGAGGCTTAAACATGTTCTCGCCTCTTTTTATGAGGCTGATCAAACTAGGACCACTGAAATTCAGTGATGGGAAGAAAAATAAAGGTGACTATAACGTGAATTTTTGCTGTTTGCTGACATACTGAGTTCTAATATGTTTGGCAGAGTTTTTGTCGGACACTTGGAATTACCACTGAAACTGACGATTCACCGTACATTTCTCTTTTCCTGTTGAGTTTTGCATGATTGTTAGAACAAAAATACAAATAAAGAGGATGGCGGTAAGAATAATGAAGGCAAATAGACCCTTCACTTCACAATTTTCAATTCTAACCACGTTCCGAAGATCCTATCTGCATGCTCCATAAAACAAAACCATGAGACAGGTCCTGGCTTATGTGGCTGTGGACAATGAGGTGGGTTTGAAGGTCATGCTGAGGTTAAGGCTGGCTACAATTGTGAAGATGCGCCAGAAAAAGAGAGAACAATGGCCTGGAGCACTTCTTAACCCTTTACTGTCCCTGCAAACAGTCAACTGGGAAATTGGAGTATTCTTAGCCTGCAAGGCGCAGAAGGGGACAGGTCTAAGTGTAATTAATACTCTCCTAATTATGTTGGGTGACTTTGTAAAATAAGATACTCATGGAAAGGATTTTTTGTTTTGTTTTGGTTTGTTCACTATGTGGATTTTAGCTCGGCAAGGCAAGTTTTTTGTTTTTTTTTTTCTAAACTAGAAAATAGGCTTAGTCGTTAAGCATCTGCCTTCGGCTCAGGGCGTGATCCCAGAGTCCTGGGATTGAGCCCCACATTGGGCTCCTCCACTGGGACCCTGCTTCTTCCTCTCCCACTCCCCCTGCTTGTGTTCCCTCTCTCACTGGCTGTCTCTCTCCCTGTCAAATAAATAAATAAAATCTTATAAAATAAACTAGAAAATAGAGTCAGTCTTCTGTGCTCATAATAAGGTAATCAGAGTTGGTTGTATTCTATTAAAGCCTTGATGCAATGGGGAGTTAAAAATCAACCTGTACATTGTGGGTTTTTTTTTTTTTTTCCTGTGCCAACGGGAATAATCACAATAGCTACATTTGTTGAATTCTTAGGATAAGGCAGGAGCTAAGTCAAACCCTTTATACATTTTACTCATTCACACAGCCTAATGAGGTAATAGTTTCTCTTGTTTCTCAAATCAGGACGTGGAGGCATGGTGAGGTTAAGTGATTTACCTGAGTGAGTAAGTGGTGGAGCTTGAATTTGTTACCCAAGCAGTGTGGCTTCTCTGCTGAGGGCCCTCTCAGGCAGCTTTTTTTTTTTTTTTTTTCTTTAGAGAAATCTCTACACCCAATGTGGGGCTCGAACTCACAACCCTGAGATCAAGTATCATGTGCTCTATCAGCCAAGTCATCCAGGTGCCCCTCAGGCAGCTATTTTTGAATTGATCACCATAGAGAAAGGGAAAGGCTCTTCCCTTTGTCCTTTTCCCTCCCTCCTTCCTGCCGTCCTCCAATAAGCAGGAAACATGTTTAAAAAATAGAAGGTATCTGCTTCTAGGAAACTCACAAACATGGGCTGGCTTCTGTTTGGGTTGAAGCAAGCAGCTGTGCTTGTACAGAAGAGAGACAGCATGATGCTTGTATTGTTTTCAGACACCAGACGTGGACTTTTGGATTATCCCCATCATCCAAGGTTTCGTGCAGATTGAAGAACTTGTGGTTAATTATAATGAATCATCTGATGATGAGAAAAGCAGCCCAGAGACCCCCCCTCAGGAGTCCACCTGTGTCGATGACATTCACCCACGATTTCTAGTGGCTCTCATTTCACGCCGAAGTAGGCACAGAGCAGGTGAGTAGAGGGCTAAAATCGTATGCCAGTTAAATTCAGACGAGAATGGAAAAGCTGCAGATGTGTTGAAATGTTAATGACAATAATGGATTTGGAAACATAATTGGTTTCAAAGTGCTCAGTGACTCTAAATAGTGTGATGTAATTGGGGACCAATTTCTGGAGGGAGGTGAAGGGGGAAAGTTAACAAAAGCAGGAAGAGAAGAAGGTATATATATGGAGAAGAGAAGAGAGTCACTTGGGATATGCTTCTAAATACCATTGTTCCCACTGACAGCCTGCATCACAGTAATAAAACCTTCCTGAGTGCAAGCACCCTTGGGAAAACCCTTCCCTTTCAGTTCACTGAAAGTATCTTCACTTCAACTTTGAAAAAACAATGATGCATATAGTGATGAGTTTTGGGGAAGTTGTTACCGTTCTGGCTGGCTCTTGCACATTAGAGCCTTCAAGCTGTCCTGAAACACGTACTTGGTTAAGAAGCATATCTGATCAGCCTACGTGCTCTTTTTTATGTTGCTGTTTTCTGTTTTCATTATCTTTTAGGAATGCGTTATAAACGGAGAGGAGTGGATAAAAATGGGAATGTTGCAAATTATGTGGAAACTGAGCAGCTGATTCATGTTCATAATCATACTTTGTCATTTATTCAAACACGAGGCTCCGTGCCTGTCTTTTGGAGCCAGGTTGGGTATCGATATAATCCACGACCCCGACTGGACAAAAGTAAGCCTGTCAGTTACTCGGTTTGCAAATGATTTCAGAGAGAATATTTTTTTTAATATTAGGTACTTTATAGGTTTGGATTTCCTGGGCTAGATACTTCATTTAAAACAATAACGCATGGTGAAATTTAATAGTGATAGAGTATTTGCAAGAAGAATAATGATTGTTGACAATCGAAGTAAGTTATTTAACAATAACAAATTCCCTAACAATAGAGTAAAATATAGCTTATTTCACAGATTTTAAACCGTTGTTCCCTTGGTGAATACTTTCTTAAATGCTTACTTTTGGAAAAGGGTAAATGTTGCCAATATTGATAAAAGCAGGAAATATCTGAAGACGACATCTACAAAAAACCAGATAAGATGCCTTTACTCAGATGTCTCACTGTGAAAAGTTTGTTGTTGTTTTAAATATTGAGGATTCAATTTCTTCCAGTATTTTAACGCTAGCCCTGGAATAGCTAGGTCATGTCAGTCTAATCAGATTACTCAGTGAGGTTGATTTTAAAAATGTTCACAGAATATTTTTCTCTCAAAACTCAATATGTATTTGTGAGAATCCAGTAAACCTTCAGTTTTTAATATTCATATTTGTAGGAGAGTTTGTGGTTTCTTATTATGAACTACATGGAACCCTTTCTAACAATAGGCCGGATGCATGAACAGTAAACGTCCTAGCTTCACAGCGTGCGCTTCCGATGTAGTTCGGTTAAGCCTAATTGGGAAAAAAGGAATCCGAGATCTTTGACTTTGCATTTTATTTTAAAATCCTGGTTTTGGACCATCTTAGTTACATTCGGTTGTCAAAGTATTGAAACGTAAAAGTAAAGATGGAATAAACACTAATTTCTGTCTCAAACATTAGAAGGAAAAATAGATTTTGTATCACTTCTTTGTAGGTGAAAAGGACACTGTTGCCTATTTCTGTGCCCATTTCGAAGAACAACTGAAAATTTACAAAAAACAGGTGGGCTTTGATCTGTAGTAATAAAATGTTCCTTCGTATTCAGCCATGGTTATGTATCTGTTTCTTTAAATTTCATGAAAATAACATGTACTATTCGTAATTAAGCAAGATGGCATCTTGTCATGAAGTCAAAGAGCACATAAGCTAAGAGTATTTTCAATGTTCTTTAAGAAGAATTATCACTGAATCAGCTACTTTAGACTGTGTTTAGAAAAGAGATCAGGCTACCGTCAGTTAATTATTACAGGCCAGGACGTATCTAGAGTAAGAAATGAAAGGCATCTCTCAGTACCACTTAGTTCCGTCTCCTGAAGATAACAATTTGATATGTATCTCGCAGTGTCTTTTTTTCTCTGCCCATCTTTCTTATGTTTTCATGTGTAGGAATGTGATCATGTAGACTAAAATCAAGTGAAAACTCTTAAGTAAAATTCCAAGTTCAATAAGATGACCAGATTCAGATAGGAGATTCATACAGAATAGTCAGTAAGTCTTATCCATTAGCAATGACCGGTCTGAATGTGTAATGCTGTAGGATGCATTTTTCTAACAGCAACAACAAAAAATAAGAAGAGATAACCTAAAACCCAATAAACATACAAAAAAGGTAGCATGTGTATGGAGGCGGGAAGTGGCTAAGAACACAAAAGAAAACCTGAATAAATGGAGAGAAAATACCATGTCCCTGGAAGGATTAATACTGAATAGATGTCAGTTCTTCCAAAATTAATATATAAATTTTGTGCAATCCCAAAGAAAGGCTGAGCAAGAAAATAAAAAGCAAACCCTCAGATTTAAAAAAAAAGTATAAAGTTCGATAATGAGATAAAGGCAAATGGGGAAATGAGAACTCTCACATTGCTAGTGGAATCATAAGTTGTTGGTACAGCTGTTTTAAATGATATTATCAATCAAAATAAAATATGCTTATACTGTTAGTCCATAGTTTTGCTTTTTGATATCTACACTACATATTATATATAGAAATCATTTCCAGGTGGATATGGATCTGAATGTGAAAAGTTAAACCATAAACCCTTTAAAGGAAAATATAGGAGGTCTTTTTTGTTTGTTTGTTTTTTAAGGCCCAAGGCCTTAGCCAAGCCTCTCTTTGGTGCCTCCAGAACTTTTGACCTCGGGTCTTATTCAGGACTTAAAAAGTGCCAACCAGTACCTCAGTCTCTTCTGAGTTAAATTCATCTATGATTTCTAGGGTCAGGCTTTAGAATATGAAGTCCTAATTAAAGTAATGCCCACCCCCCACTCCCTTGCTTTCAGGGAGACCACTCTTGAGAAATCTTTATATGTTTGTATAATTGATCAGACTTGACCAAGTTTGATCAGTTTGCTGCTGAAACCATAGAGACAAATATATGCAATTAAATGTTAAAAATATGTAAATAAAATAAAAATTTTTATAAAAATGAAAAAATAAAAAGTGCTAACTAACCATAATGAAAAATATTGATACATTTGACTTTACTGAATTTTTAACTTTTATTGAAGTTTTTTCATTTATTTATTGAAACTATTAAAATTAGATAGGACTTAAGTCACCAACCATAGAGAAAAATTAATAAATTAGACTTTATTAAAATAAAGAATTTCTGGGGGTGCTTGGCTGGCTCAGTCCAGAGAGCATGTGATTCTTGATGTCAGGGACGTGAGTTCAAGTGCCATGTTGGGTGTAGAGATTACTTAAATAAATAATTTAAAAAATAAATAAAAAGGGGCACCTGGGTGGCTCAGTCGGTTGAGCCTCCAACTCTTGATTTCAGCTCAGGTCGTGATCTTAGGGTGGTGAGGTCGAGCCTGCGTCAGGTTCTGCTGCTTGTGCATGCACTCTTACTCTCTCTCAAATAAATCTTTAAAAAAAAAAAAAAAGAACTTCTGTTTATTAAAAGGCACCATTAAGAGAATGGAAAAGCAATTCACAAAGTAGGAGAACCTATTTCAGATTTCTTAAATACATATCTAGGACAAAAGACTCCTATCTAGAGTTATTTTTTTAAAAAACCCCAACTTTTATAAAACTCCCCAAAAAAGATGTATGGCCTAAAAGAAAACTGGACAAAAGACTTGAGCAGAGTTCATGAAAAGGTATATTTGACAGGCCATAAATGTATGAAAGGTGTTCCACTTCATCAACTATCAGGGAAGTGCAAACTAAAACCACTTACACACCAGAATGACTAAAATAAAAAGATAGTATATGCCACGTTTTGTTAAAGACATGGAACAACTAGAACTCTAAAACAAAAAAATTTAAGTCTACCTAAGAGAAATGCGTGTTCGCTCCAGGAGGCCTGTACAAGAACATTTATTGCAGCATCAAAGTGACCTGACTGTTCATCAGGAGGTCAACAGATAAAGTGTGGCACATTTCAAGTGTCGGACACGATTGCCTAGAAAAGAGGTGGATCTGTGTGTACTAGAGCGGAGAGATCTTAAAATCACACAGAGTGAGAAAAGACTGTGTGACAGCATATGGTGTGTTGCCATTTAAAACCCACAAAACAAAACTGTGTTATTTATATACATGTAATTCTTTTCCATATATATGTTCGCACACATATACGGCGTGCATCTTTATTAAATCAGCATACCTTTGTATGGGCTGAAAGGGCACACTTCGTGCTGCTAACCAGTGTCACCTCCAGGGAAGGCCGTGGGTCTAGGTTGCAGGGAGGAAGGATTTGACCTTTATCTACACTTGAACTTCTTACAATGTGAATAAGTTCATGTACCAGCAATATGTGTAACTAGCATTACAGAAAATAAACCGCAATTTAGGTGTAACACATAGGGGTACCTGGCGGGCTCAGTCAAGGGAGTCCTGCAACTCTTGATCTCAGGGTTGTGGGTTCGAGCCCCATGTTGGGTGTAGAGATTACTAAAAAATAAATAAAAACTTAAAAAAAATGTAACCCATAATCATTGTAAGAATTGTAACAATACTGAGATGTGTAAAGGAAGCCAAAGAAATAAGCTGCTCAGCACCCTCGTCCCTGCTCTGCGTCGACTTTCTAAAACCTGTTTGTGCACATCAATTGTACGGGTGTGTGTACCGAGGAGACACCTGCTTCTTTCTGACAGCACCCCGATAATGTTCCCTAACCCACCTGCCTCCCCCGGGTAATTGCGGTCTGAGAGGTGGACCTGCGGGTCGGTCTGACTCAGGGTGGCACCACTGTTCCTGTCGCCAGTGATTGGTTCAGGCCCTGGCCTGTGTGTGTTCATTGGCAGTTTGGCCAGTGAGGTATGATGCGAGGGAAGTCTGCTGGGAAGCTTCTGGGAACGATTTCCTGATCTAATAAAAAGAGATACGGGAACTAACAGTCCCTCCGTGGTGGTCGTGTCTGGATTTGATGTGCTGCTGCGGCAGTGTCGAAACCGTGACCGAACCAGCCTGCGGACTGACCAATATGCCGAAGATGGCAGAAAAGATGGAAAGATCTGGTACTGGTAGCACTGAATTAAGCAGTTCTAGAACCACGCAACCTCCTGACTTCTTGTTCTAAAGATCCGAGTCAGTGATTTGTCATTTGCAGCAAAAACCATCTTGACACACACACATTTACATATTTATAAAATTAAGTCAAAAGAGGACTATACCATATATACTATTCTGCAACTGTTTTCACTTAATATTTCATGGCTGTTTTTTCTCTCTCTATTGATGGACCCTTAGGATATAGTTTTGGCTATCGCAAAAATTTTCCAGAAAACAACGTTCATATATTTTGGAACACATGTGCTTTATAGAATACATCTCTGGAAGTAGAATGGCTAGATCAAACAGTATGCATTTAAACTTGATACCTACCACTCTGTTCCCAAAAAGATCACAACAGTTTATACTCTTAGCAACAGTGGGAGCCAGTGCTCATTTCTGCATGTAATCACCAGTGCTGACTCTTATCTAGGATTCAGTTTTTGCCTCTGTATAGATGAAAACTAGTTTTTTGTTAAAAATTTGTATTTCTCTGGTTTTTTATTTTTAGTTTTTATTTAAATTTCAGTTAGTTAACATATGGTGTAATGTTTCAGGTGTACAAGATAGAGATTCAACACTTCCATACAGCGCCCAGTGCTCATCACAGGTGCCCTCCTTAATCCCCATCACCTGTTTCTCCCGTCTCCCCACCTCCCCTCCAGTGACCGGCAGTTTGTTCTCCATAGTTAAGAGTCTGTTTCTTGGTTTGCCTCTCTCTCTGATAATTAAAGTTGTAGCCTCAGGTTTATTGGCTCCTTGCATATTTTCTCTTGTGAATTTCCTCTGTATCCTTTATTCTTTTTTGCTTACTGAATATATAGCACTCTTACATAGTACTGGTTTTATGTTACAGGTATATTCCCCCAGGTAGTTCTTTGCTTCTTTTTGTTTTGTTGTTTTACCCTCGCTTACTTACATTGTCATCGGTTACAGAGGTTTTAAATTTTCCTGTTGTCACATTTGTCCATCTTTTTCTTTATGCCCTCTGGTTTTTAAGCTTAGAAAGTCATGTCCTGTCCTACAATTATGTAAACATCACTCCAAATATTCTTCTATCTTTTTTATAACTTAAAAAGTATTTCGGTCACTAATGCATCTATAATTTGTGTATAATGAGATGTAGGGAGCTAAAGTAAGTTTTTCCCCACTATTAGACAGTTATTCCAGTACCATTTATAGAATATTCTGTTCTTCTCCCAGAGTAATACTGTTATATTTTAGATTCCTCAGTGTACATGGGCCTGTCTCTTGGCTGTCTGTCCTGTTCTGTGGGTCATTCATCTGTTTCTACACACGCACTACCATCTTAACTGCCATAGACTTAGAGTAGGTTTTGCTCTCCAGTGGGTCAAGTCCTCCTTTATTATTAGTTTTCAGAACTTTTTCTGCATATTTATCCTTCCAGATGAACTTTAGAATTAACTTGTCAGGTCCATAGGAAGATCCTGATCAAATTTCGATTGGGATTGTTGAATATTTAAATTAATCTGGGAAGACTTGACATCTTTACAATATTGAATCTTGAATCTGGCTCCATAGTGTGTCTTTCCATTTACTCAGATTTGCTTTTTTGTATTTCAGCAAAGATTGATAGTGTCCATATGTAGGTCTTGTATATCTCTTTAAAAATTATTCCAAATAATTTAAATATTTGCTATGATAAAGGACCTAGTTCTTAATATGTATTCTAATTGGTTATTGCAAGTACGTAATGCATAAAATAGCTATTAATGCTATCGACATACATGATTGTCATAAACCTAACTATAACAAGTGAAAGTCTAATTTTATGGGAAAAAAATTGGTGCTTGAGGGGATAAATTTCTAACTGTGGCTATAACATATTTCTAAAACATAATTGCAAATAAAGTGATTAAAAACCACATTGAGTTTTTAACATCTGATTAAACTGAATTTGTTTTTCTTTACTCTCACAGGTTATTATTAACTTGGTGGACCAGGCAGGCAGGGAGAAAATTATTGGCGATGCTTACCTGAAGCAAGTGTTACTCTTCAACAGCTCACACCTCACCTACGTCTCATTTGACTTCCATGAGCACTGGTAAGAGGGCTTCCTGATGGCAGTTCTGATCCGTTCCGATGTTTGTGGTACACTGCCCCCACTACCTTAGCTTCTGGTCTTCCTATCAGGAAGAAACGTTTCTTCTCATTGTTACTTAGTTTTGATTTTCATGTGGGCTTTATTTTGGCTAAAAATTTAGTTGTTTCTGAAATATTTAGTCTTTCTTTCCCAAAACAACGTGGAGACGGAGAGTTCCATTTTTCCTTTTATCACTCAAAGAACTTCTGGAGCTTTTCCTTTCTGCTTGGGTCCAAGCTGGCAAGCGTAATCGAGCCTCCTTACTTAAACATCATTCTGTTGTCTCGTCTTTATACTGTATTAGTAATCCTTCTTTTCCTATGGATAAACTTCACTAGAGTTTGCTGTGGAAAAACAATAATTGGTGAATCATTTTGATGGTAACTTTAACCTGTGTGTATTCTGAAAGCCAGGTTCTTTTGTCATAATCCTGGCTCTAATGTGGGTTCCTCTACCCAGGTATTGAAAATTTGGTGGGGAAAGTAGCTTCTGATACCTGTGATATGTTTCAATGTATTTTTAAAAATATTTTCTTTCACAGTGCTGATTAATTATAAGCATTTATATAGTTGCCTATATAATTTATGGTAGTGTTAACCTCATGTACTTAAAGCAATAATTTTCTTAAATTTTTCCAAGCTATTTTAAATATTGTATCTTAAGCTAAAAAAAAAAAAAAAACCAAACCCTGTTATTAAACTTTTTTTTTTTCTTTTGGCATGTATTTTAGCCGAGGAATGAAGTTTGAGAATGTTCAAACACTAACAGATGCCATTTATGACATTATTCTTGACATGAAGTGGTGTTGGTAGGTATTTCATAAGAAGTCAATTTGATATAAACTGTTGGTCTGTGAAATCATATGGATTTGATTACTTGAAACTAAGCATTAAAATAATAGCAGCAAGCTGGAGAAGTATTTTTGTGTTTCTTGTTTTTGTTCCCAATTCCTATTCTCCTTTTCCAAAGAGTGTCGGTCATCAGGTTTTGAACAGGGCAAAGGTGTCAGGGGGTCAGGCAAGGTGGAGTGACATGCTCTATGACTTTTTTAATTCTTTCTAATGCTCCATGGTCTACATTTCCTCTTTCTCTTCTCTCTCAGCGTCCCTAACATGGCTCTGGGGTACTTGGTCTCAGTTTACAGGCATTTCAGAATTATCAGAGAAGGAAGGTGATTCTCAGACTGGAGGAGAGAGATGTAGGAAGAAGAAATAGGCTTGACGGGTAGGAGAGAACATTCTATTAGACTTTAAGGCCGCAGGTGGCCAGAGAAATTAGATACGCAAGGCATGCTGCAGGACTCCTCACCGAGTGGTAAAGTGACTTTGTTCAAGCTACATGCATTTAGATGCATTTCTCCTTGAAGTCAAAAGGGAGGGACAGGATGGTGTTTTCAAGTGCCTTCCGGCTTTAATGTATAGAAGAGCATACTCCGGGGTTGTGCCAGCTCTGCTGAGTTGTCATGAGACTTGAGGCAAGTCATGCTGCACCGCAGTTTTTTGTTTTTCTTCAAAACAGGGATAATAACGTCTTTCTTATCAAGTTATTGTGTAAATTAACCACAGTGTCTACAAAGTACTCAGTAATGCCTGTCACATAATATTCCAAACAAGTGGATAACCAGTGCTACTGGTGTAATTGCTACACTCTAAGGAATTGTGGTTTTTGAAAACCTTATTAAAGTACTTCATATTGTAAAATAATCCCAATCTATTTTCGAAAAGGGTCGATCAAGCCGGGGTGATATGTAAACAAGAAGGGATTTTCCGCGTCAATTGCATGGACTGCCTGGATCGCACCAACGTGGTCCAAGCCGCCATCGCCCGAGTGGTCATGGAACAGCAGGTAATTGGGGGGTCCACTGCGTTGTAAGTATTTGTTTCTCAATTTTTCCACATGTAAACCAGTAACTGAAATCATTGTTCTGTAGAACAGTCGCAGCATCCAGACAGCCGGGTTGCATTAAAACCTGGAAAGTACAACCTTCACTAGAAAAAGTTGAATTAAGTGGCATTTTCTTAAGTACTTACTTCAAAAATGTGAGGCCCAACATTTCCACGTCGATCGGGTGTGGCCATAGCCCTCCTCCTCTCGGCTCCAGATCCGGCCTTGTGTGTTTGGGGCTGGGAGTCTGCAGCGCCTTCTGCTCAGCCCGCTGGCGCTGTGTCAGGCTCTGCCAGTAGGAGGCGCCAAAGGACGGCCGTGAGGCTGGAGGAGGCGGAAACTCCTTGACCTGTGTTGTAGGTCTCTTCGCGCCTTCTCTGCAGCTGTTGGTTCTTTTGGTGCCACAGAACCAGCCTTTGTCCTGCACACCCCAGTCAGTGGCGGCCGCTTCCTGCAGTCCTAACACCTATTACTCAGTGCCCCCCTTTGGATCTTCAACCCCACAACACCTGAGTAATGAATTCTCAAGGCGGACGTTCTTAGCACGGTGTCTGGGCTTTTCTGAGAGAACCTAGGGACTGTCTGAGATCGTGAGTCTCTCCCTTCTTGCGTTGCACTCAAGCAGCCAGGTTTTGCGTCTGAGCCCTGGCTCTGCCACCTCGTAGGTGCCGACCCCATGCAGAACCTCCGCCTCTACGCTTCTTCTCTTCGTCCCTAAAATGGGCGTAATAAGAGTATGGATGGCAGCAGGGTGTTAGGAGGAATAAATGAGATAATTGGTATTTAAAAAGCTCTTAGAACCCCAGCCTCAGCGTCGAGTTCACACTTGCCAGTCACTTACTGCTCTGCTGCTAATGTTGTTGTTTCAAGAGGCTTTTTTGATAGTCTCACTTCATAGGCAAATTTAAAACAAAGACTTAATATAATATGAGCCTACACATTAAAAATTATACCAGGACATTATAAATATTTCTACTTAATCATGTGTAGCAGTTGATAAAACTCTCCCTCTTTCTTTCTTTTTTTTTTTAAAGATTTTATTTTTTATTATTTATTTGACAGAGATAGAGACAGCCAGCGAGAGAGGGAACACAAGCAGGGGGAGTGGGAGAGGAAGAAGCAGGCTCCTAGCAGAGGAGCCTGATGTGGGGCTCGATCCCATAACGCCGGGATCACGCCCTGAGCCGAAGGCAGACGCTTAACCGCTGTGCCAACCAGGCGCCCCTAAAACTCTCCCTCTTTCAATTGTGCTTTATTTTGGAAAAGTCCGAAAACACCATTTCTTTTATTTAAGGGTCCGAAATTGTATATGAACATGCTTCCTTTTTCTGCAGTGTATATTTTATGCTATGGTTTCCTGACTTACATGTCGCTAATCCACCAATGTGTTAATTTTAGCTGAAAAAATTAGGTGTGATGCCTCCGGAACAGCCACTACCAGTGAAATGCAATCGGATCTATCAGATAATGTGGGCCAACAATGGGGACTCCATTAGCAGACAGTATGCTGGGACAGCTGCTCTGAAGGTAAATACCGACAGCCAGCTTTTGTGGATCATTCTGTGGGACACAGGATGGGGTTTTAAACCAACTTTATTTTTGGGAGAAAGGTAAGTGGGCTATAGATGGTAGTCTGTGTACTTGACTCCTTTTTGGAACGTCTGGCTCAGGCAGGGGTTACGTATTCCAATTCTGCTGGGGCCAGGTAATGGGACCGCCCATTCGCTTCAAGGGGGAGATGGGTGCAGACCTAACAAAGAGCATGTCTTGTCTCAAGAAGGGGCTGTTCTGCTTCCTTATGGGGACAGAGGCCCAGTGTGGCTAGATCTTCAGTTTTTCAAGGGAGTTTGGAAATCTGGAATTTCATGTGAAATAGTTGGTTTTTTAAATGTTACATGGATAATACATGTCTGTTGCTAGAATTCGATCCCAGTATGATAATTTCCCTCCGCTGAATTTGAATCCCAACCCTGCCCCTTACTAGCTCTGCAACCTTGAGCAAGTCACTTATCCTCTCTGTGTCTGTCTCTTCATTTATGAAACAGGATAATACTAGACACACTTCAAGACTGTCATGGGATTGTATGAGTTAATGCATGTGGGGGCTTAGACCATTCCCTGCACACAGTAAATGTGCTGGAGAAATGTTTTATTATCTTTCTGTGGCGGTTGTGAACAAGCCTTTGAAGCTCCTATAGAGCTAATGTTGACCGAATTTAACTTAAATACAGACCATAGTTACTGGTCACCAAGCACTCCTGCGGCAATAAGAAACAGTGGAATTGGTTTAAACTAGTTTTATGTTAATTTTCCTTCAAGGTAATAGTCCATCTCAGGATGTTTTATAAAAAATTGTATCAAGGTCTCAGCAGGCATCAAATAGTCCATCTTTTGGTTGCATGATAAATATCAAAAAGCTTTTCATTAATTAAGGAAATTGGACTTTAGAAGTCCTTGTACAAGTTACTGGTTAAAGAGAAATACTTTTATGCACCCAACATCAGAACACCTAAATATATAAAGCAACAACTAACAGAATTAAAAGGAGGAATAAATAGCAGTACGATAATAGTAAGGGACTTTTTTTTTTTTAAGATTTTATTTATTTATTTATTTATTTTTACAGATTTTATTTATTTATTTGACAGAGATAGAGACAGCCAGCGAGAGAGGGAACACAAGCAGGGGGAGTGGGAGAGGAAGAAGCAGGCTCATAGCAGAGGAGCCTAATGTGGGGCTTGATCCCACAACGCCAGGATCACACCCTGGGCCGAAGGCAGACGCTTAACCGCTGTGCCACCCAGGCGCCCCAAGATTTTATTTATTTATTTGAGAGAGACAACATGAGCAGAGAGAGGGAGAAGCAGACTCCCTGCTGAGCAAGGAGCCGGACACAGGACTCAATCCCAGGACCCTGAGATAATGACCTGAGCCAAAGGCAGACACTTAACCAACTGAGCCACCCTGGTCCCCCAGTAAGGGACTTTAATACCCCGTTCTCCACACCGGATCATCCAGGCAGAAAATAAATAAGGAAACAGTGAATTTGAATAGGACTGTAGACCAACTGGACCCAGCAGACATATATAGAACATTTCATTTAGGAACAGCAGAATACACATTCTTCAGAAGCACACGTGGAACATTTTCCAGGACAGATCATAGGTTAGGCCACAAAACAAGTCTCAACAAATTCAAAAAGATAGAAATTATATCAGGTATCTTTTCTGACCACAATGGTATGAAACTAGAAATCAGTAACAGGAGAATTAGAAAATTCATACATATGTGGAAATTAGCACACTCCTGAACAATCAACGGGTCGAGGAAGAAATCAAAAAGGGTTAAATTAAAAAATAATTTGAAACAAATGAAAATGGAAACACAACATACCAAAATTTATGGGATGTGGCAAAGGCAATTCTAAAGGGAAAGTTTATAGCTATAAATGCCTACATTAGGAAAAAAAAAAAGATCTCAACCTAACTTTACACCTCAAGGAAATAGAAGAAGAAAGTAAGCCCGAAGTTAGCAGAAGGAAGGAAATAATAAAGATTAGAACAGAAATATTTGAAAGAGAGACTAGGAAAAACAATAGAAAAGATCAACAAAACTAAGAGGTGGTTTTCTGAAGAGAGAAACAAAATCGACAGACCTTCAGCTAGACTAATCAAGAAGAAAAAGGACTCAAAATTATAAATGAAAGTGACATTACAACTGATACCACAGAAATACATAGAATCACAGGTGGCTACTCTGAACAATTATATGCCAACAAATTGGACAATTTAAAAGGGATACGTTTCTAGAAACATACAACCTACCAAGACTGACTTATGAAGAAAAAGAAAATCTGAGCAGACAAATGAGTAAGATTTGATGAATCAGTAAGCAAAACCTCCCAAGAAAGAAAAACCCAGGGTCAAATGGTTTCACTGGTGAATTCTACCAAATATTTAAAGAAGAATTAATGCCATTCTTTCTCAAATTCTTCCAAATGGAAGGGGAAGGAACACTCCGAAATTCATTTTATGAGGCCATGATACCAAAGCCAAGACACTACAAGAAAAGACAATTACAGGCCAAGATCCCTGATGAACGTAGATGCAAAAATCCTCAACAAAATGCTAACAAACCAATTCAACAGCACGTCGAGAGGATCACACATGATCAAGTGGGATTTATCCCTGGGATACAAGGATGGTTCAACATACGCAAACCAATAAATGTGACATGCCATATTAATAGAGTAGAAGATAAAAATCATATCATTTCAGTAGATGCAGAAAAGGCATGTGATAAAGTTCAACATCCTTTCATCCTTTTGAGAGAAAAACTCAACAAATTGGGTATAGAAGGAGTGTACCTCAACATAGTAAAGGCCATATATGGCAAATCCACAGCTAACATCGTATTCAGTGGTGAAAAGCTAAACACTTTCCCTCTAAGATCAGGACAAACCAGGGGTACCCACTCACCACTCCTATTCGGGTTAGTACTAGAAGTTCTAACCAGAGCAATCAGGCAAGAGAAAGAAAGAAAAAGCATCCACATCAGAAAGGAAGAAGTGAAATTGTCTGCAGATGACATCGTCTTATCCATAAAAAAGTCCTAAAGACTCCACCAGAAAACTGTTAGAACTAATAAATGAATTCAGTAAAGTTGCAGGATACAAAAGCAACATACAAAAATCAGTTGCATTTCTATGCACTAACACACTATCTGAAAAATAGATAAAATAATTCAATTGACAATAGCATCAAAAACAATAAAAATACTTAGGAATAAATTTAACCAAGAAGCCAAAAGATCTGCACACTGAAAGCTGTAAGACATTGATGAAAGAAATTAAGACACAAATAAATGGAAAAGTATCCTGTGTTCATCGGTCAGAAAAATTAATACTGTTAAAATGTTCATACTACCCAAATCCATCTATAGATTAAATGCAATCCCTATGAAAATTCTAATGGCATGTTGGCTAACTGAACATAATAAAACAATAAAATTAAATTTAAAATTAAAAAAAAAATTCCAAGGGCATTTTTCACATAAATAGAAAAACAATCCTAAAATTCATATGGACCCACAGACCCCTTAAGAGCCGAAGCAGTCCTGAGAAAGAAGAACAAAGCTGGAGGCATCACTCACCCTGACTTCAAATTGTGTTACAAAGCTGTAGTAATCAAAACGGTATGGTACTGGCATAAAAACAGACTTATAGTCCAAGGGAATAGAACTGAGAGCTCAGGAATAAACCCACACATATATAGTCAACTAATATTTGACTAGGGAACTAAGAATACTCATTAGGGAGAGAGAGTCTCTTCAGTAAATGGTGCTGGGAAGATATTCACAATGTGAAAGAATGAAGTTGGACCCCTATGTTATACCACTCACAAAAATTAACTTGAAAGGTATTAAAGACTTAAATGTAAGACCTGAAACTTTATAGTTTGATCCTATAAGAAAACATGGGGGAAAGCTCTGAGACATGGATCTCAGCAGTGATTTTTTGGCTATGACACCAAAAGCGTAAGTGAGAAGAGTAAAAAAAACAAGTGGGGCTATATCCAATGACACAGCTCAGCACAGCAAAACAAAACAGAATGAAAAGACAACCTGTGGAATGGGAGAAAATATCTGCAAACCATATACCTGATAAGGGATTAATATCCAAAATATATAAGGAACTTCCATAGCTTAGTAGCAAAAAAACCAAATAATCTGACTGGAAAAAATGGGAAGAGGACCTGAACATTTTTCCAAACAAGACAAATGAATGGCCACAGGTACATGAAATGTGCTCAACATCAGTAGTTATCAGAGAAATGGCAATCAAAACCACAGTAAGATAACCACCTTATACCTGTTAGAATGGCTGTTACCAAAGACAAGATAACAAGTATTGGCAAAGATGTGGAGAAACGTACATTGTTGGCGGGAATGTAAATTGGCACAGTCATTATGGAAAACAAAATGGAAGGTCCTTAAATTAAAAATAGAACAGAGGGCGTCTGGGTGGCTCAGTTGGTTAAGCGTCAGACTCTTGGTTCTGCTCAGGTCATGATCTCACGGGTGGTGGGATCGAGCTCTGCGTCGTTCCGGGCTCTGTGCTCAGCAGGGAGTCTGCTGGAGATGCTCTCCCTCTGCCCTTCCCCTAACTGTGCACACACTCATGCTCCCTCTCTAAAATAAATTTTATTAAAATAAATTTTTAAATGTTATTAAAAAATAGAACAGCCATATGATCCAGCAACCCTATTTATGGGTATGTATCGAAATCAAATCAGCATCTCAAAGAGATAGCTGCCCTCCCATTTTCGTCGCAGCATTATTTACATTATTTACAATAGCCGAGACCTGAAAACAACCAACCTGTGTCCGACAGTGTGAATATTCAGCGAGTGAGTGACGGGTGTGCGTGGCGGGGGTGCTGGGAGGGTGTGTGTGTGATGGAATACTATTCAGCCATAAAAAGAAGGAGATGCGGCCTTTGCAACAACGTGGGTGACCCCTGAGGGCATTGTGCTAAATGCAGTAAGCCAGAGAAAAACAGATACTGCATGATGTCACTTATACGTAGAATCTAAAAAAATCAAACTCAGAAGCAAGAATTTGGTGCTTACCAGGGGATGTGGGAAATAGAGAGATGATCAAAGGGCACAGCCTTCCAGCTAAGTCACTGCGCTCTGGGGACTTGCCCTGACACCTCTGTTATGAAAGGAAAGAAAAATAAAGCAATTTAGATCTTCATTCGATCATTCTACAGAGATTGTAATGGGCAGCAACGTACAGAAATCTCTGTTCCTTCTCTGTGTACACACACATCCACATACAGTGGTTAAATCCCATTGTAATAAACTCTAGGGAACCGTTCATACTTGCCCACATCGCAAATTTGTGACTTTTGAGTATCATACCAGTTTGAGGTTTGAAAATCTTCTTGTTACATAGGAAGATTTGACTTGTAAATTCTAGAAATTCTACAGATGACCAAGAGTAGATTTACTTTAAAGCACCATCCAACTGTGAAGCCTTGATGCCACAAATAGATTTCAATTATCTGTTGTGCTTGGGTCACAGCCCAAGCTAGTAGATATTTTAACTTAACTACATTATTTAGAAATTATAAAAGCCTATAGAATTTTGGTTTTGTATTGAAAGCCCACGTTGACTTGGGGAACGTTCTTGTGTTTGAATCAACTGTCAAAATCACTTCTTCCTCGACAGGGTGACTTTACAAGGACAGGAGAAAGGAAGTTAGCAGGAGTTATGAAAGATGGTGTTAACTCGGCAAATAGGTATTACCTGAATCGATTTAAGGATGCTTATAGGCAAGCTGTTATAGGTAAGGAACGTAAAGGCCTTTCTTTCTTTAAAATTTGTCATTCCTCTGTGACTAGTGTTTCACAGAAACCAACTTCATTAACATAGTTCATGTTTTATAATATACTTGCGTTTCTATATTCAGCATCTTACCCAAGAAATCAAATTCAAATTTTTACTAGACTAGAATTTGATGAATTTTTTAGGCTGAAGCAACAAAAGCAACCGCTCATTTCCATACGTATTTGTCAGTTTTCTGTTCATGTCACAGACAGCAGAGTTGAGGTTCCTGGAGTATGGAATGAGGTAGCCTAAAACCTCATCCACGGGGAACCCCCCATTCTACTTGTTTTCCCATTACTCAAGGCAGAGACATGTAGTGAGATGTCTTTCTTTCTCTCTTACGACATTTATCATATGTTCTTGCTCTGGACAACACACAATCCTTTCCCATAAGAATGAATGAACATAATATCAGGGTATCAAATTTAGGGATTATCCTAAACCGATTCTTATCATCATCTGGAAGAGGAAATGGAGGGTGGCTTGCTCCGTGGAATTCATATGTTGGCAAATTTTTAAAATTTAATTTGCATGAAAGTATTACCTCATAGGATTAAAGTAAATGCAGAGCATTCTGGATTAGAGCCAAAGTAACAGTTTGTCCTGTGGTCTCTGAGAATAGTTTTTAAATCCTATTTTTTTAATCTGATTATTTGTTATGTATGAAATAGTAGGGCCTCGACACTGGGCAGTTAGGAATTTGAGATGTTTGGTGTAAAGAAGTTTGGTTTCTGCCATGGGTAGTGTAGATGTTGACTGAAAAACTGGCTTTTAGGCGTTTAATTAAGTAAAAATAAGATACGTTTCCTCTGTTGATGACGTAGCAGCTCAGTTATGTCACTGAGGACCCGGGCTCTGTCCCTCTCTCAGTCTGACCATCGTAGCATCAGCTTCACCCGAATCTTGAAGCTGGATTTCTTCAAAGGTGAGAGAGAGAGGCCGGTAGCAGTCTGGGTTTACGGTCTCCCCTAGTAAGGCCAGTGGTCACACCTCTGTCCCAGAAGCTGCCAGTCTCGCTGTCCTGAGTCTGTGGGAATGGATTACAGTGCTTTGTGAAGCTTGAGCCACATGCCACATCACGAAGAGGTCAGCTTGTCTGTTCAGTTCCTACGCCCATTTTAAAATTGGCTTGTCTTTTTGCCATTGAGTTGTAGAAATTCTTTATATACTCTGAATTACAAGTCTCTATTAGATGATTTGTAACTATTCTCACCCATTCTGTGGGTTGTCTTTTCACATTCATGATCCTGCCCTTTGAGACATAAAAGTTCTTAACTGTGATGATGTCCACTTTGTCGATCTTGGTTGCTTGTGATTTGAGTGTTCTATCTAAAACAAAAAAGCCTAATCCGAGAGCACCAAGATCCATGCCTGTGTTTTCTTATGAGTTCTGGTGTTTTAGTCTTACATTCTCTTTTGTTTTTTAAAAATGTATTAGCAAATTAAGATGATGATAGATATTAACACTTTCTACTCTAGATTTGATGCAAGGCATTCCAGTGACAGAAGATCTTTATTCCATATTTACCAAGGAGAAAGAACATGAAGCTTTGCATAAGGAGAATCAGAGAAGCCACCAGGAACTGATTAGCCAGCTGTTACAAAGTTATATGAAGTTACTACTGCCCGATGATGAAAAGTTCCATGGGGGCTGGGCCCTTATTGACTGTGACCCCAGGTGAGTTGGAGTGATGTCCCGGTAACGAATGGCACTTATGTTTCTGATGCTGTCGTCGTAATTAGTACTACTGGTCATCCATAAAGCCATGGGCGTGGACGCGTGATGCATGGCCGTTTTCAAATATGGGGCTGGTCACTAAGGCAAGCTGACAGAGGCACTCACCTTGGGTGCAAAATTAAGGGGGTATTAAAACAACTCAGTAATTAAGAGAAATATTTTAAAGCAATATTTGATTTTTTTTAAGATTTTATTTATCTATTTGACAAAGAGAGGGAGAACATAAGCAGGGGGAGTGGCAGAGGGAGAGGGAGACACAGGCTCCCCGCTGAGCAGAGAGCCCGATGTGGGGCTCGATCGCAGTACCCTGAGATCATGACCTGAGCTGAAGGCAGACGCTTCACTGACTGAGCCACACAGGTGCCCCAATATTTGATTTTTTAAAAACCCAGATTGTAGAACAATAGTTCACAGCTGGGCGTCACCCCCCCACCCCCCAAAACTAGGTTTATTGTTCTGATGCACGTAACGGTGCAGCAAGAAAGCAGTGATGCCAGTTACTCTGGTTGGTTGGGAAGTATCCTGGCCTTTCACAAAATAAATAGGCCAACTAATGCTCAACATATTTTAAACAAAAACCAGTTTCAAGTCATTCTTCAAAACGAACAGCAGGAACTAAATTTATTCACCAGATTGAATGTTTGCTTCCAGGCCGAAATCTAACAGTATTATGCATCAGAAACATTGTAGAAAATCCTAGACCAAGCTCTGAGGATAAATGGCTCTATTTAGATTTTATCTTAATAAAAGGCATAAAACAAGCTTGAAAGAACAACTGAATGCAAAGTATTATATATATATATAATATATAGATTTTAATATATAAGTAAATATATATTAAAATAACAATATTGACTGTAGGTTCATTGGGAAACCTTTCATGACTTTAATTTCATGGATTATTTCATTTTGATAATCAATACTTTATATATGGATGTAATTTTCAGACTCTTAAAACAAGAGATGAGGGGCGCCTGGGTGGCTCAGTTGGTTAAGCATCTGCCTTCAGTTCAGGTCATGATCCTGGGGTCCTGGGATTGAGCCCCACATCAGGCTCCTCCCTCTGTCTGCTCCTCCCCCTGCTTGGGCTCTCTCTCTGTCTCTTTCTGTGTCAAATAAATAAAATCTTAAGAAAAAAAAAAAAAGATGAGGTTTTCCTCACATACAAATTAGCAGAAAAATTCTATGCTCCTATGAACCATTTGGTAAAAATTTTTGATTCATGTACCTTAATTTTTTTTTAATAGCAGCAGTTCACCTTAATGCAGCACCCCAAAAAAGGTAGTGCTTTTAATTCCCATTCAGAAATAACTGCAGGTTATTTTGCTTGAGAGTTTTAACTTTGCACTTGAGATTTTTAAAGGTGTCATTATGGTCAGTATCATTTTCCTTAGATCAAGTAGTTGTTTTTGTTTTTTTTTTTTTTAGCTGTTGCATTTCTTTTTTTTTTAATAGTATTTGTTTTTAAAGATTTTATTTATTTATTTGACAGAGATAGAGACAGCCAGTGAGAGAGGGTACACAAGCAGGGGGAGTGGGAGAGGAAGAAGCAAGCTCATAGCGGAGGAGCCTGATGTGGGGCTCGATCCCACAACGCCGGGATCACGCCCTGAGCCGAAGGCAGACGCTTAACCGCTGTGCCACCCAGGCGCCCCTTTAATAGTATTTTTTTTTATTATGTTAGTCTAGATCAAGTAGTTTTATTCCTACTTTGGAGATCATTGACATAGGGAAAGACCAGAAGGTTTATTTCTAAAGCCGACTCCCATTTTGTAAGTTCACCTTGCACCTGACTTGATATCCAATCCCGTAATTCTTGTGTAAAGTTGGTATCCTGGATGAGGAGTTTAAAAGCTTGCTACACAATTGAGATAAGCACTCTTGTTAGCATCCGTAGAAGTCTCTTGCATTTAAGAACAACATGTATAGAAACACTCAGACTTCCTTCTGGCAGCTGGGCTCACTGGCACAACCGAAATTGCTGTATTGTACCTGTGCCGTGTACTGTCCCGACTCAGTGCTGAAACCAGACGGTCTCCTCTCCTCGGATCAGGTCTTTAAGAAAACTCGTTGGGTGGTTAGATTCCCAAATCCATAATAACGTCCCGATGCCAAATGCCTACTCCAGCGTTCTCTTTTCTTCATTCACATGATGAAATTCTTCTCTTTTGTTCTGATTTTGTTTGACTCCCACCCCTCTCTAGTGCCTAGCAATCGAACTCCTCATTTTTCTTTAATCCTGCGCTGTCCGAGCTGGCTTTCTGATAACCGGGAGCCAGTGATTGTGTTCTGCTCGTCTTCTTTGGTAAAGCTCTTGATGAAGACAGTACGTTACATGAGTAACACATGCTGGACGGCTAGTGTCACTGCATCCTTCCCTTTGCTCGGTGGCCTCGTTTGGGTTATAAGGTGAGGAGCACTTTCCAAAAAAAGCAAAGCCCGCTCTTCTTCACCGAAAGACAAGCTTCTGCATTCCTGCACATGACCACGTGTTTACCAAGTGGCGCTACCCAGAACATTCCAATGGCTGTTTCCAGTCTCACATTTCACGATGGATGATGAAACCTTTCTGGGCTTTTAAGTTCATTTAATTCTGCACTTACTGCTGCCTTGTCTTTCGGTCTCAATCTGGCCCAGGACTTATGTGCCTGATGATCATAGGGGAGTTAGTGACCTTCCTGTATTCCTAATTCCAAAACCCTTCATGCTCCCAGCTCTGCCGCTGTGGGTCTCTGCTCAGGCTTTCTGTTGAGTCTGCCTTGTAGTTCCATTTGTATTTTCTGGTCTACTTCTTCATGCCTTTGGTTTAGGATAGCTCCTCGCTTAAATTCTTCAGCTGTGGGCCTCTAGCTAAGTCTCCTAATTTCCAGTTTGTTCCTGGATTCCCTGCCTCTCTTCTTCACGTCACCACTGCAAGATGTTAGGTCTTCTAATTCTTTCTTAGATGGTCTGCTGCTAAGTTTTATTGTGAGAGAGTCCCTTTGCCTGTGTTACGGGCGAGAGCACACTCACCACTGCCGTCTTCCTCCTCCTTTCTTCCTCGTGGTTGTTGGTGGACAAAAGAGGTCCATCAGAGCCACGGACCTAGTGGCACCTTTTGAACTTTGTCCTTGGGACACTGAGAGGTTCTAAAGGTTGTCCCATCAGCTTAGATTTCATTGGCTGAGGTGCTGTCTTCCCCGTCTCGGCGATGCTAACACACGGGCAGTGTCTGATGGAGAACGGTTCTGTGCCATCTCTTCCGTACAGACACTAACGTGGGTCTAAGGAGAAATGAGCAAGGAGCTTCACTGCTAAACAGGACAGTGGGAGTGTCTGAGGAAGTGATGTATTGATTCTCAAGAGGAGGACAGGGTTGGGGGTGAGTAGAGGGCAGGCACAGACTTGTGGAATCTGCCTGGGGTCTGCTCCTGGGTGACAGGGACAGACCGCTCAGGTCTGAGACTCTCCACTCTGGTCTCGGAAGGATTTCCTCTAAGGTTGGCCATACCAGAAGTGGTTGCGTCTGACAATGGTCGAGGTGTTAGCTGCTTGCTGGTTTTTTTCTTGCCTCTTGTGTTTCCCACGATTACTGTTTTACTAGAAACTGCTGCCTTTGAAGCTGTGAGACATGACGAGGTGGATGGAGCAGATAATGAAGCTGATGCTTCGGCGTCAAGTGACTTTGAAGGTCCTGTGTTGGCTTGTTGGTTGCGTAAAAGGCTGGGAGCTGCCTAGCGAGTCTTGGTATCTTTGTGGTAATAGGAGACACTTCGCCACCCCGTGGCTGGCGCCAGTGTTGCCCCTTTGGGAGGCACAGGGGATCTGGAGCCTTACATCTGGGCTGTAGAGGATGTGGAGCGGGACCAGCAGTGTTTCAGAACAGTCTTCTCTTCTGCCTTTTCTTCCAGAGGAGATGCTTTTTCAGATACAGAATTATTACCGTCTTCAGATGCAGTACATTTTCCCCTCCGGTAGATTATTCTCTGATGGACATCATGTGTCCATTGGAATTTCCAAAGGTAATTGTGTGTCTGCATTGCGATTACACAGTTCTTTAAGACCCCTGTTAGCTCCTCTCTACTTTGTCTTGTGATTGCCATCCTTTATGATACTGCTGAAATTTCTTTAAATTCACCACTGGTATTTTTCTTCATTTGCAAAGCTTCAAGATTTTCCAAACGGGGAACAGTTTTCCCCTGAAGGGAAATATTTGGAAACTGGCTCTTTGGCTGGCTGAGTTGCTACAGAACCTTCGTGCAGTCTATGAGCTGAGCCAGAGCAGGCAGACCCCGATGGAGGACAGGGAGAGGTAGCTCTGGGAATGACTGGGCCAGCTCAGGTCCTGAGCCAGCCAGCCAGCCAGCCAGCCACGGGGCATGGGGTCTTCAGCAAGTTGGTACCTGCCTGCTTTAGCCATTCGCTCATGGGTTCTGTGTATATATTTTTAAAAACACCTTTATTAAGATATAATTTATATATCATATAATTCATCCATTTAAAGTACACAATTCAATAGCTTTTAGTATATTCACATTTTTATTACTGAGGAAGAAAGCCCTGTACCCACTAGCGATCACTCCCTGTTCTCCTGTCCGTCTGCCCAGACAACCACTAATCTACTCTCTGTCTCTATGGATATCCCTGTTCTGGACATTTCATATAAACGGGATCATATAACATGTGACCTTTTGTGACTGGCTTCCTTCACTTAGCATCATGTTTTCATGGTTCGTGCATGCTGTGGCACGTGTCCGAACTTCAGCCCTTCTTATAGCTGAATGGTATTCCGTCCTGTAGATATAGAACATTCTGTGTTCTTCCATGGATGGGCGTTTAGGTGGTTTCCACCTTCTGGTTATTGTAAATTGTAATACTCTGAACAGTCACGTGTAAGTCTTGGTTTGAACACCAGTTTTTATTTGGGGCACATACCTAGGAGTGGACATTGCTGGGTCATGTGTAATTCTGTGCTTAACTTTTGAGAAACCAGCAAGCTATTTTCCACAGTGACTGCACCATTCAGTATTCTCACCAGCAGCGTGAGGGTTCCAAGTTTTCCACCCCCTCACGAATACTTGCTTTCCTTTTTTAATTGTACTCCTCTTAAGGTGTGTGAAGTGGTATCTCACTGTGGATTTGATCTGCATTTTCTTACTGACAAAGGATGTGAAGGATTTTTTCTTGTGCCTGTTGGCCACTTGTATATCTTCCTTAGAAAACGGTCTATTGAAATCCTTTGCCCATTTTAAAAACTGGGTTCTGTGTCTTTTTGTTGTCGAGTTGAGCTGTTTTGGTAAACAAACTTTTACAGGAACCAGGGTTAGGGTTAGTGTGAGCAAGCGAGCAAGGTTGCACAGGTGCAGGGTCGGAGCCTGTCTTTATCTAAAACGCTGGTGTTTTGTTCATCATATTTTGGCATTAATTTTGACTTTTTAAAACTGCACTAAAAATTATCTTGATGTCTGGGGTTTTTGATGTCCCCTTAAATTTTGCGCCAGAGACTTGCCGCACTGCTGTCCCAGCCGCTTAACTCTGGCGGAAAAACAGTTCCGGCCGCAGTTGACAAATACGCAGCCCTGCAGCAGCAGGAATGACCCGCTCCTTGCGCCTCCTCTCCCCTCCCCTCCCGGGGCGGCCCCGCACGGTCCCCGCACTGCCCGCGGGCCTCCCCAGCTCCACGTCGCGGCCTCTTCTGTCGCAGCCCCGCGGTCAGTCTGGACTGCCCGAGGCCGCTGGCACTGAGGCCTGCCGGTCCCGACCGCCCCCACTGTATTTTGCCCAGCTCTACTGAACCCACTTTTTCTACCCCGAGATGACCACTTCGCCCGTTTCAAAGTGGAGCAGCCACGCTGTTGGGCATGTGAACACAAGAGACCCTTCGAGCGGCGATGACGGCCCCTCCCCGCGGTGTCTGCCCCTCCCCGTGGTGTCGGCGAGCTCCGACAGGGGTCTCGGGCACCGCACGGCGAGCGCTGTGCGGAGGCGGTCTGGCGGGGGCGGGCGCGCATGCGCCCTGGGCGCGGGCCGCGGCAGCGGGGGCGGCCGGAAGCGAGATGTGTCTGCTGGGCGGGGCTTGGCGCTGCAGTTGCCGCAGTTGCCGCAGTCTCCGCAGTAGCTGCAGGCGCGAGGTTGGGTTCAGGCGGCTCTGAGCCTCGACTTCTCGACGGACGGACTGACTGACTGACGGACACCATGCCGCGCTCGCACAGGCCTCCGCCAACCGCCCAGCGGCCCACCAACGCCACCGGCAATGCCACCGGTAACGCCGCCGAGCCCAAGCCCGAAGGCGGCAGCCTGGCCACGACTTTCAAGATTTTTCTCCTTTTTGCAGGACTGATGGTTAAAGTTCCTGTGGGCTTGTATTTTTCCTGCAAATTGCTCCTTTTCCAAAGTCTCTTGTTAATGTCTCCTGACGACAGTGGCTTTTACGCGACCATCGTCGCGGTGGTGGGGCTGCATGTGGTGCTGGCGGTGTTTGTGTTCATCGTGTGGAAGGAGGGCATGCCTGACTGGCAGGAGAACAAAAACGAGTAGAGCAGCTCGGAAGCTGCGAACGCGGGGGGCGGGGGAGAATGGGGAAGGGGGGCTTTCTTTTCTCGTCCGTAAAAAAAAAAAACCGCGGGGTGGGGGGGGGACCTTTTTCCTGACCGCCTGTTACGTGCCCAGTGCTTTTCGTTAAAGACATAATGTTTGTGACTGAGGATCCTGTTGGACGGATGTAAATATTACCGCCCGAATCGGAAGCTGGGACGAGGCCGCGCTGACTCGTAGAAGTAGACTTCAGTGCTTGTGGGAATGTGTGGTGACGTAATTGCGGTGGCTCGGCGGGAGCGGCCGCGGCCGGCGCGCGTGTAAGTACCGCCGCAGATGCGGGTCGGGGCTGCGGGGGCTGCGGCGGCCCCGAGAAGCTCTGCGGATGCCGCCGCTCGACACCCCCCACCCCGGACAGATCAGCTAGGGTGCAGATTTCGGGTCAGCCTGTGGGGTATCGGATCCTGGTGTCTTAATCGCCGTATTTTTCGGTATTATTTTAGGTGAAAGTCGCGGCGACTTTGTTAAATTAGGACCGTTGGAGGTACGCTGTGACAAGGCGCTGCTGATGTAAATTACTGCGGGTTCAGATTTTGGTCCGTTTTTCTCCGCAGTACGCATTAAACAATGACCTCATTCTGACGCAGTTGAAGGACGTGACTTCCATTGACAAATGATTTTTTTTTTCCTGTTTTCCATTTGTTTTTCAGTAGCATTTTGGTAAACCTTGACAGATAGGTATGAAATTCTAAGGGAGCAATACCCACTCGTACAGTGGAATTTTGAGATCAATATTAGAATGTAGATTAATATCCACCTTGTGATTGGAAATTAATATTGTTAATACTAGATGAGTATTAGAAGTTTTGAGTTCACATTTTGCCTGCTTTATCTGCTGATTATTTGTAGATTTTATACGTGGACGATTTTTTATTAGTAATCTTACAAAAATGTATATTTTGCTATGGGTTTAATGGATTCATCAACTCATCTAGTTTCTGACCCTTATTTTGATATTTGATTTGTGAGTGGAGGGAAAATACAGCAAAACGGACTTATTAGAATGAGGAAATGTTTACCATTCCTTAAAAGCCAAATGAATTAATAAATCTGGAGTAATACAAAGTGGTTTGGACTTGTTCCCGTTTTTGCACCTAAATGTTATGTCATTTTTTTTCTTTTTTTTTTTTTTNTAGTAGAGGAGCCTGACGTGGGGCTCGATCCTATAACGCCGGGATCACGCCCTGAGCCGAAGGCAGACGCTTAACCGCTGTGCCACCCAGGCGCCCCTGTCATTTTTTTTCAAAAGATGCATCCTACATGTGTGTAAAAAATATCCTTAATGTGCAGTGTCCTTTTGATGGTTAGGTTTCTTGAGATAATATAGACATTTTCTCCCTTCTGAGCCTGAGGGTTTTCCTTTCTTCCCAATCCCCTCTCCCTGCAGATTATCATCTGAATCCTCCCACCTCCTTGACCACCACTCTGAGAAGAGACCTCTCCTCAGCTACACCCTTTTCTGACACCTAACCCCCTCCTCAAACTGGGTTCCTTTTTTCCCCCCTCCAAATGGATAGATTGATAGCTTATACATCTGACTTAAAAAGTTAGGATTCACTGATTGATTTTCTACTCCTCCAACCAATCTTTTATCTTAAGGGGTTCTGCTATAGAAAAAATTTTGGCGAAAATGCAGATGAAAATGAAAATATTTAACTCCCTGTGTCCTGTTTAGCCTCATTGATGCTACTCACAGAGATGTGGATGTGCTGTTACTGCTTTCTAACTCTGCCTACTACGTGGCCTAGTAAGTTGCTTATTGATTTAAAGCTTTTTAATTGTTCTTTAATACAAGTACATTTCCTTACTAGAGTTCATGACAACATTAAGAATCTGGTTTTGTTATATGGAACTTCACGTAACTTACATCACTGTTCCTCTTACCAAGTTTGAAAATGTGATTTTAGAGTTGGAATCAGTGTTCACGTTATCTTTTAGCATTTTATTTCCTGTATATTTTCCATGTTTTGTTGTACTCCATATACTTTCATTGTTAATGACTATACATTTTTTATTACTATAAAGTATACATTTCCCCATTGTTTAGCAGATACTTCCATTTTATTGCTATTAGTTATGATATAGTTGTCTTTGCACAGATAATTGTGCACACCCATGCTTCTCATTGGTTACAAGAGTATGACGACTTAAAATACGTTGTGGTTTATTGCCAGATCTCTAGAAACACTACGCATTAACAATGCCACTAGCAAAAATATAAGTACTTCACTTGCCTTACCAAAATCAATCTTTTTTCTTTAAGTAAATACTTTCTTTTTGGCTTTGTATGAACATTTTTTTAAAGTCATTGGCCCAGGTGCCCCTTGGCATTGATTGTATGGATTTTTTATTCTTGATTTTGGACAGCAGGTTTATCTGCTGTGTTTTGCACACACACGTACCTTCAATATATGTATGTGTGTGTTTGCCTGCCTTTTAGGTTACGTTTTAGGTTTGCTGGTTTTGTTCTGTAGAAGTTTTTATAAAACAAATTATATTTTGTAACTGATTTTAGCGTAAGATCCATAAGTTGATTCTCCTTTAGCTACTGAACTACATATTTATGTTAATCTCATTTCATCTAGTTTTTAAAATGTTTAACTCTTTACCCCAGAGTGTATTGTGCCCTGGACTATTTTAAATGCATAGAAGTTGCTACTATTATATCTCAACTGACAAGCCAAATATGCTTTTGATTTTAATCCTATTTTTACTTCCTTTCCCTTTATCCAGCTATGATGACGAAGTTGATAAAGTAAACCAGTATCAAAGACTAAGTCTAGAAGACCTGGAAAAAATAGAAATAGGTAAATTTTAACATGCTAACCAAGTCCTAGAAAGCAAATACTGTTCTTCCAAGAGTGGCACACTGTCTGAGCAAGCAGTGCGACTTACACAATCCGAAAAGGATACTGATATTGCAGGTAGTCTATTTTTTAGGACTCTCGTCTATTCTTTAGAGATTAGTGATGGGTGATAGTCTAATAACTATTTCTTTTATTACATACCTTGTGAAGATTAACCCAAGAATCAAGAAAGTTTAAATATTTGAGACTGAAGAAGAGTTTTTATTTAGTCTCATCAAACCAAATCATCACAGTAAGCTTGTATTTTGTGTACTCTCATTTAGAAGAAATAAGAAAAATATGCTAAGTTCCTAACCAATGAATAAGTGTTAGTATTTTGAAGATACAGAAAAAACTGAATTTTATGTGGAAGATTTAACCATATTCATTTGGGTTTTTAGGTCCTGAACCCACTCTCTTTGGTAAGCCGAAGTTCTCCTGCATGCGACTGCACTACAGATATAAAGAATCAAGTGGCTATTTCCACACACTGAGAGCTGTAATGCGTAATCCAGAAGAGGATGGGAAAGGTAATGAAGAGATGACAGTATTCAGTGATAACTTTTGATCTGCTCTTATAAATCCAAGTGGAAGTGGGGACAGTATATACCATTACAAATGGAACCTACCTTTGTAACCTTGCAATAGCTACTTTGTCTCCAGAAAGCAGGGAAATTAGCTTGTAGCTTGGGGCAGGGCTGTCTGTAATGGGAGATCACAGTGTGTTTGGTCATAGGGGTACCAGGGCTTTTTCCCACCACATCTGCCTCTCGGGGACAGTAGTCAGGGAACATTCCTGTCTCATTCATGGCTATTGCCTCGGCATCTAACACAGGACTAACACAGGACAAATGAGAATAAACTTTTAATTCCAATTGATTTGGTTCATTTGCCCTTTATTAACTCTTCTGTTAAAATGTTTTAGAACATTTTGAATTAGTGGGGAGAATAATGAACAAGCAGCAGTTTTCTGTAAATTGTAGCAAATAAACTCGTATTTAAATGTAAGACCACAAATTTCATTTAGGGTTCTGAATTACAAGTGCTATTTCAGTATGTTTTTGGAGAAACTAGCAAGCAGTTGTATTTGGTTTCAGATACCCTTCAGTGCATTGCCGAGATGCTGCAGATAACCAAGCAAGCCATGGGATTAGATGTACCTATAACTGAGAAAAAACTTGAGAGGTAAGCATACTACTTCGATTTTCTCAAGAATTAAGGACATTATTTTCCAAAGTCTTGTTTCTTTAAAAGTATTTGCAAGATGGGGCAAAAATCAAATTAGGGTAATATATTGGTATTTAGATTGGGAAGTGTCAAATTTCTGTGGATCAAAAAGTAATATTTTTTAAATTTGCTCTTTTGAGAGTCTGTATAAGAAATACTTTACTTGTGGCCATAATTTAAACAACTTTAAAACATACTGGATGTCATTTTCTCTGTAAATGCCAGTGGGTTTTAAATTTGGGAAAAGAATGCCTGTAAAGAGATTATTTCACACTAAAATTTGGACTTCCCATCTGATTACGTTTTATGATCCACATTCGATTGGAGAAGAGCCACTTGGTCGTCTAGAGAAAAACTGCTCGGTCTGTGTTAGTAGAGAGAATCGTTTCTGTAACTAACTCTTTAGCGTCCTAAGTTTTATGAAATATGCTCATGACCAGCACGTCAAACATCCATACTGAAACGTGGCAAATAGCAGTCACTCATATCTTTTTTTTTTTTTTTTTTTTTTAAAAGATGCTTAACCGCTGTGCCACCCAGGTGCCCCTAAATATCCCATATCTTTTAAAATAATTGTAGGTAATCCACAGGAAACAAATTCTCCCCCCTCCCACCTGAATTCAGCCAAGTTGGAATGGGTGCAGCCAGCTTTAGTTAAGATGCTACAGATTCCCATTTACAGTCCGTGTTGGTGCGGCTGGTTGTTCAGGTTGTTGCTGTAGTAGACCTGCCACAGATGGTAGCCACTTGCCACAAAAGTGACTGTAGTAGCCCCCCCTTCCCCCATCCACGTTTCAATTACCTGTGGGTAGCCCTGGTCTGGGAGCAGGTGTTCGTCTTCCCGACGCTCAGTCACAGTGCCCATGTCATTGACCTCATCTCACCATGTAGGCATGTCATCATCTCATGTCCTCACCAGAACGGTGAATATAGGAAGATGCTTAGAGAGATGATGTTTATGTAAATTTTTTTTACAGTATTATAAATTATTCCCGTTAATCTCTTACTCTGCCTAGTTATAAACTTTATCACAGGTTATATATGCATAGGGAAGAACGTAGTATGTACAGGGTTTAATCCTATCTGTGGCTTTGGATATCCGCTGGGGGATCTTGGGATATATTCCCCACAGGTAAAGGGGGGGAACTGCTGTTGTCTGAAATTGGGGTGTGGATTTTTTAATTCTCAGAATACACAAAAATGCAGGTTGAGGCAACCGTGGGGAGGCTTCTCTCCCTTCCCTTACTCTAGTGCTTCCCCCTCCTCTGATTGCCAAAGAGAGCGCAGCAGAAGGAAACATGCAATCATGACCAAATCTAAAGCCAAAGTTTTGATCCAGAAGAACTCAAACATGATTAATACAACTACCGTGAGGGGCTTCACAGCACAGGATTAAGATTTTACAGATTCCGTGTTGGCACAGGCTGGCTATTCGGTGCACGGGCTGTTTAAGGACGGGACACGCAAGAAACTGCTTTCTGGACTGGGAGTTAAAGTCACACAGCCAGGGCACCGTTCCCACTCAGTGCCCAGGGACAGTTTGTCAATGTCGTTTATAAAGGCTTCTGCTGCCCAGCTGTGAACTACTACCCACGGGTTGCCTCAAAGACTTAGTACCAAAAAAAATAAGATATCTCATTAATCATCTTTTAATAGTGATTATATGTTGAAATATTTTGTATTTATTGGATTAAATATCAAATTTTCATGTTTTTAATATGGCAAGACAAATTTAAAACTACATCTAGTTTACACTTCTGTTGCATAGTAGCATTCTGCTAAATTTAGATAATCCCTTGGAGTTGATGCCAATCAGCAGTGCAGTGTTTCAGAAATTGGGCCCAATTAAAAGTAACAGCTTTCACTTACAGTAACTGGAACTGGTGTATTGGATTTCGGGAGTTAACTTTTTTCTCTTCTAATTTGCAGGAAGAGCAGTAAACCTCATGAAGACATCATTGGCATCAGATCTCAAAACCAAGGCTCTTTGGCACAGGGAAAGAATTTTTTAATGAGCAAATTTTCATCTCTAAATCAAAAAGTGAAACAGACCAAATCTAACGTAAATATTGGCAATCTACGAAAGCTAGGAAACTTTGCCAAACCTGAAATGAAAGTTAACTTTCTAAAACCAAACTTAAAGGTGAATCTCTGGAAGTCAGATAGTAGTCTTGAAACCATGGAAACCACAGGTGTGATGGATACCAAAGTCCAGGCAGAGTCGGATGAGGAAATGTCTTCAGAGAATGACTCCTACCACTCTGATGAATTCCTTGCAAATTCCAAGTCTGGTGAAGACAAACAGCGAGCTAGTTCTTTGGAGAATGTAGGGCCCAGAGACCATGTTCTTCCTAGTTGTGGTATTATTGCTTCCGCACCTCGGTTAGGCAGTCGGTCCCAGTCCATTAGCAGCACTGATGTTAGCATTCATGCTCCTTCAGAGACTGCTGCTCATGGAAGTGGGTCTGGAAAAGGCCACGAGTCTCCTTTGAAGAAAAGGCCTTCTGCTGACAACATCTACATATTGACTGGCTTTGCGAAGCCTGTGGATATTTACTGCCACAGATTTGTACAGGATGCACAAAACAAAATGACTCCGCTGTCAGAAACAGAGTCTGTTTCTCAGCAGGCTGGTGAGGAAGGAAATCAAATGACCAATCAAGTTTCTAATGAAGAAACACAACTGGAATCAACAGAACAGATACCTTCTCGGCCGTCTCAGTTAGATGTGTCGTCTTCTGCCGCAGGTCCCCAGTATTTGTCAGTGGAACCAGTGCATCCAGCTATATCTCAAAAGACCCCTGGCTCTGGCTCCAGCATGCCTGAACTTGAGACGGGGCTTCATGTAACTCCTTCTCCCTCCGAGGGCAGCAGCAGCAGAGCGGTCTCTCCCTTCGCAAAGATTCGAAGTTCCATGGTCCAAGTTGCTAGTATTACCCAAGCTGGCTTCACCCAGGGGATCCACTTCGCAGTGGCAAAGGTTCAGAAGAGCCCTGCAGAACCTGAAGGGGTTAATGAAGTCCAGCAAAATGAACTTAAAAATATGTTTACACAGTGCCAGACACGAATAATTCAGATTTAGTTTTTAGCCACAAAGAATCCTATGGCTTTTACTTAATCCAAAAAGAGGTTTCACATGTTAGGCTATTTTAACCTGTACTGTCTTTGAAGCTAGGGATCACAAATTCTGTTTATCGGGAAAGGTTATTTTAAAAGGAGCTGAACTGGAGCAGATTTCCAGATCCGACAGCCAGGACAGCAGAAGTACATCATCCTAGAAGGTGTAAACGTGAGTAGCTTATGCACTGCAGAGCAGCTGGTCTCTGAAAGTAATTTGGGGATAATTACTTTGAGACATAACCTGAACCTTTTTTGGAGTGGGGTGGATAACCGAAGTGTAGGACTAAACACATCAAGGATGAACATGGACACATTTAGGGGAATGGCATTTTTCATAATTCGTCTTGTCCGTTCATTTCTGTGTAAATATTTAGTTTGTTTTTAGTGACTTTAGAGTGTTACTAGTACAAAGAAGCATTTGAATATTAAAAAATTCTAGTTTAGTTTTGATGGCTTAACCATTCCCTATTAAGAGTTAATTGAGGGTTACTGGTACTACAGTCAAGAAAGGTATGCCCATTTGATCCTAATTTCCCCCCATAGTCTACTTAAAATATTCTGCTCCTTGTACACCCCAAAGTCTAGAATTAAGACTTGTCAGTCTTAAAACCTGAGACACCAGATGTGAATACCAGCACCTATTAAATTATTTTGCTGTTTTTAGGAATGGAAGACTACATTTACCAGATTCTGGTAATTCGTGAAATGAGTATTCAAGTTATAATTTTTGCAGGGGAACATTCCTTACCACCTTTTATAGACTATTAACTAAATTATTGAAAATTTAGTAGTCTGAAGTACAGTTGTACTAAAACTGATTTATGACTATAATCCTGACCCCGTGGAACCATGGCCTCAGAAAAGCCCATACAAGAGCGTTGCACACCTTATTCCAAACTAGTATTGGTTTGTCTGGTATCTTTAGAGCCTTACTCTGTTGAAGTGATTCTCAGCTAAACATTATGTCTGTTGTAACTTTGATAAGTATTTCCACATTTGTTATTTATTAGTGGTATCTTTTTTTTTTGAAGTGTCAAATCTTGTGATTATTTAAAATAAAATACCGTTGTAATTTAAAGTGACAATGTGTATGAGAATTCCTTAAACATTTTAAAGATAATGGTTGATTTCTAAATCAGAAAATTCATAAGGTAAATTTGCTACAGCTGATCACTTGAGTCTCAGCCATTCCAGTATTTTCCTCTCGGTGTTTATATGACTTTAAAAATGAAGTGCATCACAAACCATCAAACAGCAAAGTTCACTGGCCAGTGTGTGGGCAAAGGAGAAAAGAAACGGGGTTCTGAAGCCCAGAGTTCCAGTCTCTTACCTGAGTGGGACGCCAGTAGGAGCACACCAGGCTGCACCACCTCCCACAGCAGAGGTGTTCCACCAGGAGGCCGCGGGATCTCTTCCCACACATCATGGGATGAGTCTTATAATTCATGAAAAACAATCCAAAGTTCTAATAATTTGGGAAGTTTTGTTTATTTGAAAGAGGGTTGTCCTTTCAAGGGAATTTTTCTTCAAGATCAAGCAAATTATGTACTTCTCTTTGGTAAATTACAATTCACATTGGCACAATCACACAGTAACTACTCTACTCTCTTGAATTTTATTCTCACAAATCCAGTTGAGTCTTCATTTTATTTCTAAAAGGTTAAGGAAGTCTTGTCTACCAGTTATAAAAATGAAAACCAGTTAGAATTCTAAATATAAACATTATTTACATTAGTTTATAAAAATAGACGAATTTAGGAAAAGTTTAATAGTAATTTTCACTTCAGTTCATTAAGCATAATGAATTCCTTGGTTTTCAAGGCTGACCCTGTTTCCTTGAAACATTTAACTGATCTCATGTTTCCCACTAGGTAAGTTACTGGCTAAAAAATCCCCCACTAATCTTCATATGTAACCGCTGTTACCTTATAAAAAGTAATGGTCTAAACGTTCTAAACATTCTTGATGCCACAATTATACTACTGTACTGTATTAAATTGCTTTCTTGGTATGGGTAATGATATTTTTGTTACTTTAAAAACTTTTATGTTAGGGGCACCCGGGTGGCTCAGTCGATTAAGCATCTGCCTTTGGCTCAGGTCATGATCCCGGGGTCTTGGGATTGAGCCCCGCATCAGGCTCTCTGCTCAGTGGGGAACCTGCTTCTCCCTCTCCCTCTCCCTCTGTCAAATAAATAAGATCTGAAAAAAACAAACACTTTTATGTTAAATCTGTAATTGGTCTGGGAAAAACTTACCTATAGCTTTATTGGGTATTCCTGGATTAGTAGATATGTTCATTGACTAACACATCTGGAACTAATGGAAAAACTTACACAAAAGTTTAAAATCCAATACAATCATCAAAGCAACTAAATGACAATTATTAGGAAAACAATTTAAAACTTTATTTTCTACAGAAGGCATATTTAAAAAAGTTAACTGTTTGCTTTCTTCCTATTTGGGTAAAACAACCTATCCTAAGGCAGCATTCCCTTAAGTCCCATAAAACAGTGGTTCCCAAATGCACGGGGATGAAATGAGAAAAATAAGGACAATGTAGTGTTTTTTCCAAAAAGCTATTTATTCCATTTAAAGGACTCTCTCATTCTGAGATTGCCCTTTTATGAAAAAAAAAAATTGTGATAATACAGTGGTTTTTTTCAGATTACTTGGCAAAATACATTGGCAACCCTGTCCCCCAAATTTTTGGAAATGTTACTGGTCCATGAAATCCAAAAGTCTGGGAACCACTGCCATGTAAAAGACTAATTTTGTAGGTTATTAACAACTGTTAAGTGGAAAAAAACTGTGGTCAAATGTTTGGGAAATGATACTACAGAATTTCACACAGTCATGTGAATTAATGGCAGGTACACCCCATTCCCCAAACTTGGACCACTAAACACATTCAGACCTACCGTTAATTGGAAAGACATTGTAAAAATCTGAAGTGAACAACTCCTCTGACTTTGGAATTCCAACAATTTTCTTCAAATGAAGTTGACATTAGCATTTCAACAGAGTCTGGCCTATGACTTAGCTGAAACTAAGGAAATGGTATCAGCAACATTATCAATATTAAACTTTTAATATCAAATACATTTTTGTACATCGTTACTAATTTATATAATTATAAAACAATCAAAAGCTCCATAAAATCAGTAAGGTAAAAGCCCTTACTGAATATTATATAAACTTCAGATGTTACCAGGCTTGATCTCAGGAAAAGTCATTGGTTTTTGATATAAATTATCTACAAAACAATGTGGTATAAATGGTATTTGAATTTTACAATAATGTGGCTACAATCTGCCCACTACTCTCCTAGGTGTCAGATCTTTAAAGTTCATTTCCATTCACACATTTCTGCTGTTGAAGCCTGGTTCTTCTTAAAGACTCTAGCTGCTTTGCTCTGAGCCATCGCTCTCTTGACAGTGTTGTCTGACCGGCACTGAGAGATAGAAACCTGGCGTGAAACACAGAAATGGATTTAAGTCTAGACCCAGGACAGGATGTAGTTCTCTTTCTTCTTCTTCTTTTTTTAAAGAACCTAGGAATACTGGGTTAGGGGTCAAGACCATCTGGTAGCTACATACAAGTCAAGAGCCAAGTTAGACTTCCACAAAGGGATCTCTGAAGTCTAGAGACAAAAAGCAAGCCTGTTCCGCTGGTCACTGGCCAAACACAATCCCCCTTCACTAAACCCTTTCACAGGGTATTTTAAAGGCAAAACATTTCCACTGGTAGAAATCTGCGTCAGTTACTCCTAAAGATTGGGAGGTTCACACAGAGCTTACTAAAACAGCAATTATGGACACGTACTACTCACCGAGCTACAATGAGCAACTGGTGGAGATCGTCGGCAGTGATGCTCTGAGGGTCGTTCTTGCGCATTTCCACGAAGTCGTCTTCAACTGCCTGCGCCAAGAGAGGAAGGGGCTTTCACACCAGCGCTTATGAACAAACGCCGCGCACTATGTAGGGAAAAGCGAAGTAACTCGGCCCACGGGCTGATGTGGAAATGAGGAAGTCCGCCTGCTGCGTGGGCTTCTTAGGAGATGAGAGTCACTGAGAGGCACGCCGCACCCTCAGGGATAGCGCTGCTCACAGACCTGGCAGGTGGCCAGGCAAACACCTAGGTCAGCAACATGCACGGCCCACGGGGGAGAGTGATGTCAGCCAAAGCGGCAGAGGGAGGGCCTCAGAAAACTGTCCCCACCACTGAAGAGGACCAGAGCACTAGCAAAAACTATCAAAATCTGCTTCTTCAAAAGTCTGAAAATTAACCAAAATACAGGGAGCATTTGTTCAAGAAAGAACACTGGGCTTTGAGGCATTTTAGCTTCCCTATCCACCCGACCCCCCCACTCCTGCAGCGCTGAAAAGGAACAGCCTGGCGACCACGAGACAGGGTGGTTCCCTGCGAGAATCCACGTGTAAGGCCGTCTTTATTCAGCCTGACTCTGCTTACCCAATGTCAACAGCCTCTTCTCCCAGGGAATTTATCAAAAACAATCAGAAGCCAGTACTGATCATCTTGGCTGCTTCACACACTGGATACTAGTTGGGGCAAACAGGCAGCTAACCGAAACCCTTACAAGAAAAAACTAGGTCATGAGAATTTTTCCCTCCCAAAAGCCCCCAAAGGACGATCTATCTCTATCTCCCCAGGAATGCAGAAGGCCACACAAAGGGCCGTGCACATACTCAGAAGATCGGAGCAGGCCCTAAGCTATCCGGGGTGACCTTCTCTGTGCAAGCAGAAAGAGAAGGGTAGGTCACGGTGGTGAACTGTGTGGCAGTGTTGAAGGCCTGCCATGTAGACACAGAGCCCTTGGCTTTAACTGGGAGACCTATTTCTAGGCATCTAAGGAAATTTAATTTCTATCTGATCACTGACTGACCTCTGAGCTCACAGACTCCACGACTTACATACAAAGAATATGCTTTACAGAGTTCATTCAGAAAAGTCTAAGCAATAAGCAGCAACAACAAACCCCAGGGAGGGGCAGAGCCCCCAGAGCAGAGCTAGCCTAGCATTTCAATATCTGGTTTTCAAAGAAATAAGGAGACACAGAAAGAAACAAGAATGTCTGGACCCCTTCACTGAAACAAAAGTCAACTCCCTCCCTGAGGGAGCCCACATACTGGACTTGCTAGACAGAGACTTTAAGATTTTATTTATTTGAGACACAGCGAGCACGAGCGCGCACAAGAGAGCGCAAGTGCTGGAGAGGGAGAAGCAGGCTGCTTGTCGAACAGGGAGCCCGACGTGGCACTCGGTCCCAGGACCCTGGGATCATGCCCTGAGCCGAAGGCAGACGCTGAACTGCCTGAGACACCCAGGCGCCCTAGAGAAAGACTTTAAATCAGCTCTTTAAATATATTCAAAGAACTAAAGGAAACCACATATAAAGAGCTAAAACAAAATATGAGAATGATATCACACTGAATAAAAAGTATCAAGAGAGAAAGAAATATTTAAAAAGCAAGTAGAGAGGGGCCTGGGTGGCTCAGCAGGTTAAGCGTCCAAGTGTTGGTTTCGGCTCAGGTCATGATCTCGGGGCTGTGGGATGGGGCACTGCATTGGGCTCCACGCTCAGCTCGGGGTCTGCTTGGGATTCTCGCTCTCCCCCTCTGCCCCTCCCCCGCTTGCTCACTCGCTCTCTCTGAATAAAGTCATTAAAAACATAAAAAGCAAATAGAAATTCTGAAGTTGAACAACATAACTGAGACTTAAAATTCAGTAGAAATGAGGCTCAGCTTTGTGCAGCAGGCAGAGCAAAGTCCCAGTAAACGTGCAGAAAGGTCAACTGCAAACGTCCAGTCTGTGCAGGAGAAAGTAAAGGGAGGAGGAAAACAAACAGCACCTCAGTGACTTGTGGGACACCATCGAGTGTACCACCACTCTCCTACAGGAGTGCTGGAAGGAGAGGAGGGAGAAAGGCACAGAAAGAAATTTAAAGAAATAATGGTCAAAACCTCACCAAACTTCCTGAAAACTTCCCTAAGATGTGCATTACTTTGCACACTCAAGCAGCTCAATAAACTCCAGTAGGATAAACTCAGAGATCCACACCCACAGACACATCACAGCTGAGCTGTCAAAAGCCAAGGAGAGTCTAGAAAACACAAGAGCAAAGGGCTCCCTGTGCCCCAAGAAGCCTCTCTTCAGAAATCAGCGGACTTCTCAGAACTACGGGGGGCCAGACGGCAACTGGAGGACATACGTAAAAAGTGCTGAAAGAAAAGTCTACAAGAACTTCACATCCAGTAAAACTGGTCTTCAAAAATAGATTAAGACACTCCCAGATAAGCAACAACTTAACAGAACTAGTCACAGCAGATCTGCCCTACGAGAACCACGGAGGGTTCCTCAGGCCAAAATGAAAGGACGCCACGCGGTGACGTGAATCCATGCAGAGATGACCAGTAAAGGGAACGACATGGGTAAATATAAAAAGCAGTACAAAGGTCTCTTTCCTTGTAACTTTTTCCCTCTGATTTAAAGACAACAGCATAAAAGAAGAATTATAAATGCGTCGATGGAGCACAACAGACAGAAGACAGAGACCACACAGCAAAGTTACCTCCCAGCAGTCACAGGAAACCTAAGGTGAGTAAACCGTCTAAATCAACATAGGGAAATCGTTCCTTTTACCCCAAACACACCTTGGTTATCTCATCGGAGATGCTGTAATCCAGGAACCTCAGAAGGGTCAGGTAGATGCGGAACTTGTTCAGCACGGAGGGCAGCACGGTGGACAGAAGGCTGTCCGTGTACTCCTCCATGTTCGGGGGGATGAGCTGGGGCTGTAAGTGGATCTGGCAGTCTGCCTGGAGAGAGAAACAGGACACAGTATTTTCCAAGTTCCTAAATTAATCCAAAATTTCAGGAGGAGGCTTTGTCCGTATCAGCCCGTGAAGGAATCAGGAAATACTCTTCATTACTAGGGGGAGGTCACTTTTTAACATTAATTTACAAGCACCGTGCGATAATCACAAAAGTAATAGGCTTCACAGACAATACTGGTCAAGCCTTTCTTTGTTACTTACACTTCCTCAACAGGATCGGTAAATGCATAAAAAGGTAGCCAACCTCTAAAAAGCAGCTAATTAAAATGTTTTTGATGTTTCCTTAATCCTGGAATGTGTACTCTATGTCTTACTGATCTGCCTTTCTAGAAACCACATAAAGCAAATCACACTTTCCCACAGAAAACTTACACGCGGGCCATTTCATTCTCGTTCACAGGCAATGTCTCATAAATCACAGTGAACACGAGTTTACAGAGAAACTACACACCTTTTAAACAACTGGGCGTACTTCTCATCATGAAAAAACACAATTTAAAAGCTCTCTTCGTCAGTGACTCTGATGATTAACCAGAGCATTTCACCATAGAGCATAAAAATAATTACCATGTCATTGAGAACATTTTAAAAGGAACTCTGAAATATTTCTGACATAAGACTGACAAAAAACAATGGGACTGAGGCAGTAAGAACAAAGGTCTAGATGTGAATCAGGCAAGTTACAGATAGCTTCTACTTTCTACACCTGGATGCGGGAGGTGCTGCTAGCTGTTGGTAGCATGTGATTTGCCATATCTGGTTCTTCACAGATAGGTCTTCCTCCTCAGGGCAGGAACAAAGTAATCAATTCTCTTCCTGATAACCAGCAGTCCCAATTTTGAAAGAAGTTTAACTTCTCAATAATAAGCTGTACCAAGAAACAAAACAAAAATATAGGGTATCTTTCCAATGTAACCTCCCTCTACCTTAAAATGTCTCATCGTACCGGTAGCAGTGATCTCCCCTCCGAAGTAATAAAAACATTAATATTGCAGGGGAATTCCATCTGGTGGTAACTGAAGTCATAATCCACCTTCTGCCAAGTTATTAGGTTGCTCAGCGCAGTCACATTATGAACACCTAGAAAATTTAAAAAAAAATTTTTTTTTTGTTATTTGGTTTTAATCACCTAAACAAATTGGTTTTACTGACATCGATTTAAGACATGAGGTTTCAGGGCGCCTGGCTGGCGCAGTCGTTAAGCGTCTGCCTTCAGCTCAGGGCGTGATCCCAGCGTTCTGGGCTCGAGCCCCGCATCTGGCTCCTCCGCTATGAGCCTGCTTCTTCCTCTCCCACTCCCCCTGCTTGTGTTCCCTCTCTCGCTGCCTGTCTGTATCAAATAAATAAATAAAATCTTTCAAAAAAAAAAAAAGACATGAGGTTACTACTGCCTTAAAAAAAAAAAAAGTATCTGAGGCATTGTTCAACTTCCTAAGCTAAATGTTCACTAAGTAATAGGCTTCACAGACAATACTGGTCAAGCTAAACAAATGTATTTTGGGGCCAAGACCCCCCAATATCTAATCTAGCATCTGGTATGCCAACTGCGCACAAGACAGGTTCCCGGAAGCACAATCACTTTCTATCTGGTGTGTCCGTGGGTCTAGAACAATACGGTAGAACTAAAATGATTTTTATGCAGAGAGATAGTGAATTTTGATTTTTATACTCACCTGTGCCTTAAGGATACCCCATTCACACTATTTTTCCTTCTTTCTACCTTTACCTCTTGAACTTACCGCCAGCAAAGTGTCTTCTCAATACTCATCTGAGCACAAATAAAGCAACCTGCTTCCTTGCCAGTTTATAACAAGTTCCCGTAACTGAGGTTAGTTCAAACCTTCCAAACTATTTTTTTTCAGAGATTCTCCGAAAAAAAATTTTAAACTTCATATTAGGCAGTAAAAAATGCTTTATTAGATCTTCTCTACACTTTCCCTTTTAGCCAATATATGATTGAAGGCAAAATCTCCTCCCTTCTCAGCCTTTCAAGAGCTCCTTGCTATGTCCTTGTTCCGTCACTGTACTGCGTACGACAAAACACAGCTGATGTACACAGTCTGTAAGTTTATAATTCCCACATTATACAGATTCTTATGGCAAGCCTGTGAAATGTGTGTCTCTGGATCAGTGATTCTTTTAAAAGTCATTACCAGATCTGGCTTTCACAGGAGGTTAGAAACCAAGGGAGACACCCACGTCCATACCTGGTGTGTCCAGCTGCCCTTGCTCTAGGAGAGTTTCATCAATCACAAGGGAAGTGTTGCTCGGCAGCTGGAGGAGCCCGCTGACCAGGCGATTGGCTGTATAGTCTTTGTGGGGGATGAATTTCAAATGGTTCATGTTCTCTATAGTCATCTGCAGACGAAAAGACTGCAAAGAGAAATTTTTTAATGAGCAAGGAACAGTTTCCCTGTTTAAAGAAAATACATACTTGGGGTTAAATACTTTCCATACGTGTATAAGGAAAGATCGTATCAATTTCTAAGGCTGTAGCTTCAAGGCTTCTTGAGCTCTTAAAGCAAGAATCTTACATATACACCTTAAATGATAAATCTACATCTTAAATAAAAATTTCACTAAATCTATGAGCTGCTTTATTCTCAACTGTCTTGTTCAGTATTCTTAAATAATTTCTATGTTACCAGAGAACCAGAAACAAATGATAGATAATTCAGATACATTTACCAAATATTCAGAAGCTTAACTTCTACCTACAACAACCACAGGCTAAATAGAAAATATTTATTCAAGATGGGGAGAGAAATGCTTGATTTTCTTTGGTGCTCCTCAAATTAAAATCACTTTCATTCATCAGCCTCCCGCAGACCAGGGAACAAACTGTCACGAGGAGAGCTGAGGAGCAGAGCACGCTGAGCAGGGGCCAGGCGCTGTGGGTCCTAGAACGTGCTGCAGGCTGCGTCCGTCTTAGCACGGGATCTGTCAGACCCTCTGCAACGCCCCCCACTCCCGGTTCCCCACGCCCACCACTCAAGACCCTGTGCACCCTGCTTCACACTCCAGTCTCCACTCCTATCACCCACGTGTGGCAAGGGTGGAGACCGGGGTTGGCGAGAAGGGCGCTGAGGAAGAGAGAAACTTTCAGAATGTACAGGATTATTGTACTATGGCTCAGTGATTCAAAGAAACGGGCAGAGGGCTGGGACCCCATTACGGATAGAAGCAAACAAGCCCTAAAGAAGCAGTCTGTCTAAACAGAAGGGGTGCGCAGCAGGGGCTCGCTCCCCGTGAGAGACGCGGGTCGCTCATGCTGGACCTACTGTGAAAACCAACCAAGACGTGAACGAGCCAAGCGTTCAGAGTTTGGCGCTAGACAGACACACAAAAGGAATGGAAGGGAGCGGGATATGGGAACAATAAAAGGGTCAAACCCACAAACCTACTACGAAGCGATGCAAATTAAAAGATCCAAAAGGAAATACCCCACCATGCGATAACATGGTGTACCTGCCACAGGCAACTTCCGCACGTAAACACGTACCCATGTCCTAAGCATGAGCGCCAGGCTGCTGCCCGGACTTCACCTCCTGCCCTCCTCCCCAGAACTCGTTCCACACCAGCCACAGTGGCCTCTGTCGGCATGCCTCTGACCTGCCCAGCACACTGGTGCCTCAGCACCTCTGTGCCTGCTCTCCCACCGCTCACAGGACGGACGCTCCCCCCAACAGAGCCACGTGGCTTGCTCCCACACCTGCATCATCTCCCCGAATTCCCGGAAGGCAAGACCTTCCCTGACCACACTGTATACACGAGCAACTCCACCCTAGCCCAGCGCTCCTTAGTCCCCTTCTCCTGGGCCTTTACTCTTCTCCATGGCACCTCAACAACATACTCTGTATTTACCTATATCTATCGGTCTTCTACCACAATAATTTAAAATCTATTTCAGTAATTCCCAAAATGTGGTGGTCCAGGGAACTCCCAAGGAGTTGCTGATATACTTTTATGGAGTCCACGAGGTCAAAATGATATAAAAGACCCATTCGATGTGCAAGACAGACCAATGAATTTACTACAGCAGAGTATAAAAAGCTCATTGAGGAGATTACAGATTGCACACTTGCAACTATCCTTCAATGGGCAGTTTTGGTCTAGTACCAAAGAATATCCACAGTTATTCAAAAAGGCCAGCTTTCAGGGCGCCTGGGTGGCACAGCGGTTAAGCGTCTGCCTTCGGCTCAGGGCGTGATTCCGGCATTCTGGGATCGAGCCCCACATCAGGCTCCTCTGCTGGGAGCCTGCTTCTTCCTCTCCCACTCCCCCTGCTTGTGCTCCCTCTCTATCAAATAAATAAATAAAATCTTTAAAAAAAAAAAAAAAAAAGGCCAGCTTTCCTTCATATGCTTCAAGCAAAACATCTTATTACAAGAGACTGAACGCAGAAATGCATTTGACAATCCAGCGTTCTTCTATTAATCCAGATATTAAAGAGACTGGAAAAAATTTAAAACCATGTCACTTTTATCACTAATGTTTTTTGATTTGGGATAATAGCTCTTGTTACAAAAATATTTTATGTTCGTGTGTAATTGATTTATTTTCATGACTATTTAAGTGTATTTTAAGATTTAATTTCTACTATGATAGAGTGATAACAAAAACAACCCAGATTCTTTGAGTCCTCAATAATTTTTTCAAAGTGTCAAGTGAGTCAAGGAGCGTGAGAAATCCTGGTCTGTTTGATCCACTGCTGTTTTAGGGCCTGGAAGAGCGCTAGCACTTACCCTCCAATCACACAGTCACATGAATGATCTATTTTAACCTCTTAAATCTACAAAATGAGAGGTGATGAACGCTGCCAGTCACATGAGTAGTCAGAAGCAACGCCCTCGTTCCCAACGTCTCACCACCACAGAAAACCTGCATTCCACACACCCTGGCAAACAAAGGCAGCTCTACCTTCCAAACAGGAATTAAAACTGGGGCAATGGAGATAAAGCTCTTTATTACCTCGGCTACATGAATTCTGCTCCTGTAATTTAGGCTTATTTAAAGATTTAAGATTTTAATGCAAACAAAGGATACCAAGTTGCACAAACTGGCATCAACCAAGAGCATAATTTTAAGGGATTTACTTGCAATTGTGCTGTTAGACTCAGAAATTTCTGCTAAGGCATAAAATAAAAGTGAAATGTTTAGGGATAAGTATGTAAATTATGGAACCTAGCAGGCTGTTTCCCCTTAGTAAGATCTATTAAAATCTCAAAGTTACATACTTGGGTTGAATGAAAGACAAGTAGATGGATTTTTAAAACATGCTCAGGTTTCTTATGATTTTTTAAAATTTATTTGAGAGAGAGAGCAGAGCGAGGGAGAGAGAACACGAGTAGGGGGGAAGGGGCAGAGGGAGAGGGGGAGGGAGAAACAGGCTCCCCGCTGAGCAGGGAGCCCAGCATGGGGCTCCATCCCAGGGGCAGACGCTTAACTGTCTGAGCCACGCAGGCACCCCAGGGTGTTCAGATTTCTAATAAATATCTATATTGATCTTACTGCTGGAACAAGATGTTGAATAATCCGGTATAAGTGTTCTGTGAAGGTACTATTCCGCGGGCAACCACTCAAGTTAACTGTGAATTTTCCCAGCGGAAGAACATCTCTTCTTGTATACCTAGAAAAAAAGATACCAACCAGTAAGATATTCAGGTGATTTCCTGATTTCCATCGAAAAGCAAAATAAGGTTAGTACAATATTGTAATTAAAAAAAAAAGGTGAATTACTCTGACCGGTTCATTTATCAGAATAACAGCAATAAAAATAATAGCCAGTACTTATATGTGAGCACTGAGCATGTGCTAGGGACTGCTCAGAGCGCTTAATGTCTCATTTAATTCCCAGACTCTCTGAGGCAGGTCATCTTCGCTGTATAGGTGAGAAATCTGAGACAAAAATCTGAGGGAAGATGCCCAAGTTCACACAGCAGGATGTGGGAGAGCTGGATTCGAATCTACGGGGTTTGGCTCCAGAGTCTGTGCACTGAAACATTATGTACTGCAGTCTGAAGTCCTAGCCGAGGAAAGACGTGGAATACCAAGACGCTGACTGCAGAGTCACTTAGAGGAAAACTAGGAAACCCAGCATTTATGGAACTAGGACAATGGTCTATGATGAAATACCGTGCAGCCATTAAAAAGTTCATGAAGGATTACAAACGAAGAATGTTTAAGATATATTAAATGATACAAACAAGATCAGTGTTTAGAGTACCATGGAGATTTGTGCAGGGATGTACACGTATGTAAACAAGACAATATGAAACAAACATGAGCCAATGTGTTCACAGAGATCATCTCTAAGTGGGTGAGATGACATATGATTTCCAGTTTCTTTACACTCCTAGAACTTGTTGAAAACACAGGTTACTTCTGAAATCAGGAAACAAAGACCTACAGTGGAGTGCAAGGAGGGGAGCACCTCAGCATACAAGTTAGATGTGTGCACACCAGGCCTTGCAGAACCTTGGGATGTATAAACAGAATTCAGAATGCAAAAAGAATAAAACAGCTCCTTTTACTCATCAGCCAGGTTCTTTGTGTGACTATGGCTTTTTTTTCTTTTTAAAGATTTTATTTATTTATTTGACAGAGATAGAGACAGCCAGCGAGAGAGGGAACACAAGTAGGGGGAGTGGGAGAGGAAGAAGCAGGCTCATAGCGGAGGAGCCTGATGTGGGGCTCGATCCCATAACACCGGGATCACGCCCTGAACCGAAGGCAGACGCTTAACCGCTGTGCCACCCAGGCGCCCCTGTCTGACTATGGCTCTTATATTTAAGGGAGACATAAACATAAGGTTAAATGTGAAACAGATAAGATGGACAAAGGATTCTGTGATTTCGTGTAACGCTTGTCACACTGAACGAATAAAAACCATCTGATGATGAAGCCAATAAACCAGAACACAGAAGTTACCTGAGCAGCCTTCCTGCTCTTTTCCACTTTCAACAACACCCCCGCTGCCCCTGCCCGCCACCGGGAACACAGCACTTACACTGTAGAGATGAGATGCAGTATCAGGTACTCGGCGGCCAAGCTGTCTCCCAGAAGCGCATGCGTGAGGAACCCAAGCAGCTCTGCTCGGACCGGAGACAACTCGGACATGAAACCTGAAACGACTGAAGAAGGGAGGGAGACCACATTCAGAACGCACATACCAGCTCCTCCCAAGTATCTCAGGCTAAGAAGGAGGAAAAAACCCAAGTGGAACAAAGCACTAAAGTCAGTAGACAACTAGTGTAGACTTAAATATTGGTCATTAAGTGATGCCAATCTTCAAAGTAAGACAGCCTGTAAACTTTTTTTTGCCTCATTTTAACAAAGAGAATTAACATAAAGGAAAACGGGCCAGAGTCCCGGCAATTACTAGAGAAACTTAACCTGAGGCACGAGGAACCGGCCGGCTCAGCCCCACCGGGAGCACAGGGCACAGGCAGCTCCCGACACGCACAGGGGCTCACGGGTCTCTGGCTCCCGAGGCGTCAGCACTTACACTTACAGGTTTTGCTCTCCTCCTTGTTAAGGCAAGCAGGCAGTAAAGGATTGATGTGCTGCAACTTCTGGGCTAAAACCACATGAATTCTTGGCACTAACGAAGCAGGAGGACTGTGCACTCTCTGCTCCTCGGCGGTGTCTGTGCATTCCATCGGATCCAGGAGTGAAGACGCATCCCTACGGAGAGAGAACGCTTCAATTCACAGACTCATCTCTGAAAATGAGAATTCAAGCCAAGAACGGTTCCACCTGTGTATCTCCTTAATGGAAAAGGGCTCCCCATTCTCAACTGTCAGGTCACACAAGATCTCAGGCTAGTTAGGTCATACGAGGCTATGTATGTATGTTTCGAGAACAAGAACACTTATTGAGTATGCTATTAACTGCAATTAATGGGGTACCATTAGGTATCTTAATTACTCAGTGTGGAAGATCCATTCATCTCTTATCTTGCTAATTGTTCTTCCTAAATTTTATTCCTCCATGACATCTCCTGTGAATAATGAGTAGTCAAGCAGTGAAAAAGTGTGAGTTTTTCAGATTTGCTAAATAAATTAGCAGATGATAGATTTATCGCGATCTAACTGAAACAAATCACTACAATGTGTTCAGAACGTCAGACTTTACAGGTTACAGTCACCACTCACACAGCCACCCTCCTTACACACAAGGATGGGGACAACCTTTACGTGGTCTGGACCACATGCTGGGCAGTGTTCTTCGCCGTGCACACACCAACTCAATAACGCCTCACCTACCCTGGTCTCCAATGAGGAAACCAAGCCCCTGCAGAAGTCACATGGCTGGTAAATGGCCAAACCAGGTTGGCACCCCAAGCCATCCAGCTCTCTGTGCACTAAGCGGCTTCAACCAATGAAGTGGCTGAAGCAGGAAAATCATCACCACCGGAAACAGCCAAGACAAGCAATTTGCTATACTCTTATTAAGGAATGCTATTTAAGTTAAAGTTGTTTAAAATTTGCCCTCCCCCCCTTATTTTTAATGGTGAAGAGTAAGCTCTTCTTACAGGGAAACCAAGATGAATATCCAGTATCAACAAGAAAACTACTGTGTGGGGGGTATGACTCCATTCTTTCGGCAAACTCAAAACAAGAAAGAATGAGGAAGATTTGGATTTTCAGGATATATTATTAAATGTGGAAAGTGTAAAGGAATATATACATCATGCTATCTTTTATATAATAAAGGAGAAATAAAATATACACGTGTCTACTTATTTTTGCAAAAAATACAGGAAAAATAAAAGCAAAAACAGGCTGGTTCCCTACGGAGGGTGAGTAGGAACTGGGCAGGGAGGATGACACCCCTGCACTCTTTGTGTATAGCTGTGATTTAGGCAACAGTATCAGCGTTTTCTGTACTTAAAAATCAAAACAATAAGGATAGAAGGAAAACTCTGAAGTGAAACGCAATGGAAACAAGTGAGCCTAACTACGTAAAATGAATAATGAATGAAAGAACCAAAGGGGAAGAAAACTCACCCTAGTAACGTTAGACATAGCACTCTGATTATACACCTCATTCTAAAATAAAAAGTAGAAACCAATCTTGGACTCAAGTTATGAGGTTTGTTTTTTGCAATGGTATGGATTACCAATTCTGAAATTACCTTCTCTGCACTGAGGAATATATTGAGAATGAGAGTCGAGCTTCTTTCTGTTAGAAGAGGAGTTACAAACATGGGAGGGAAAAGGGAGGACATCTGCATGCAGAACCGGAATTAGAAACACTGTGAACTCACAGTTCTGACAGACTTCAAGTCCATGAAGATATACACGTATGGGTATAAGATGTGCATTTGTTTGTACACATACAGTGTACATGTATATGTATTTCCTAGCCCTGCCCACTAAAAGGGCACAGAAGCAATACCAATCCTAGTACCAATGAGCACACGAGCACTCAGATCTTGACTTTCATTTTTTTATTTTTTTTTAAAGAATTTATTTGAGAGAGCGAGACAGGAAGAGATAGCAAGAGAGAGCACAAGTGGGGAGGAGAGGGAGAGGCTGGCTCCCCGCTGAGCAGGGAGCCTGATGCGGAACTCATCCCAGGACCCTGAGATCATGACCTGAGCCAAAGGCAGATGCTTAATAAACTGAGCCACTCAGGCACCCCAAATCTTGACTTTTAAATAAAATTCCTAAAAGAAACTGATGCTTCTTAGAAAAATGGCTGATACTGCAGCTAGAGCATGGGAAGGACAAGATGAGGTTGAAACAGCATAATGTGTCACAAAAGATATGTTCAAAAATGAGGTCATGTCAGCAAGGACCCAGAGCCTGCTTACAATGACTCCCACTAGCCAAATGAGATAATTTGAATCTCAAGCACCAGACTAACATACACAGTGATTTAAACAAATGAGAGAGAACAAAAATCTCTAACAGAATGCCAATAAACAAGTGTAGAAGGAATAACTGAGATAGAAAATCTCCATCTAGCAATAACTGATTCAAGAATCATCAATGGATAGGGGCGCCTGGGTGGTGCAGTCAGTTGAGCGTCTGACTCTTGGTTTCAGCTCAGGTTGCGATCTCAGGGTCATGGGATCGAGCCTCGCATCGAGCTCCATGCTCAGCGCGAGGCTGCTTGAGATTCTCTCTCCCCCTCCCCTGCCCCTCCCGCTCATGCTCACTCTAAATAAATTAATCTTAAAAAAAAAATCATCAATGGATATTAAAATGAGTAGATGAGGGACGCGTAGGTGGCTCAGTCAGTTAAGCATCTGCCTTTGGCTCAGGTCATGATCCCAGGGTCCTGGGACCGAGCCCCACAGTGGGCTCCCTGCTCAGTGGAGAGCCTACTTCTCCCTCTCCCTGCCGCTCCCCCACTTGTGTGCATGCGTGCTCTCTGACAAATAAAATTTTTAAAAAATAAGTGGATGAAAGTTAAATGAGAAACTGGATATTAATGTAGTTTCCAAGTATCTCCTTCCAAATTATTTATTACAAAGTGAAAAACGGTAACTCTATAGAACAGAAAGCTGGCAGATGCCCCCTCAACCAAACGATCAGAATTAACATCACCAGTAAGGGGGCACACCGACATCACGTGCCTCCTGATACGACAGCCTGAATCTCACCACAAGAACCCAAACTGAGCTAGTCTACAAAATGACTGGGGGTACTCTTCAAAGGCGTCAAGGCTCTCTGCCATGTGAGGACATGGGAAGACAGCCATCTGCAACCCAGGAAATGGGCCCTCACTAGACACCAGATCTGTCAGCACTTTACTCTTGGACTTCCCAGCCTCCAGAACTATGAGAAACGAATTTTTGTTCAGTTAATAAAAAAAAAAAAAAAGTGTCAAGTTCAGGGAAGACAAAAGTTGAGGACTGTGCCAGGTCAGCGGAACATGTGACCCTATGGATCCTGGATCAGGAAAAAGGAAGAGGGGGAAAAACACACCAAAAGGAACAAGACTGAAATAACTGGTGAAATTAAGTATGGACCGTGGGTTAGTGTACTATGTATTTATGGCAAAGTTCCTAATTTTGATAGCAGTACTCTGTATAGGAGAAAGTCTCTGTTCTTAGGAAATATGGACTCAAGCATTTAGGGGATAACATACGCAACTTAACTCGTTTCATACACAAAAATGTGCCTATGTAAGAGCACAAATGAATGACAGAAAACAAATGGGGTGTGTTAACAGCTAATAAATCTGGGTAAAGGGAGAAAGTTCTTTATAACTATCCTCCAGCTTTTCTGCAAGTTTGAAATTATATCAAAACAAAGTTACCCAAAAAAGAACAAACACACTCACCTTTCATCATTATTTAGTATACTTAGCACAGGATCCACAGACAGGACACCATATAACTCAAGAACATCATTGACTTTGAAACAATCCCAGTCTTCATAGACCTGATAGGAGATAAGAAATCATGTTGTTGGGATTAAATAACACCCCAAAATCATAAAATATTAGTTTTAAGGTTAAAGTAATAATATCTTAGATTTTTAGGTCAGGAAATGGACCTTTAAAGCAACACTTTTATTCATAAAATGAAACCAAGAGAGGTAAAATACTTGGCTGAAGTCATTCTCCCAGTTAGCAAATTAACAACTAAAACACAGGACTCCTGACTCCCAGACTAAGGTCTGTCATCAATACACCACACTACTTCGAAGAAAAGGCTTTCCCAAAGGATGATGGTCAACTAACATTATCAACATGCATTATGGGGCGCTTGGTGGCTCAATGGGTTAAGTGTCTGCCTTTGGCTCAGGTCATGATCCCAGGATCCTGAGACTGAGCCCCACATCAGGCTCCTGGCTCAACAGGGAATCTGCTTCTCCCTCTCCCTCTGCCCCTCCCTCCACTTGTGCTAGCTCTAATAAATGAAAAATTAAATCTTAAAAAAAAAAAAAAAAAAAGAAACCTGCATTATCTCAAAATCTATCAAGCACACCAAGAGAAGGGGAAAAAACCCAGGATTACTAACTTTGGATTTATCCACCAACTATACACCATTAGGAGGGTTAATGCAAAACTCAGAAAGATCATGAGGTTTTTCACGATAAAACTTTCAAAGTTGTCTGTCTTTGACGGACATTAGTAACTGGCAAAGCCTCCTCTTGGTGAGGCTGAACTGAAGCATAACGGGAAAGCTGTCCTCACTCTAGTCCCTGTGGTACAGAACTGAAGTGCCATTTAAGTTAAAACCATAAAATAAAAGAATGGAAATTCTCAATGACCATTTCTGAAACGTACATTGCTTGTTTCACCTATCAGGAGCCAAAAATCAGGGTAAGCAAAATAGAACAAAAAAACCAAATTTTTTTGCCTTCTATTTTATTTTAAATACAAGTGAGAAATGGGTTTTGATGAGAGAAGAATGTTGAAAAAGTTCGATATTGTTGGAAGCTGGGTGACAAAGGAAGTACATATGAATTAAAAAACTGTTCCACTTCTGTGTTCGAAATATCCTTCTTTTTTTTTTTTTTTTAAGTGAGCCCTACACTTAGCATGGGGCTCAAACAACCCCGAGATCAAAAGTCGCAGGCTCTACCGACTAAGCCAACCAGGCGCCCCATATTCTTCACATCAGTTTAAGAATGCCATGGTAGACAGAACATAGTCTCCCAAAGAGGTCCAAATCCTCATCCCTGCAATCTGTGAACATGTTACCTTACAAGCAAAAAGGGATGTGCGTAAATTCAAGACCCTGTGATGAAGAGATTATACTGGATTATCTGGATGGGCCCAATCTAATCATGAAGGTCCTTAAAATCAGAGAATTTTTCCTACCTACAGTCTGAGGGAGAGGTGACTGTGAAAACATGCTGTCTTTGAAGATAGAAGAAGGGACCCCAAACCAAGGAATGTGAGCACTTCTAGAAGCTGGAAGAGGCAAGAAAACAGATTCTCCCTCAGAACACTGAAAAGGGAACGCAGCCCTAAGGACACCTTGGTTTTATCCTCAGTGAGATCTGTGTTGGACTTCTGACCTAAAGCCTGCAAAACGATAAATTTTTGTTGTTTTAAAAGACACTAACACTGTGAATATTCGCTCCAGCAGCGGTAGGAAACAAACACAAACGCTAAGAGTACTCCATGTTAACTTCTCAGACACATTCCACATTCACATCAAGGTCGGGTCTACAAACGGTTTAGTACCTTCACAAGGCATGCAGGGCCCTTCTCCCCTGGCAGTGGAAAATTCAGGTCAAACGGAGAAGAGAGGTTCAAGAAGTTCAGCTGCTGGCCCGTAGAAGCTTCAGTTTCTAAACGTTTTGGCTCTCCACACCACTGAAGACCACCAACGCTCCCTAAATTCAAAGAACAGCACTACTCTTAGTCATTTTTAAAGCTTCCTGGAAAGAAAGAACATTCCTAAAGAGCCTTTCAAGTCTGAAAAAAATGATGCTTCTGAACTCAAAAACTTCAAGTTGTTATAGTTCTTAAGGAAGCAACATATGCTAACAAAACCCTCTGACCTAAAAGAGAACAAAGATTATGAAGATCTGAAAAATTTAATCATTTCTCCCATACAATAAAATGGCAAAAAACTTTCCCCTTCAAATCTCAAGTGTATTTTAAAAGTTAATACTTAATACAGTTACTTTGACATCTTTAACCTAAGAAATACATTGTCTACTGACAACAAACCCACTTTAGAACATACTTTTTCTACTTATTACGCAGAATAAAACCATACAGCAATAAATACATTTACCAAATATTTAGTAACATCCATTGTGTACTAGGAATCAGACTAGTTGTGAGGGATACAAAGATGATTTTAAAAATGCCCTCTATCCCTGAAGTAGTCACAGCTTAGGGCTTATAACCAATATCAACGGATAGCCTGCCACACCATAAAATATTGCTCAGCAATAAGAAGGAATAGACTATTGATACACACAACAACCTGCTTGGATCTCAGGTTCTGCTGAATGAAAAAAGCCAATCCACAAAGTGTACATACTCTAGGATTCCCTTTATGTAACTTACTATTTTTTTTTTAGGGTTAATGCTAGACCGGAATTTTTTTTTTTTTTAATTGAAGCATATCTGACTATGCAACACTCTTGCAATAAAATAACGTTAGTACAGACATGAAGAATGGATTAGAGTTTGCTAGGGGTTAGGGACGTGTGGGGAGGGGAGAGGCAGGAGAGCAGTGGGCAGGACTCTAAAAGGGCAACTTGAAAGATATGGGCGATGAACTGTTCTGAGTCCTGACTGTGGTAGTGGCCCTGTGAGTCTACATGCGACGACACTGCCCAGGACAAAATACACGCACACAAGTAAGTGCATGCAGGGACTGTCAATCTAAGGTAGGTGGGTGGTAGCAATGTCCATTTCCTGGTTATGATATTCTACTAGAAGTACAAAAGATGTTACCATCAGGGGAAACTTATTTCTTAAAGCTACATGTGATCTACACTTCTCTCAAAAAAAAAATTAAAAATCTATATAGCTTGATTACCTAGAAACCAACAAACAAGTTACACTGTAAACAAATAATGCACTCAAATGTACAAAAACCTCTACAGTGTAACATCCAAATAAAAGCAAAAAAGAGGAGAGTGCATCAGCTGCTTAGGTGGTAAGAGAATTAATCACATATCCTGGATTCTAATGTTACTTATTGTTACAATACACCATTAATTTTAATAAACATTTGGGGGGTGGGTGGAGAGAAAGAACACCATCTCATTTGTATAGATTTACTACGAAACATTCCAATGCTAAAAACATTAAAATATGCCTTAGCTCTAAGGAAATATACTAATATGAACTTCATAAAGTAGGAAAACATATGGTTAAATGAAATTCGTCAGTAATTCTTTGTTTACCATTAACGCAATCCTACAGATGCCCCCGATAAGACTGACTTGTTTGACCCCCTTTGTTTGACCCTTCAACTTGCCCTCTGATGATGGTGCTAAAGAGAAGTGACTGGACACAAAAGGAGGAATAAAGACAAACTTATCTACTTGCCACAATAAAGAAACTCACTATTCCTAACACCGTGATTGGTGAAACCGAGAACAAAATATGCCAATTCTGACGCGGTCTCATGCCCTTGGGTTACTGCAACTTTTGGTCCCCCTGTGTTAATCAGAATTTATTGGGTGTACAGCACGTTTCGAGATAAACCACTACAAATGTGTGTAAATAGAACAAAAACACTGTCACTATCCTCAGGGCTCTCTGCTCTCAAAGTGAGGATGAAGTTACCTAGTGCACCACAATTTCATGGTTTTTCTCTGATGTTTTCAATCTTACAAATTAAAGTACCACTATCTTGGGGCACCTGGGTGGCTCAGTGTGTTAAGCATCTGCCTTTGGGTCAGGCCATAATTCCAGGGTCAGGCTCCCTGCTTATCAGGGAGTCTGCTTCTCCCTCTCCCTCTCCCCTGCTTGCATGCACACACTCTCTCTCCCTCTCTCATAAAATCTTCTAAAAAAATAAAAATAAAAAATAAAGTACCACTATCTCAAAAGGAAAAGAAAAAAGGATGTTTTCAGATATATTAAAAAAAAAATTTCAGGATAAAGTACTAGGCTTCCATATTACTTAGGAGCTGAAATAAAAATACAAAGAATGAGAAAAAGACCTTTTTCAACTAACCACTGGAGATTCTTACAAACTAAAAGGAAAGCAGACGCTTCTCAATAAGTGATGCCTAACTGCTCAGTTACAAAGCACAGTTTGACCAAAGAGTACTGCAGAAACTCTCAAAACTGTCTATAACAGCGATGAACTTCAACACAAGGTTGTCAAAGCACTGTCAATTCTTAAATCTAGAGCTATATTACACAACTAATTCTGAAAACGGACCTGACAGAGAAACGCACAGAAAGCCTGCTGGCACACACTACCTGCTTGCCTGGCACCTGCATGCTGCTCTTTCTGTTTATGGGGCTGTAGGTCCATATCTTCATCATCTTCGTAACTCCTCTTGTGACGACTGGGAGTGTAGGACGTTGAAGGACTGACTCGAGCTTGGTTTGCATTAACATAGGCGTTAAATGAAAAGTTAAGAAAAATCCTCCATGAATTGAGGGATTTCCTAAGGTAGGCTAATTACAGGGCTAATAAAAGATTATTGGTTTGGCAATCTGGTGAAAATTAAAACACCCTTTTAAAAGGCTGGAGTTCCAGTTTTGATCATGAGAGTAGCAGCTTAACCTCAAGCCCCCTATAAAGAAATTGTACAACTGGATAAAAGACATGAGCAACTGTTTTCAGTCACTGAACACCATAAGGGAACATAAGGTTATAATCTTTGAATAAGGAAACACCAGTAAACTCCATACTCTTCCCAGCTTTCTCTTGGGAACATTTCCCAAACTGCAACAAAGTGAAGTGAAGGCCCTGCCCTTGCTGGGTAGAGAAACAAAGCATATGGTTCAGGGCTACGGAGCAGCTGGAAGTTGCAGGACAGTAACAGAGAGACAAGAGTTGCAGATAAAGATCCAGAAACCCGTGCACATTCCATTTGGGTCTTTGGCTGAACACAAAATCATGGATGTACAAGTCAGGATTCCTTGAGGGCTAGCAGGGAACAGCTGCTAGTTGGCTGGGAGCTAAATGGAGATTTTCGATTTGTACAATACTAGAACTGGACCCTGATGAACATCTTGGGCACTTAGCTGTGACCCCGAAATAGCACATCTCATGTGTAAGGACTATGTCCTACAGACCAAGGGCCATTCCATACCCACCTTAACAAATTCCAAAACCAAGCCATGACAAGGTCAAAGTGATCCACTTAAATCACCTGTCTGTCAGAACAAAATGCAACATTCTTGGAAGGAAGACAATGTTGTACATCAACATACACTAACACATTACTAGTTATATATGAAGAGGCAAGAAAATATGACCTACAATCAGGATTAAAAATAATCAATAAAAACAAACCCAGAGATGATTCAGATACTGGAACTAGCAGATAAGGACACTAAAAAGGCAATCTAAAATTCGCTGTTTTTTTTATATAGCATTTATCATGTTGAGATATGTTCCCTCAAAACCTTAAAATTCACAATTTTAGAAGAAAAGATAGACAAGGTACATGTGGGTGGCTCAGTTGTTTAAGTGTCCATCTGTCGTTGGCTCAGGTGGGATCAAGTCCCACACTGGGCTCCTTCCTCAGTGGGGAGTCTGCTTCTCCCTCTCCCTCTTCCCCATGCTCGTGCTCGCTCTCTAATAAGTGGTTAAAATCTTAAAAAAAGATAGATGAGTCAAAGATAAGGAATGTTAACAGAGAAATGGGAACAACGGAAAAGAACCAAATGAAAAATCAAGAACTGAAAAATAAGACATCTGAAATGAAAAAATAAAAAATCCCCAGAAGCTCAGTCACCTGGAGGACAGTAACAGCTAATGATTATGTGACTGAATCCCCAGAAAACGAGACAATGACAAGAGACTGGGACAGAAAAACATTAGAAGAAATAAAGGCTGAAATCTGAAAAATACCAGTCCACAGATCCAAAACTTCAAAAATACCCAAGCAAGATAAACACAAAAATACCCACACCCAGCCACATCACAGAACTTTCGAAAACCACAGAGAAAGAGAGAACATCCGAAGCAGCCAGAGGAAAATCAAAGACGTTACAGTGAAATGATGGCTAGCCTTTCATCAAAAACCAATGGGGGCCAGGGGCTCCTGGGTGGCGCAATCGCCCCAGCATGGGGCCTCCTTAAGATTCTCTCTCATCCTCTCTCTCTGCCCCTCCCCACACTCACTCTGTGGAGCTTAAAAAAAAAAAAAAAAAAGGGAATGGAGGCCAGAAGACAATGGAACAAGACCACTAGAGTGCTGGGGAGGGAAAAGAGCTGTCAATCCAAAATTCTATAACCAGCAAAAGCATCCTTCAAAAATAGAGGTGAAATAAAGACATTTTTAGTAGAACCAAAGCTGAAAAAATTAATCACCAACAGATCTGTACTTTAAAAAAACAAACAAAAAAGCTTAGTAAAATGACTCCATAAAAAAAGAAAAATGAGCTAGAAACTGTAACATACCACAAACACATAAGACACTTTTTCCTCATTTCTTAATTTACATAGAAGACAAATTTTTTTAAAGATTTTTTTTTTTTAAAGATTTCATTATTTATTCTGACAGAAAATACAAGCAGGGGGAGTGGCAGGGAGAGAGGGAGAACCTGGCCCTCGCTGAGCAGAGCCCAACTTGGGGCTCGATCCCAGGACTCCAGGATCACAACCAGAGCTGAAGGCAGCTAGATGCCCTACTGAGAGCCATTCAGGCACCCCCTTTACAAAGATTTTATTTGACACAGAGAGAGAGAGCACGCGCCCACAAGCGGGGGAGCAGCAGAGAGAGGGAGAAACAGGCTCCCCGCTGAGCAGGGAGCCCAATGTGGGGCTTGATCCCAGGACTCTAGAATCATGACCTGAGCTGAAGGCAGACACTTAACTGACTAAGCCACCCAGGTGCCCCAAGAAGGCAAATGTTTAAAGCAAACAGGATAATATATTGTGGGCTCTATAGTTTAAGTACAAATGAAGTATAAATGTCGTACACAACAGCAGCAGCAGCACAAAGAATGAGGGGGATGAATGGAAGTAAACTGTTGCAAAGATCAAGGAACAAAGAAGAAATCACAAGGGAAATTAGAAAATATTTTGAGTTGAGTGATGGTGAAAACAAATCAAAGTCTGTGGGATGCAATCAAAGCAATGATTAGAAAGAAATGTATAGGCTTCGATGCTAATACAAGAAAGGGAAGATTTGAAATTAATGATCTGAGCATCCACTTTAAGAAGCCAGAGAAAAATTAAAGCCAAACTAGCTTAAAAGGAAATAAAAGCAAAAGTCAATGAGATAGGAACAAATAGTTGGTTCTTTGACAAACCACTAACAACACTGATCAAGAGTAAAAGAAAAATTAATTAACATTATTGGAAATGAAAAGAGATCATTGCTAGATATCTCCCAGCCATGAAAAGGAAAATACGGAAATATTATGAAAAGCTTTCTTACTGACATAAATTCAACAACTGAGACCAAATGATTTTGAAACAATTCCTCGCAAGATACAACTTATCACAACTGATACACAGAAAAAACTGTTAAAAAACCTAATTGCCACAAAATGCCAGGCCCCAAATTGGAAACAACCCAAATGCTCATCATGTGGAAAAAACAAAAACAAATAAAATCAGCAACAGAAAGGAACGAGCAACTCACACATACACGCAAGGATGAATCTCAAATGTGTTAGGCAGAACAAATACCAGACACAAAAGACCGTATGATTCCATTTTTTGACACACAGAAAAGGTAAAACAAAGCTACAGTGAAAGAAATCAGGACAGTGGTTACAAAAGGAGAGTGAGGTGCCTGGAAAAAGACACGAGGCAACTTTCTGGCACAAGTTCTTTACTTGGATGGGTGTAAATTAAACTGGTGTGCATTTGTCCATTGAAGTGCACCCTTAATGTCTATGCATCTCAGAGTATGTGAACTATGCCTAAAAAAATTATATAATAAAATAAAAATAAAAAGGATACTGAGATGTTTCCACATCTCTCAAAAGAGCCAACATGTTGTTTTCCCTTAAGAAATCCAGATGTAGTTCCAATTTGAAACTATGTGTTTATTTAATTATGGTACGCTCTTTTTCAGTACCTTTAAATCCACCTCAATCTTTTTAACAGTACTTCACTATAGGAATGTACCACAATTTTATCATTCCTCAACAATGCATACTTGGGTTGTTTTATAACCTTTCTTGTTTAGGACAAATGAAAAACATTTCATTAAAATAAAGCCAAGCTCTGTAAATGAAGAACAATTTTTTTCCCAGCTAACTCGTACATTGGTGTAAAAAGACTAAGTTTCTAAAAACTCAAAATTTAACTGTGGTCTTTTCAATTAAGAAAACAATCAGGAACCATTCAACACAGAAGAAACTTCAAATAAAGGATATTTCTTTTACCCATGTAGATTCCCCAGGCACTGGAACACAATAAAAAGTCTGTCTTTCCAAAGTGGTAGTTCGTGGGGAGTTTAAATCAACTTCTTGTTGAGGCTGTGATATACACAAAAAGTGTATTTAAAATTTTATCAAGAAAAATAAAAATTTTAATTAGCAAACCGTATTTGCAAAACCATAGTAGATATTTCACATTAAGAATTAACAAGTACCAAATAAAAACTATCATTTTTTAAAAAAGAAAATGGACATAAAATCATTTCACATACAACCATCAATATACCACCTTCCCTCAAGTCCAGAATACACAGTACCTGATCACAAAATTAAATCCTTTGTAATAAACAGGATACTCTATTAATTTTTTTCAAAGACAAAGCACTGTCTCTTTCATAGACCACATCGATATCAGCCTATAAAATAGGAACTTAATGAAATATTCATTAGCAGTAACTCTGATGTGAGATTTGAGTCAGATATTTCCTAGAAAAGAAATGTTCTCCATTTCAAATATACTGAGAAAATCCTAAGAGGTAGAAAGAACCCAAGATGTAACATTAAAATTTTACTTTAATAAGCACATACTACTTTTAGTATATCCATTACAAAAAAAAATCTCTTAAAAGTAAAATAAAATGTGTACTTCACTTGGGGGAGGGGGGAAGACCCAAGAGACACCAGGTTTCAGCCTGAGCTAGTATGTACAAGGTATACAAGCAGGGCTTTCTGTGTGTTTCTTTCTTTCTTTCCAGGCCCAAAGTTTTCCTCATTTGGTGCTTTTACTTATGATCTTTAGCAACACAATACAGAACTCTTTGCCTTCAGCAGTGTCACACATGGACAGACTCACCTATTTTATTTTCCTATTTCCAGATGCTGAGGTTACTATCTTACGGTGATACTACATTACTGTGTATTGATAGATTAGGCTAACAGGACTTAGGGCTCCTCAAACAAGGGACACAACAAGTATTTATAAAGTTGACTCACTCGACTTGGCACCACATTTTACTCTATGAAAACACCCTCAAAGAAAAAAGACACTGGGAGACCTCAAGTTCATCATGTTATTAGTAAATCCATCTTTCACAAGTCCCCCTAAATAATTATAGGACGTTACATTTTTGTTTAATATAATCTTCGCAGCAACCTTCCAAATTAGGGCTGTTCTTCTGTCTGGACTGGCCCTGAACTAGAACACTTCACTCAAGCAGGCACAGCTTCTATTGTGAATTAAAGTGCTGGTATTAGGGCTTATAAATCAATCTCTTTGAGGTTTGGGTAAGCAGGAGTCAGACTCCCAGAATGTAAAAAGCCCCAGATAGGGGCGCCTGGGTGGCTCAGTCATTAAGCGTCTGCCTTCGGCTCAGGTCATGATCCCAGGGTCCTGGGATCGAGCCCCGCATCAGGCTCCCTGCTCGGCGGGAAGCCTGCTTCTCCCTCTCCCACTCCCCCTGCTTGTGTTCCCTCTCTTGCTGTGTCTCTCTCTGTCAAATAAATAAAATCTTNAACTAGACCCAGAACGGAGGTAACTCCACCAAGGTGCCACCTTTCTACTTAAGCACCTGCCTGTTCAATCCCCACCTGTGATACTTGTTTTTTCCCTAACAATTGACAATTACCATCAGTTTCAGTAGAACCACATGAAAAACCAATTTTAAAAAATGCAGATATACTGTAGTTCCTCTGTAACCGCTTTTCTAGTAAGTTTCTACCCCAAGACTATTCCTTCCACAATCCTAATTATATCTAATGTCCTCTGCCTTCTTGCCTCTCCCATTACTGATAACGTGAGTTTCCATCACTTCTCTTTATCAAAGAAAGTTTAAGTTTATTAAAAACTTTTTTTCCTCCTAGGAAAAGGTGGCAGGATTTAATGAAATTTAATTAAGCAAATGTTAAGCCCCAAGTTAACTTCCACTTTTACTTTAAAAGAATTTATCATAACCTGTAATTTTGAAACCAAATATATAGATATAAGAAAAAGAAAGGAATTCGTTTTGTTACGATACTCCGCCTTCTAAGAGATTTTTAAAAGATCAAAAACATATCAGAGAAACTCTTAAAGGTAAATAAAACATTTCACATGACTTCTTTACACACAAGATAAATATACTTAAGATCAACCAAAGGAAATAAATTCGCTGCTTAAAAAGAAATTCTTATGAAAATATTTTATATCTCTTAAGGATACATACCCCACACTCTGCTACATCTCTGTATTTTCCAAAATGAAGGACCTACGATCCAAATCAAAGGATAACAGCATCGTATCAGTATATCTGAATCGAAACCACCATAAACAGCACAAGGATAAATAAAATTAATATCACTAATTATCAACAGAAAGTTTCATGAAAAAAGCAATACATACACGTGCTTTTGTGTTTCGGTTAACGGTTTCATAGACTCCCATGTAAAACTCAGGGTCAAACATATCCTGAATCATGCAACGAAACTTCACAAAACTGTTAGGTTTCAAATAATGAAGGGGAACTTCATTCAGTGATGGTACCTTAAAGGACAACAAGTCAATAAAATTATCTGTAAAACATTAAGCATATATACAGAGACTGTATATTCAGAACCACCCCCCCACACACACACCAAGCCCCATTAGGAAGCCAGTGATCTCAACAGTCAACATAACAAAAGTACTGGACACAAAAGTATTTTTTAAGTTCTTCCAAGTTTGTATAATGACATCTGATTCTGCAAAAGGATGCTCTTCCTTAAGAATACAAGTAGCAGAAAAGCATTTGCTTTGTTGAGCTCTTAAGACTAGTACATGCCAATTCTCTTTAAATGAAGGTAATAAGACATTCAGGACTCACGACGACTGGGTTTTGTTTTAGAAAGTAACATGGTCAACTACTGCCACCTAGGGGCACCAACACAGAAGCACTGAATTGCTTGAATTTAAATTTCAGTTGAAAGAGGGTAAAATCAATTTTAATACGTATGCATTTAAAGCAGAAGACAGTACACATTAATGTATATAGTTTAAAATTTTAGGTTTTTTTTTAAAGATTTTATTTATTTATTCGACAGAGATAGAGACAGCCAGCGAGAGAGGGAACACAAGCAGGGCAGTGGGAGAGGAAGAAGCAGGCTCCTAGCGGAGGAGCCTGATGTGGGGCTCGATCCCATAACGCTGGGATCACGCCCTGAGCCGAAGGCAGACGCTTAACCGCCGTGCCACCCAGACGCCCCAAAAATTTTAGTGCTCGCTTCAGCAGCACATATACTAAAATTTTATATGGACTACCACTCTGAGAGAAACTGAAAGTCGGCCCAACCCTCTCCCCTACAAACAGCAATCAACTTACCCATTTAGGAGCGTTATTTTCTTTCAGTTTTTCTTTAAAATACTCAATTACTTTCTTCTCCCAGTCAGGATTAACTCCATTTTGGGCTGAAAGAAAAATACACTTTTCAGAGCTGAAGGGACAATACCTAACAACAGACTACGCGGTCAGGTAAGGTACTTCACGCTGGCAGAGCGCGGCCACACCGGGCACTCAGCTGCCCTAGTAAGGGGGTTGGGTAATCCAACGCAGGGCAGTGCTGGCCTCGTGCAGGCCCTCAGGAGCCAACAACCTCGTTGACAATAACCCACACAATGAGATACGAAGCTACTTGGACAAAGCAGCATACAAACCATCATTTGTAAAACACGATGCTCTTTGAAAACATTTTTATACAGATTGTTTTTCTTTGTAACTACCCTTAAATGAAAAGGTGTTCTAAAAATTTTTTTTCAATTTGGGAAGAATTTCAAACTTTCAAAAAAATCACATGAATCGTACAAAGAATACCTGTATCTTTCCTCCGTTTGCTTTATCTCGTCTCATATATTTCTCTGACCCACTTGAGATTAAATTACACACATCATATACTTTCGCATTTAACTATTTCAATGTGTGTTTCCTAAGAACAAAGAGATTATCTTACATAACTAACAGTACTGTTAACAACCTCAGGAAATTCAAAACTGATACCATACTTTTTATCTAACCGATCACCATATTCCAATACTATCCCTGACGGTGCTTTTTCCTCTACAGGAGCCTATCCAGGATCACATATTGCTCTTAGCTACCATGTCTCTTTAATCTCCTTTAATCTGGAACAGTCCTCAATCTTTCTTTATCTGTGTTTTATGACATTCATATTTAAGAGGAATACAACACCTGTAAAAAAAAAAAAAATATATATATATATATATATATACACACACATATATACACACACATATATATATATATATATATATATACTGCTCCTCACTTTGGGTTTGTCTGACCGCTGGCTTATGATGAGACTGCAGCTGTGCTTGCTCTATCAGACTGTTCCCTTAGTGATGCTGTGTCCTTCTAAAGGTACCACCCAGAGACAAGATGTCCATCTTCCCTTCACTGATGATGTTCACTTTAATCACCCAGTCAAAATGACAGCCAGTCTCCCGACAGTACAGTTCCTTTTGCCCCTTTGCAACTATTAAGTAAGCTGCAGGAGACACTTCAAGACCATGCAAAAAAATTTTAACCCCCAGATTTAGCACCCACTGACAACTCTTACAGTGATGACTGCAAAATGATGAGAAAGGTGTTTTTAATGTCATATAAAAGAAAAGAAAACCAGGGCACCTGGCTGGCTCAGTTGGCAGAGCACGTGATCTAAATCTCAGGGCTGTAAATTCAAGTTGCACGTTGGGTATATAGATTAATAATAAAACTTAAAAAAAAAAAAGGTAAGAAAACTAAAGCTTTGGGGAAAAATTTATGGGAACTGGCCAAGACCAAAGCAAATTATTGCCAGAATTAGGAATACCTATTTTGGGAGAACCAGCAAACCACACAACTAGTCAATACTTCCACCATTTATATTCATCACTAGGTGCTATGTAGATGTGAAGTAAAGGAATTGTCTCTGGGGGCGCGTGGGTGGCACAGCGGTTTAAGCATCTGCCTTCGGCTCAGGGTGTGATCCCGGCGTTCTGGGATCGAGCCCCACATCAGGCTCCTCCGCTATGAGCCTGCTTCTTCCTCTCCCACTCCCCCTGCTTGTGTTCCCTCTCTCGCTGGCTGTCTCTATCTCTGTCAAATAAATAAATAAAATCTTTAAAAAAAAAAAAAAGGAATTGTCTCTGTTACAGAGCTGATTGTCAGAAATACTCATAAAATCCTAGTAACACCATGTTTAGCAGGGCTTCCAAACGCTTTTACATATTTGAGCAAAGGTGGGAATAAACTCAGGTGATTCCGATGTGGAATGAGGGTTAAATTCACTAGTAAACTGGTCCTCAAAGTGTTTCCTTGACCACCAGCATTAGAATCACCTGAGGTGTTAAAAATGCAAATTTTCAGCCCACCACAGATGTACTGAATCAGAAATTCTAGAGGTGAGGCCTAGCAATTCGTGTTTTGCAGTGCTAGTCCCTACCCACTGGCCGTCCCCTCCCCTTGGAGCAATCATGGCACCTAGCCCGAACAGCATGACCCCAAAACCCCATTTCCACAAGGACTGGCAATGGTGCATGGCCACATGGTTCAACCAGCCAGCACAGAAGATCTGCAGACAAAAGGTCTGCCGCATCACCAGGGCCCTGTATCTGGACCCCTCCAGCCCACAGTGAGGTGTCCCACCGTGAGGCATTACACCAAAGTGTGAGCTGGCAGGGGCGTCAGCTCAGAAGAGTTACGAGTGGCTGGTGTCTACGAGAAGGTGGCGCGGACCACTGAGATCTCAGTGGATCCAAGAAGGCAGAACAAGTCCACAGAGTCCCTGCAGGCTAGCACGCAGTGGCTGCGGGAGTACCACTCCGAGCCCAACCTTTTCCCAGGAAGCCCTTGGCCCCCAAGAAGGGAGACAGCTCTGCTGAAGACCTCAAACTGGCTACCCAGCTGACAGGACCAGTCATGCCCACACGGAATGTCTAAGATAAGGAGAAAGCCGGAGTCATAACAGAAAAGAACTGCAAGGCGTTGGCCAGTGTTCTCATGGCCCGGCTCTGGCACCCGGACTAGCAAAACGGGCCAAGGAAGCTGCAGAACAGGATGTTGAGAAGAAAAAATAGAGTGCCATTGGCAAATTGTAACAAAAAATAGTATAAATACATAAATAAAATGCCCTCTAAGTGATTCTGACGCACATTAAAGTTTGAGAACCACTATTATACCAGATGAGTGCCAATAAAATGATTATTGAATTAGACAAAAAGAAAAAAAAAGAATGGGTGTTTTTGCTTCCACTGAAAATGGATATTAAAGAAAAGGTTGAAACACAGTCATGACAGCACACCAACACTGCTATTCTGACTGCATTTGTGCAAGAAATATGGACACGTTTGGAGGGGGGGTTGGCTGGCTGAGTTGGTGGGGCATGCGACTCTTGATCTCAGGGTGGTGGAGTTCAAACCCCACACCGGTGCACAGCTTACTTAAAAAAAGAAAAAGTAAAAACGAACAAACATGACCATGCCACCTAACAGATGATGAAGCTCCGTCAGAGAGTGACTGGGAGGTGGTGAGGTACATGTATAAAGACAGGATTTTCCTAAGGCCACCTTACAAATATCTGGTACTGCTAGACAATTAAAGGACTGCAAGAGATAATTAAAAAAAAAAAATCAAGCATGCAATAACTGTCCATTATTCATTAAGCCTACGGTGTGTCCGGCACTCCACTAGGTTCAATAAGGATACTGAGAGCCGAAGAACTTAAAGCAAAGAAAAGCGGTGAACAGAGAGTAACGGCCAAAAGCAAAGAAGAGAAACGAATGCAGGGCAAATAATCCCAGAGAGGGCTTCTGATGGAGGTAGTACTTGAGCTGGGCATTTAAAGAGGGGTAGACCTGAAACATGCTGAGGTAGAAGGAATTAGTGTATTCCAGACAAAAAACAAGGACAAGGATGGCACTACCAGATATTCAAGTACACAGGGAACTCAGTGTCAGAAGCTGCATGTGGCCCCTATGACTAAGTTCTGTCTCAAAATTAAGCCATTCCAGCGGAAAACAGAGGGATTTCTGTAGACACGGCTTAATTATTTGGCTGTAACTGGGAGCCTAACCTAACCCACTCATGAATTCGATTACCTAAGATAGTGTATTCATGATTTTAAGTAGGACCAACTTGGGTCATTTGCAACCAAGAATCCTGCTTAGCACACCCATATCACTATATCATATTTACTATGAATTCTTGGCCATCTGAATTTGAGAAAAACTACACTCAATCTTGATCTAGTTTAAAAGTCAAGGGAACTAAGAAAAAATATATAAGCTCTCACCAATAGTGTATGAACTTCTAATTGGTGCTACCTTGATCCTGTCAATCTTTTTAATCCTAGTCATTCTGCTGGATACATAGTGGTATATCACTGTGGCCTTAATACGCATTTCCCTAATGACATCATACACCTTTCATGTTTATTGACCATTTCAATAAATTCTTTTGTGAAGTGCCTATTCACAAGTTTGCCCATTTTTAAAAAATGGGTTTGTTGTGGCATCAATGATTGTACTAATTCTTTGCGTATTCTACACATAAGTCTTAAGTCATACATATGTAAGGCACATTATTTTCTAATTTGTACTCTTTAAAAATATTCTTTTTGTATGTCTTTTGATGAGAAGTTTTTCATTTTGATGAAATTTGCCAAATTTTCTTTCAAAGTTACAGATCCCAAGGTCATGAAAATATTCTCCTAGGTTTTTTATTTTCCAGAATTAGGTCCGTAATTGACACCAAATTAATCTTTTTGTTTATATTGTGACATAGGGGTCAAGGCTCATTTTTTCCCAAAAAGATCCACTTGCTCCAGCATTAATTAAAAGGCTTTCTTTCTAGCATTGAATTGCTTTGGAACTTGTGTCAAAAATCAACTCATTGTACTCATGTTAGCCTATTTCTACATTCTCTATTATGTTAGACTGATCTATTTGTCTATCTTTATGCTGTCTTAATACTAAAGTCATACTGTCTTAACCCTATGGCTTGATCTTAAGTCTTAAAATCAAGTACTTAAGTTCTTCAAGTTTGTCTTGATTATTCTCATCCTCAACAGGTCTAATTTTGAAGGACCACTTTATTGACTTCTGTGTAAAGTCTGCTGAAGTTTTGATAAGAGTTGTGTTGAATCTACAGATAATTTGAGGAGAACTGACATATTAACAAAACTGAGTCTTCCAATCTATGAATTCTCCCATGGGAGAGAGAATAAAGGGGCCCACACACGGATTCCTCCAGACTCCATCTGTCTCTTTTTCCCTTATGACCCGGCTTTATATCTTCACTATGCTACTGTAAAAAATCTTAGCCTTGAATACAAATATATACAGAGTCACAGTAAGTCCTTTTAGTGAATCTTTAAAGATAGGAGTGATCCTGGGAATCCCAACACATGAGTATATTAATAGTTCGTTTAATTGTTGAATAGTATTCAATGGTATAACTTAATGACAATTTGTTTCTCCATTTAGTCGTTGAAGGACAGTTGAATTGTCTCCAGGTTTAACAACAAACAAAACAAATATAAACATTCGTGTACAGGTTTTTGAGTGAAAATTAAGCTTTCACTTCTCTAGGTAAAAACCTAGGAATGGGACAGCTGGGTATATGGTAAATGTATGATTAATTTTTAAGATTCTTCCTGTTTTCCACAATGACTATACCATTTTGCATTCTCACCAGCAACACATTAGAGATCCAGCTGTTTGTATCCTTGCCAGAATTTGCTGTCACTGTGTTTTCCAATTTTAGCTGTTCTAACAGGTGTGTAATACCTCATCATGGTTCAAATTTGCATTTCCCTAGTGGCTAATGATGCTGAATTAGTGAAGCATCTATTTAATGTTGGCCCTCTTACAACTGGGTTAATTACCATCGTGCTTTCTTTATACATTCTGGATACAAGTCTTCTCTAGGATTCTCAAATAAATTCTTCTTAGTCAATAGCTTATCTTTTCATTCTTCTAACCGTATTTTTTGCAGAACAAAAGTTTTTAGTTTTGATGATTACCAATGTTTTGTTTTATGCATGTCTAAAAATTCACTGCCAAACCCTGAGTGACAAAGATCTTCCATTTACTTTTAAAAGTTTTATATGTTTATAGTCTTAGGTTTTATACTTAGATCTGTGACCCATGTTGAGTTAATTTTTGTATAAGGTATGAAACTTTTGGTTAAAATTCGTATTTTTGCAAATACATATCTAATTGTTTCAATATCTTTGTTGAAAATATCCTTTTCCGAGCAGCTCTTTCTACCCACGGGTCCTGTCCCCATGCTTTAATAAACCACCATTTTGCACCCCCCCAAAAAAAAAAGAAAAGAAACAAAGCCAAAAAAAATATCCTTTTCCATTGAATTACCTTTGTACTCTGTAAAACAATGAGGGCAACAAGGATGAATCTTACAAACATTATGCTAAGTAAAATAATCTAGACACAAAAGGACAAATATTATAGGATTCCACCTATAATACTCCAAATATTGTAGGTACCAAGAATCGGCAAATTCATAGAGATGAAAATTAGAACAGAGGCTCTTAGGGGGACACGGGAAGGAGGGGAAACTAGTGGGGAGGGGTATCTATTTCATCTTGGGTAAGTGTGGATAACATGTGGTTGTGGTTGGCAGAATAAGGGCCCCCCAAAGAAACTGTGAATATGTTAATGACAAAGGGGGAATTTAGGTAGAAGATAGAATTAAAGTTGATAATCAACAGACCTTAAAACAGGGAGATTTTTCAGAGTAGGTCCAATTTAATCACAAGGGTCCTTAATGTGGAAAAGTGAGACAGAAGTAGTCAGTGATAAGATGAGAAAAGAACTTGAAGGGGGCCATAAGCCAAGAAACACTGGCAGATTCTAGAAGCTGGAAAACACAAGGAAATAGATTCTCCCCTAGAGCCTCCAGAAAGGAATGTAGTCCTGTTGATAACTTGATTTAACCCAGTAAGACCCACATCATTCTGGCCTCCAAAACTGTAAGATAATAACTTTATGTTGTTTTAAGCCACTAAGTTTGTGGTGATTTGTTACAGTAAAAATAGGAAACAAATACAGTATTTTTTGAGGAATGACTCCATTAACTTGTTGAGTTTATGTCCATAGAGCTATCATATATTATCCTTTCCATGTCCATACAGTCTATAGTTTTATCTCCTCTTTTATTCCTGGTACTGGTAATTTGTGTCCTTTTTTTTTTTCCCCTTTGCTTGTCTGGCTATAAGCTTATGAATTTTGTTGATCCTTCTGTTAAAAAAAAATTGAGCAGCTTTGGGTTTCATTGATTTTTTCTTCTGTTTTCAATTTCGTTCATTTCTGACCTATCTTTAGTAGTTCCTTCTATTTGACTTGGGTTTATTTTGCTCTCCATTTCTAGTTTTAAAGTAGAAGCTTAAATTATTGAGACTTTTTCTTCTAATAAGTGCACTTAATGTCTCTTAGCACATCTTTGGCTGTATCCCAAAATTTTGATATGCTTGTATTTTCATTTTCATTTAGTTCAAAATATTTTAAAATTCCCTTTGAGACTTTTTGATCCATGGATTGTTTGGAAACATTATTTCCACGAGTTTGAATTTTCTTGTCATCTGTTACTGATTTCTAATCTAACTTTATTATGGTCAGAGAACATACCTGATGATTTCAACTCTAAGATCTGTTAATATTTGTTTTATGATCCAGGATGTGGTTTATCTTGGTGAATGTTCCATGTACACTTGAAAAAAATGTAATATTCTGCTGATGTTGGTGGAGCATTCTACAAATGTCAATCAGATATACTTCGTTGATGGTATTGTGAAGTTTTTCTATATCCTTGCCTATTTTCTGTTCACTTATAGACTACTAAGAACTGGTAAAATCTCCAATACAGATTTCTCTATTTCTCTTTTCAGTTCTAAGAGTTTTTACTCCATGCATTCTGAAGTTCTGCTGTTAGGTGCGTTTACACTTATGTCTTCCTAGCAAACTCTTTTAACTTTGTGTGATGTATCTCTTGTTCTCTTTTCATACAACCTTTCTTAAAAATTTTTAAATTTAAGGGGCACCTGGGTGGCTCAGTCGGTTAAGCATCTGACTCTTGGGTTTCCACTCAGGGTCCTGGGATCAAGCCCTGTGTCAGGCTCCACACTCAGTGTGGCATCTGCTTGAGATTCTCTCTCCCTCTGCCCCTTCCATCATGCTCTCAGTCTCTAAAATAAATAAATCTTTAAAAATATTTTAATTTAAAATGAAGAATCCACTAAAGAGAAAGACCCGAGGTCCAAGAAACAAAATGAACTCATGAATGCAATGAAAAAAAAAAAAACACACACACAAGCATAACAATTAAACAACAAACCTAAAAAGCAACTGGCACAAATTAGAGGAATAATTCAGAGGGCAAACTGAAGAACATCCACAAAGAAATCATAGTTCTCAGTAAATAAATTATATGAATGAAATACTGGACGAACTTGGTGAAAATGTCAAATTTCTGTTCAATAAGAAAAAGAAATGCAATAATACAAACGTAAGTTTTAATACAGTACTGCTCAAGAAAATACATATGCACCTGACAGCATAGCCTCAAAATAAAGCAACTTTTTTTAGAACTAAAGAGAAAAACTAAACAGAAATCACAATTAGAGACTTTTAACACAGCCCTCCCAGAAACACATATCAAGCATAAAACACAAAACTAAGTATACAGCAGGTATGAAGAACATAATAAGCTCTCCAACAAATATAAATATTCAGGGTACTGCTTTAGTACATGAGACATTCACAAAAGTTCTATGTACTAGTCATAGAGGAAGCCTCAACAGATGCCAGGTGTATATTCTCTGTCCAAAATGAGACAAGAACTCACAAAAAAAGGAAAGCTTAACACATAAGCACCCTTATGTCTAAAATGACTTTTTTTTATTTGAGAGAGAGCGCGCGCGCACAAAGAGGGGAAGGGAGCAGCAGACTCCTTGCTGAGCAGGGAACCCTACACAGGACTCAATCCCAGGACCCTGAGACCAGGACTCAAGCCAAAGGCAGCCGCTTATCCGACTGAGCCACGCAGGCACCCCTCTACGATGATTTGTTGTTTTTTAAACAAAGAAGCCCATATGAATAAATAATCCTTAGAGAGGAATTTGTAGGGGTAATTATGAAATTCTCCAAGATGGATAACAAAGAAAGTTACAAGGGTTAATGTTCATGGGCTACTAAAGTGGTGTTCAGAGAAAATTACAGATTCAAACACATTTATCAAGTACCAAGAAAGAATGGAAATGGATGGGCTTATTAGTATTCAACTTAAAAAGCTAGAAAAAGAGAACAGAGCAAATCCAAAGAATAAGAAAATAAAGGACAAACATCAATGAAACAGAGAACAAAAAACCCACTAATACAAATCACTTATATTAAGATGGGCAAATTTTCTGGCAAGCCTGTTTAGAAGAAAAACAAAGAAAATCCAAAAGAATCATATAAATAAATAAAAACAAGATACAAACAGAACACAATACTAAAAGAAAACAAATAACTATACAACAGAAGAACAAAATGAAAAAAGGGGAAATGCTATATAGATAACAGAAATATTAAAAACTGTGAAATACTATGAATTATAAACTAACATATTTGAAAACTGAGGTGAAATGGATAAATATTTTTAAAGATTATTTATTTTTGCACGCATGCCTGAGAGAGCGAGCATGGGGGGGTGGTAGGGAGGCAGAGGGAGAAGCAGACTCCCCACTGAGCAGGGGTTCCTGGGATCATGACCCAAGCCAAAGGCAGACACTTAACCGACTGAGCCACCCAGGCACCCAGAAATGGATAAATTTTGAAGAATATATAAACCACAATTTGGTCAAAGAACACTGTATACCTAAGAGCGACATGAGAGAAAAAAACTGCTGATCCTTCCTCTCAATGCCATAAGTCCCAAGTCCAGATAATTTTGCACTTTGAAGCAAAGTTCACAAAAGATAAAGATACAAAAATCCTACATAAACTGTCAACTGAATCCAATGGAGTATTCAAAAAAAAAAAAAAAAACAAAAAAAACCAACAACAAACCAGACCAAGCAGTACTTATCCCAATAATACAAAAATAGTTTATTATCAGAAAATCTTTGAGTGTAATCTAGAACATCAAAAGATTAAAGAAAAGGGGAGCCTAGGTGTCTCAGCAGGTTAAGTGTCTGCCTTGGGCTCAGGTCATGATCCCAGGGTGGGATAGAGCCAGCAGACAGCTCCCTTCTCAGCAGGGAGCCTGCTCCTCCCTCTCCCGCTGCCTGCCACTCCCCCCACCTTGCCAGCGCGCACACACAAAGCACACGAGTGCTCTCTCTCCCGTCAAAAAAATAAAATCTTAAAAAAAGATTAAAAGAAAAAATATAACCATCTCAGGGGACAGAAAACTAGGTATTTAATAAAGTGTAAAACCTACTTTATGATGAAAAATTATAAATTATGGCTTGATAGTAAACTCTGGAGTGTAAGAGAAACCATTTAACCTTGATTCTTGAAACACTGTCCTTAAAGCAAAATAATTTAATGACAGGATTATACTTCCTTCCCTACTGGTCCCAAACTAGCAGGTCCTGCAGGGAAAGCAATTATGCAATCATAATAATATAAATGCTATTCATCGGTTTTTGACCTTTATAGTATGATCAGATAAAGCACTGAAGTACTGTAAACCTTGGTAATGCACAATGACTGACACAAACTAGACAGAAGCAATGGAAGGTTGTACAGACACTAACTTTCTCATCTTATGAAATAGAAACCCTGAAATAGCATCTAAAGTTGCTGGAGGGAAGAAGTAATTTTAGAATATGACTTTACATTCAAAAGGAAAGCAATCGAAGAATTAAAAATAAGGGAAAAACCAGAAGCTTCCCACTAAGATAGGAACAAGGCAAGGAGCTCCCTCTCACCACTCCTTTTCAACAGTACTAGAAGTCATAACTAATGTGGTAAGACAAAAAAAGGAAGTAAAAGGTATCCTGACAGAGAAGGAAAAAATAAGCGTCTATTCGCACATGACATGTTTCTATATAGAAAACCCAAAAGGAATCCACAAAAAAACCCTCCTGGAACCAATAAACGATTATACCAAGATTGCAAAATGAAATATACACAAGTCAATCATATTCCTACGTGCTATCAATGATCAAGTGGAATTTGAAATTAAAAACATAATACCATTCACATTAGTATCCCCCAAAATGAAATTCTTATGTCTAAATCTAAGAAAATACGTACAAGATCTGTATGAGTAAAACTATAAAACTCTGATGAAAGAAATTAAGGAACCACATAAATGGGGAAATATTCCATATTCATGGATAGAAAGACTCAATATTGTCAAGATGTCAGTTCTTCCCAAAAAAGACTAGGCTAGGTGCATTTGTTTGGACAGTAAATCTTAAAAGTGGTCCAGAACAGTACAAACTTGCTTAGGGGTAGTTAGTATCCCCCAACCCCTGTGCGGGGATCTACAGTCCCACATGCATACAACAGATTTTAAATAAACAACATAGCGATTGTAAAGATGAAGGAACAAAACTTGAATTATTCAATTCCACCTTCTATGAGGTAAATTGGAAGTGGTTGGTTGTGTTTAATATATAAAACAGTGTGAAATGAGAGGTATAATAAGTGCAAATTTTAGCTCATACATGAAATATTTCGCTGAATTTGAATAATAGATTTAATACAGAAATGTGTTCTTCTCAGCTATTTGCTCTGTAACTAAAGAATGAATCAAGAAAATACATAATCAGTGGCACGATTTGGTAACTGCCTAATCTGTGTATTTTGCAGTTGTTTGTTCTATTAGAATTCACTTATTAATTATCAGACAATTGTTTCTTTTTTGTACTGCAGGAACTTGGGAAGTTATTTTTATTCAAAGAATTCATTATACAAGTAAAACAAAAATCTTCAAATCTCCTGTGTGGTACCCGCCAATACGAAAGAACATCAACACAGTGGAATTGAACAAAAAAAAATTCGAAAATGGGGGAGCAGAGGACAAAAGATGATAGAAGCAATGTCTAGAACTGTTTTGAAATATGGAATACCTTAAGCATTGTATGTAGCTTCATTTAATGATTATTACTGAAAATAATTCTGTAGTAAGAAGGGAGGTATTTAAAAAAATGATCTAGGGAGCCAAATACCCAGGTACGGTCCTGACTGAACAGTCCGGCTCTACAGTCTGTTACCTTAACTATTCTCTATTATCAAGAGAACTAAAAGTACTACAGATTCAATGCGATCTCTACCAAAATGCTATCTTTTTTTGCAGAAATGGGTGATCTGATTCTAAATTTATAAAGAAGTGCAAGGGACTCCAAAGAGCCAAAATCATATCAAAAAGGAACAAAGTTGAAGGACTCACATTTCCTGATTAAAAACTTACTGCAAAGCTACAGTAATCAGGGCAATGGCATAAGGATAAATGCATAGACTAATACAATGGAAGTGAGAGTTCAGAAATAAAGCTACACATCTATGGTCCAGTGATTTCAACAAATAGTGCAGGAGCTTCCAGGTTGGTGAATGCATCCACTACTGCGAGGTAGCTAGCATACCCTAGTTCTCTGGAGACGGAAGCATGAGGTGCCATTCCAGATCTCACCCTACGTCCCTCTTCATCTGTATACTTTATAATTTCCTTTATAATAAACTGGTAAATGTAAAAAATAAACCAAAACCAAATGATACTAGGATAACTGACTATCCACATGCAAAAGAATGAATTTGGATCCCTACCTCATACCTTATAAAAAAATTAATTCAAAATGAATCAAAGACCTAAATCTAAGAACTCAAGCTACAAAACTCTTAGAATACAAGTATAAATTTTTATGACCTGGTGTTAGACAATGGGTTCTTAAATATGGCAATCAAAGGGAAAAGATATAAACTGGATAAATCTGACTTTGGCAAAATTAAAAACTTATACAAGTAAAATGTTACGGAAGTTTTTCTGTTGTTTTCTGTTCCTTTATATAAATTATTGTGTATTATGCACAAAAATTAAAAACTTACATCAAAAGACACTACCAAGAAAGTGAAGACAATCCAAAAAATGGTAAAAAAAAAAAAATATTTGCAAATAATATATTTCTGACAAGTCTAGTATGCAGAATATACAAAGAAGTCTATCTCAACAATAAAGACAAAACCCTAGGGGCGCCTGGGTGGCACAGCGGTTAAGCGTCTGCCTTTGGCTCAGGGCGTGATCCCGGCGTTCTGGGATCCAGCCCCACATCAGACTCCTCCACTGTGAGCCTGCTTCTTCCTCTCCCACTCCTCCTGCTTGTGTTCCCTCTCTCGCTGGCTGTCTCTATCTCTGTCGAATAAAAAAAAAAAAAAAAAAAGACAAAACCCTAATTAAAAAATCTGCAAAGGATTTGAATACACATTTCTCCAGAGAAGATATACAAATGGCCAACATGCATATGGAAAGATGCTATTATAATTAGTCGTTAGGGAAATGCAAATCAAGGAGTTACCACTTCATATCCACTAGGATGGCTATAACAAATAAAACAACAGAAAATAACAAGTGTTAGACAGATGTAAGAAACTGGAAACCTCACAAATTACTGGTGGAAATTTACAACAGTTTGTCAGTTCCTCAAAGAATTAAACATAAAATTACACATGACCCAGCAAGCCCATGCCTGGGTATATTACCCAAAGAACTGAAAACGTACATTCACACAAAAATTTGCACATGGATATTTACAGCAGCACTATTCACAGTAACCCAAAAGTGGAAAAACCAAGGGCCAATCCATGAATGAATGGATAAACATGTGGTATATCCATGCAATGGAATATTATTTTCAATCATAAAAAGGAAGTGCTGATATACGCTACTGCATGATTGAACCCTGAAAATATTATGCTATGTGAAAAGCCAGACACAGAAGTCCACAGTATTACTCCACTTACATGAATGTCCAGAGCAGATAGATCATAAACAGAAGTAGACTGATTACCACAGAATGAAGGAGGAAGCAATTGGGAGTGATTGGCTAACTGGCACAGGATTTCTTTTTGGGGTAATGGAAATGAGAGTGAATTGTAATTTCTAAATGGTTAATTTCATGTTATATGAGTTATAGCTCAATAAAAAATTGTACAATTATCATATGGTTTCACTTATTTATGGAACATAAGGAATAGCAGGGAGATCGGCAGGAGAAGGAAGGGAAGAATGAAGGGGGGGTAAACAGAAAGGGGAATGAAACACGGGAGACTATGGACTCAGAGGGGAGCGGGGTGGGGGATTAGGCTAGACGGGTGATGGGTATCAAGGAGGGCATGTATTCCATGGAGCACTGGGTGTTATAAGCAAACAATGAATCATGAACAATACATCAAAAACTAATGATGTTCTGAATGGTGACTACTAACAAAACATATTAAAAAATTTTTTTTTAACGATTTTGTTTATTTATTCGACAGAGACAGAGACAGCCAGCGAGAGAGGGAACACAAGCAGGGGGAGTGGGAGAGGAAGAAGCAGGCTCATAGCAGAGGAGCCTGATGTGGGGCTCGATCCCATAACGCTGGGATCACGCCCTGAGCCGAAGGCAGACGCTTAGCCACTGTGCCACCCAGGCGCCCCTAAACATATTAAAATTTTTTAAAAAACTGTAAAAATAAAGGCACTAAGAGGCACCTGGGTGGCCCAGTCAGTTAAGCATCCAACTCTTGGTTTTGGCTCTGGTCATGATATCATGGCCCTGAGAGCGAGCCCTACATTGGGCTCTGCACTCAGCTCCGAGTTTGCTTAAGATTCTCTCCCTCTGCCCTTCCCACTCATGCACATGCTTGCTCGCTCTCTAAAATAAATAAAATCTTAAAAATTATAAATAACTAAATAAAGGCACTAAAAGTAGAAACAAAGTGGTTACCTGTGGGGAAAGAGCGTCCTTTTACTCATTTAATACCACTGTGCTGGTTTTTATAACCATGTACAAGTTATTATTTAATAACCTAAAAATTCATATATACATATTTATACCTTTTGCTGCAGGTGCCCAATCCATTCTTCTCAGAGAACTTGCCCCATGTTGAGGTATGGGCCTCAATAGTCAGGACTGTCCTACATAACTCTCTGCCCTGACCACAGCTGTTGGCGCATGATTAGACTCCTGACTCCATGCTGGGCCAATCAGATTCTCTAGCCCTACCATCTGCGTTTAAAGTAAAGATGCTACCTAGTGTGAACCTGAGAACAAGTGAATTTGGGAGCTGTGGAGTAGAGATAATTAAATTCATGTACAGAGATGAATGCGGCCTAAGGGAGAAAAACTGACAAGAGTTGCTTAGATTCCTGCTAACTTTCCAGCTCCTGATTCCACTCCTGGGATGCCAAGACACCCTTCCTAACTTTGGGTTCTACAGCCTTACAACAAATGCTTTTTTTCAGTGGCCTACCAAGATCAGGATGATAGGGGAGATCTAAGGTGGGTACAAACAAAAGGGGATGAATTGTCTAGAATCACGGTGACAATAAAAAATGTAGACTGACTTTTAGTCAATTTTATTGTTGCTTTAGATTCTCTAAAATGCTAGTGATCAAGGGGCACCTGGGGGGCGCAAGTCAGTTGAGTGTCTGACTCATTGTTTCGGCTCAGGTCATCATCTTGGGTCCTAGGATCAAGACCCGCACCAGGCTCTGAGTCTGCTTGGGATTTTCTCTCTGCCCCTCTCCCCGACCTGCACTCTCTGTTTCTCTCTCTCAAATAAATAAATCTTTAAAAAATAAAATAAAATGCTAGCGATCAAATACTTCTCCCTACCCTCCTCCGCAAACCACTGCTTTTTGCATGAGCTAGTCTGGTTGTTAGATACGACCAAAGTACCTTAAATATAACCAATAATGATCTTGACCCAACCAACAATCTAAAGAGAAAATAAAGAAATCAGTCGATATGCATTCCTACTTTTTCCAAAATTAATAGCAGTTAATTTAAGAAAATTTATTTTGGGGCGTCTGGGTGGCACAGCGGTTAAGCGTCTGCCTTCGGCTCAGGGCGTGATCCCGGCATTGTGGGATCGAGCCCCACGTCAGGCTCCTCTGCTATGAGCCTGCTTCTTCCTCTCCCTCTACCCCTGCTTGTGTTCCCTCTCTAGCTGGCTGTCTCTATCTCTGTCGAATAAATAAATAAAATCTTTAAAAAAAAAAAAAAAGAAAAAGAAAATTTATTTTAAATGTTAAGTGATTAAGAGAAAAAAGTATACAGAACTTTTTTTCCCCCTTTTTTTAAGATTCCTGCCTTTGTTTAAAGGAAGTGATTTGATATGGATCACTATATGAACAATCACTGTAGGGACTAAGCCATCAGCACTATGCACATAACAGAAACCAACAAAGATATGTTGAACTGAAGTATTTCTAAATCACAGTTTAAAGCTTTGGATCTCAATGTCCTGTACAAAAAATCTTTTAGAAACTCCAAGGGAAACATTAAAGATATTTTATGAAGGCTTACAGGAAAAAATTTACATATGAACAACTGTAATACAGCAGATAAAAAATCAAAACACAGATTGATTCACAAAGATGAATTACGACCCTTGTAGTTATGATTAGCCACTCACCGAATTTCAAGTTTCCTATCTGAATGAAGAAGAATTAGGACTTGCATGTGAAAGTAACTCATACCTGGTAGGATCATGAATTCTCTGAATCACTATGAGGTCCACCAGGACTGTCCTGAGTCGGAGACTTGTGGTCACAGTATCCATCCCAATTCACACCCGATTGATTCATCAGTCTTTTCACTGCCTCTATTCAGCACATATTCACTGAGCGTTTTTAATGTCAAAGTGTATTCCAGGCAATGAGGATATACTGGTGAATAAGTCAGATACAGGCCCTGAATTCCCTGAGTAAAAAATGTAGCAAAGGAACCCAGGGAACAAGTTCAACAACTTGCTTTACATATGTGAAAATTAATGAAGGGAAACCTCACTAAAGTGGACCTGGGGGGTGGTGCCTCAGTTGGTTAAGCTTCTGCCTTTGGCTCAGGTCATGATCCCAGCTGGGATAGAGTCCTGCATTGGACTCTTTGTTCAGCAGGGAGCCTGCTTCTCCCTCTGCCTGCTGCTCCCCCTGCTTGTGCTCGCTCGCGCTCTCTCTCTGGCAAATAAAGTCTTTTTTAAAAAATTAATTAATAAATTAAGAAAAATAAAGTGGACCTGGGATGCTAGAAGGGGAGGCTGAAAAGGAGAGCTGTACCACCCAATGTCAATTACAAGAAAAGTCAATTACAGACCCCTAACAAGAAGAATCTTCAACAGGAAAGAATCATCAATTACAGGCTGGGGAGAGATGTACATTGCATCTCCTATAAGAAGTCTACTATCCCTACAACTCAGCCTTTGAGAAACCAGCATCACCCTCAACTCCTGCTTTTCTCCAATGGGCTTTCCTTCAAAATAATCCATCCCAACTTCCTCCTCTGTAAAATAAAGTTCCTCTTCTTTGTGGGACTTGTCTACAGTTTACCATAGTTTGCATGTCCCAAATTGCAATTTCTCTGTTATTTCCCAATAAACCCACTTTTACTGGTACAGTAACTGACAGTTTTATTTTTAAGGTTAACACATGTTACTTTCCAGGACACACAGGATCCTGTAGTAATTGAAGCAGGGAGTACCTAAACTTACGTTCCTGAAAGAAAAGTAAGAGTTAGCCAGGAAAGTACAAGTGGAACTAGAAGGAGGGGAACAGGCAAAGGAAACAGCTGATGCAGAAGGCCTAGAGGCAAGGTTCAAAATCAAAGAAATGAAGGAGGGTTCAATAGGAGAGGGAATGCAGTGATGAGGTCTGAGAGTTAGGTAGAGGTGGAGCCAAGAAAGGCCTCATAAACCACAAGAGACATTTCTCTATCTGGGTGAAAAATCAATTTAAAACAATTACTACAAAATCGAAGAGAGTCTACAAGTTTAACACCTGACTTACTTCTCACAGAAACATACCTGTAATACTATTATAGAGGCTTTCAACGTATTCATGGTGATTAAAAAAAACAGTAAAAATATATACTTCAGAACAGCTTCTACCAAAAAAACCAAAATCATGACTATAAAGCAGTATTATTTTCTTCTCTGTAACACATAGTCTGTATGGGAAAATAGGACAGCCTGTGGGGAAACACAACAAGGTCCAGGTGCCCACAACAATTTACAAAATTTACAAAATACTGTAAAGCCAGGATTTTATACCCAAACATACCCTTTCTATATTATAATGAGATGTGCCCCTTAGGATCATACACTTAGGATGCAAAATCTGGCAAATACTTTCAAAATTACATCAAATATAAAATCATCTCGTATCCGTCAGGACTAAGGTATGGGGTATTTCTCATAAATTTTCTAAATATCTGTAACTTGAACTTCACCTTAAGCACCAAAACTTTTTATTTTTGATGGATTTTCCCTAAAAGGTACCTATGCATCCACACCCACCAACTCTGCAGTTTAATCCCTCACTCCACGTGTTGCAGCCATTATTTTGGACCTCGATTATGGGCTCCAGGATTCATTGTGACCATCAATTACTAGGATTTAATGGAGGTATATGTGCCCCTTCCTCAAAGCACCCTATGGATATAGTGATTTTTTTTTTTTTCCTTTTTAAAGATATATACACACACAGTTTTAGATTTCATCAGGTTGTCAATGTTCACGGACTACAATCCGGATGCCTACCCGGGCCTTCTTCTAATTTGCTACTGCTAGTTTCGGCCTGGGGAATCAGAAAACCAAACTAGTTCAAACGATAGGGAAAATGAATAAAGAGTTGCTGAGTCCCGCCTACAAAAAATACATAGATTTTACGCCACAGATTTTGGCTGCTGGAGACTATTTCGCATCTCATTAGCCGTTCTCACCAATCGCCCAAGGTGTTTCAAATGAGCTAAGGCCACTCCTACTACGCTGTTACCTCCAGGTGCTACAACCTAAGTGATTCCTGGTTTGCCTCCACCACTCCTAAGAGCAAAAAGAAAGGGGGAGGAGGCCAAAATGACCGGTTAACCGCACACAAGCCTAAATTCTCCTTCATGGGCGCTTAACTGGAAAGTAGCATTTACAAATAAACTGCAACTAAAATTCACTAAGCTGGTGTGCAGCATTCTCAGCTCTTTCTACGTAGGAGCTCATTTGAGTAGTTCACATTTCTTGCTAGCTCTGGCACGAGAGGAGACATCTACCAGACAGGTTTTAAAGTCATCCTAAGAGAAAAATTAATCTCTTACACCCAATCTTATCTGGAAATGAGAGGATGTGTGTAATACAGTAGTTAGAGCCAACTTCTGCTGAGAGCGAGCACTCCCCCGACACACCGGAAGTTTTGAAATATCCTGCAGGCTCCCCGTAGGCAAAGTGCTTTTCCTTGCCCCGTCTCAGCTGGTCCCCGAAGGTTCAAGGACCCCTCCGCGAACTGCCGCACAAGGGGCGCGGGCCCCCGGTGCGCCACCGAGGGGAGAGAGGCCGGCAATCACGGCCGACCGCCGGCTCCTCGCCGCGTAACCTTGGCCGCTCGCGAATCGCGAATCGGGCAGGTGGGAGGCACCTGCGGCCAGCCGGGGAAGCCGCGGCCCGGGCCCCAGCATGGACACCGCACCGGGGTGCCTCAGCGCCGCCCGCGCAGGCCCGGCCGGCCGCGAGAGCCTTCGGGGGAGCCCCGCGTGGGGCCGCGCGGCGGGGTAGGGCCCCGGGCTCGGGAAACTCGGCGG